>NW_026267138.1:2222547-2224091 GCF_000697945.3 Frankliniella occidentalis | reverse complement strand
GGGGGGGGGGTTTCAGTGTAGTGGGAACGCCTCAGCGGCATGGACCCAGCGCTGTTTCGACAAGGCGGCGGACGGCGGAAACAGGAGGTAGCAAGGTAGTGGCGCGCCCGGTCAAAGCCGGAGCGCGGGGTTGGCCCGCAAGAGGGCCGCCAAGGCCGGGAGATATGTCACCGGCGCGAGGAGCAGGTCCGCCAGAGGAAGAGGCTGCAGGACGGCGTCTTCATGGCCCAAGGCAACCAGAGCATCAGCAAAAGCGACGCGGTCTACAAACGGGCATGAGTCGACGAGGTGGGCAGCGTCGCCGTAATCCACCCCGCACTGGCAGTCGGGGTACTCTAGGCCGTTTCTTTTTACGAGTGTGTAAGCAACAGCAGCGGCGGAGTCGCGGCGCGCAGAGCGTGTCGCCAGCCAGGGTCTAGTAAGTCGACGAGGAGGGGAGCGGGGGGAGGGGGAGTATCCGACGGGCTCGCGGAGCAGGCCACGCCACCGCCGCCGCGCCGGAACCGGTTTGGGAGAGAGCTGCCGATCGTTGTCGAGCGCCGAGCAGCCCCGGCGGCCGACGCGGCGGAGCGCCCGCGGATCGGACGCACGCAGGCCCGGCGCGCTGCGGAGCGCAGCGGGTCGCCTGCATCGCGGGCGTGCCAGTCTAGCCGCGCGCCCGACCCGACACCGACACGACCGCCGGCTCCCCCTTCTTCTTCTCTATTTTCTTGCTCTCTTCCTCTTCCTCTCTGTTCTGTCCCTGTTCCTCGTGTCGCCCCTCTCCTCTCTTCTCCTTCCCTCCCTCTCTCTCTGTCTCGGCCCCTCCGTGCCCCCTCCCTGTGGGGGCGACAAAGATAAAGGGATATTTGTCCGCACCCGCGCACAGCTTTTCAATTGCGGTAAGTGGATTGGCCGGGCCGGCCGGCGGTGGAAGAAGAAGAGAAGGAGAAGGGAGGGAGAGGTTGTGGCGAAGCGCGGCGTGGCGCGGAGCGGTTGGGTAAAAATGGAATCAAAGCAATATCGAAAATAACGTGCGGCGCTCTCTGGGCCGGGCTGCCCTGTGGTGGCGGCTGGTTGATATCTCCTCGCGTATTGTTGGGGCTCCGGAGGTCCCGTCCCGGATCACCTCCCGCTCCCCGGATCCCCCCCGGAGCCCGTTGGATCGGTTGGCTGGGCGCGGATCAGTCAGTATACCTCCGGCGCGCTCGGCTTGCCGTGCCGCCATCCTCCTCCTCCTCCTGGTCTGGGCCCCGGTCCGGACGGCTCTGCTGCTGCTGCTGCTGCTCCTGATAAAATTAATTTCGCAAAACGGAATAAATTTACCTTAAAACTTAGAGGCGAATTGAATTATTGCCCCCGAGCAGCAGCAGCAGCTGAGGGTTGAGGGTGGGCGGTGGCGGCGGTGTGATGCCAAAGTTCCTAAGATTGAGAGGCTTCTATCCAGTCCAATGAGCCGTGGGGGGCGGCGCGGGGGCGGTCCGAGGAGAAAAACTTTTGACCCACTTTTGTGGCCCCGCGGCCTGGTTTGTCTCTCACCCCCCACCCCATTGCAAGCCGTGACT
>NW_026267138.1:2212099-2217055 GCF_000697945.3 Frankliniella occidentalis | reverse complement strand
AGGCGAGGAGAGAGAGAGAGAGAGGGATGCAGCCCTTTTGCAGAGCTCTGGATTGAACCATGTGCTGCAGCAGTGCGACACCTTCCAATCTGCCAGCTCCCGGCTACGCTTGGCGACTGGCGTGCGAACACAACGAACGTTGTACCGCTCACCGCTCATATCACGATTCTACGTCAATAGCGTATACGTCATTCAAGTTGTAGAGGTTTTCCGGGGTAGCTCTCTTTCTCCATCGCCCCCTCTCAGTCTTCCTGCTCTTCCCTTCTCTCTTTTTCTTCCTCTTTCCTCTTCCTTTATCCCTTCTCTCTCGCTCTCTCTCTCACCCCCCACCCCATTGCAAGCCGTGACTTTGGCGCGCCTCCTGTGATTTGTGCGCGGAAATGTTCGCATGCGTGTGCAATTCTTCAGTTTCTGAGCGCCTGTGTGAGTGTGTGTGTGTGTGCGTGGGAGGGGGGGCAGTGCACACGGCAAACAGTGACGTTTCTGATGCGGGTGCGGGAGGTAAAAATAATATACGGCGCGAGCAGCCGGGGAAGCGGAGAGTTGGAAAAGGAGGAGGCCCTTTGAGCAGATCGACTCTGTTGCGTACTCTTCGCCCACAACAAAACAAGAAGAGCGTGTTATTCACCCTTCCCATCGGCGATAATCGTTACGTCATTGTTCCGCCCGACACGCTCTCGTTACAGTTCGCAGTGTAGTACAGCGGTATCGCGTGCGTGGGGCCTCAGCTCGGCCCGGCCCGGCGGCGAGGTGGCAACGAGAACCGCAACACGCTTGATAGAATGTGATTGGGGGAGCACTTAATCACACGGGCTAGCGTGTGAGCCGGCCCAGCACCACGCGCCAGCACACCGGGGACCAGCGGCACCGAAAACTTGGCCGATATTTTGTGCATTATAACCAGCGAAGAAAATGCAAAATGACTTTGCAGAAAATCACCAAAGACAAAACGCATGTCGGCCTGAATTTTTGCTCGTCAGGCCGTAAATTAACGCTACACTTTGTAGTGTATTTATCGGTTTTAGGAATAGTCGTAATTACTGCCATCAAGCATGTGTATGATGCAATCCTCTCTCCCGTCATTTTAAACGTAAAGCGTCCGTAAGGCATCATTGATATATTTGAAAAAAACCATTCAACTAGTGTGTTATTTAATTTGTGAACTCCCTGTGAGTAGAAGTGAATAGCGTTCAATTTGTTAATTCTTTGTACAAGACTTGTACTTGAATTCATTTTTTAATCCTTAATCTTCCTTTTTACCGGTGATATCTTACCTAGCAGTTGTCATGTTCCCAGAAAGTCGTTGAATCTCTCTGGGCTTATGTGGATTGAAACGATAAGTATGCGAATTCCATTTCCACAGAACCGTGCCTGATGCAGTTCAGGCACAAGTAGTTTTAAATAATACACGAAATAGTTATTTACAGTTTTACCATTTTATTTGGACCCCGACACAAAAGCTGATGGCGAATGTTATTTCACTTTCGGCTCTAAACTTGATACACATTGTTGTGCATTAATCCATTTTCGGAATTATCGTAACTTCTGACACCATGCATGTGTATAATTCAGTCCTGCCTACCGTCAATTTGAACCTATAGCGTCCGTAAGGCATGATTGGAAAATTTGGAAATGCCAATTTAACTGGTGCGTTTTTCAGTTCGTAAACTCCCTGCGAATAGAAGTAAGTTGTCTTGGCGTTTAGTTTTTTAATTCTTCTTTGTCAAAAGACGCAAGTCGCAAGTCTTATTTATTTCACATTAATTATTTAAGAGAAAAGACTAATTAGGAGAGCAAACTTGAAGTTTGGGTACTTACAGGTTTCACTATGCACGCACCTTTAGTTTCTCTTTTCTTAAATAACTGTTCATAAAAGCCAGGCAAATTTATTTTCCCGTGCGTGCATGCTTTGTCTTTCACAAAAATGACAAAAGCGTTTTCTTTCCATTGGTTATTTTTCCAGGTGTCTAATATTACTTTTGCCTGTTAAAATGCACATTTGTTCCTGGACTCATTTCTCAATCCTCAATCTCATTTTTTAACAGCGTTATCTTACCCAGCAGTTGTCATCAATAGACACATTTACTCCCGTCACGTTGCCGGTTAGTAGTTGAATTTCTCTTGGCTTATATGGATTGAAGCGAGTAGCATGTAAATTCCATTTCCACAGAAACGTGCGATTTTTTAGTTCAGACATGTAGAACCGTTCGTTGTAAACTATGTAAGGGCCCTACAACACGGAAATGCTAGGCTAGCTAGAATAGAGAAAAATGGCTCACCAGCCGCGAGTTTGACACCCAAAATCTCAAAAACGTACTTAATATTGGTTCTTTAATAATACTTACCGCGAAAGAGTTGATATTTTTGCAGAGAATGTCCGACTGGCAAAGGAGTACTAGGACCGCCACAAGTATGTAGGACATCATTATTGATCGCCGCGGGCTTGCCATTGCTGTTAGGCGGTACACATTCAACCCTTATGTACTTTGTTGTGCATAACATGCACAGCTGTAAGCAGCCGTAGTTATCCACCAAATATCATGCATAACTATGTAAAACTTCAGCATTACTATGCACAAATTTGTGCATAGTGGCCTTAGTTTTGCATACTTATGCATGAAAACCTGTGCATAGCTATGGCTTCATAAATTCCTCCAAGTCTTATGCACAACAGAATGCCTAAGGATTTAGTGTGTACTAGAAAGGAACCTTCAACGCCCGCAGGCTAAGCCGTGGTGCGGTGGGCGAGGTTTGCGTCCTGAGTACTAGCTGGCCTCGACCATGCAGCAGAAAGGCGAGGAGAGAGAGAGGTGCAGCCCTTTTGCAGAGCTCTGGATTGAACCATGTGCTGCAGCAGTGCGACACCTTCCAATCTGCCACCTCCCGGCTACGCTTGGCGACTGGCGTGCGAACACCACGAGCGTCGTACCGCTCACCGCTCATATCACGATTCTACGTCAATAGCGTATACGTCATTCAAGTTGTAGAGGTTTTCCGGGGTAGTATTATTTGCTTTCTGAAGAGGGATTGAGATCAGAGTCCCAAAAACGCGACCCGTATTATCACACCCGGCGTAACCGAAGTCGATCTCTAGAGACAGTGAGCTTATTGGCTGTGCGAAGCCTACGGAGCATTAAAATCATTAAAAATTTGTGAACTCCACACTGATGGTCTAACATTGTGCCTATCGCGGGTTTGCTTTTGTTTTTAACCCGGGAGTGAAGCTACTGCGCCTGCATAGCCTGCATTTTATTGTCATTCCCGCATAAAAATATGCAAATTTGAATTGTGCATAAGACTTCTAGGGTTTAATGTAGCCATAGTTATGCCCGACGTTTTGTGCATAACCATGGCTGCATGCCTTACTGCATGTTCATGCACAACACTGTGTGTAATGGTTTAGTATCTGGACGCGGCGCAAAAGCTAATGGCGGATATTTTTTAAAGTTACGGTATGGTTACGGTAAAACTAATTAATTACAACGTACGTTGTTAGCGATAACGATATACGTTTGTAGTGCATTAATCGGTTTTGAATTACTGCTACTTCTGACATCATACGTGTGTATATGATTCAGTCGCGCCTCCCGTCAGTTTTATTCAACAGCGTCCCCGTAAGGCACGATTGGGAGATATCAAAACATCTATATCATCTTGATTTTAATTCATATACGTTTGGTCTAAATGATTATCTCTATGCGCCATCTACGTGCCATTAACTAGCATAGGTGAACGGGGATATTTTAAAAATTTGAACAATAATTCCCTTGGCTCTGGATTGAAACATGTTGAAGACAATATGAGCGTAAAGAACTCATCTATATATATCTTGATATAGACGTCTCAATTTGGGAACGAAAGTGTGTACTTAGATCATCTCTCAGACCTATTTGCTAGATGTCTATTAGACCATCTTCTTTCTGTACGTAGACGTCTGAAAATGTCTAAGTCGTCTATGTTCCTTATGGGGAGCGAATGGAACAGCTTTCCTCACTTAATCGAGCTCATCCGGCCATAGAAACGAGAGGGAAAATGGGAGCTGTTTTGGCGGGAGATGAACAAACTGTTGGTAGAACTGTAGTTGAAGCTTTCCCGTTCCTGCCCTTTGTTGTTCCTTGATATAGACCCTGTCTCACTCCCTTTTCCTCTCGCGGGCTGTACTAGCTGTCGTATTTTGCCTCACTTTTCCCAATGACAGCATGCCGGCCCTCCATATTGGCAGATATCCAGCTGGATATAATGCCTGTATGAGGGGAGGACAAATCAACAATATCCGGTACCCCCTTCTTCCTCTCTCCCCCAAGTTCCACCCGGCCATTCCTCTGTTTTTACTGGCGGGTCAGCGTTTGGTTTTCAGTGCGTTGTTATGGTGACTGTAGAGGCGGCGGATGGATGGAGGGAGTGCCTGCTGGAGACTTCTCTCTTTCTTTTACTTGTTATTTTCAGAGTAAAGGGAATAATTTTGGCGGTCCGGCCTCTGCTCGCCGGACGAATGGCGGGCCATCGGCGATTGGGACGAAGCGATAAGACGGACATCGATACGATGGATATCGGACGCGACAGCCGACAGATGAGGACTATTTGGAGAGGCCGCGCACCCGCTTGCTGTACAAACGGGAAGGGGGAGGGGGCGTGAACTGTAGTCCCATGTGCGGTGAGTCGTTCCACATCAAGTCCACAGGCACGCGAAATATTATTTTCCTTCGGTAAACGTGTATATGGTTCAGTTTAGCGTATTGATTGAATGTGCCAAAGTGACAAGTATTTCGACTTATACATAAATTCACACATCTGTTAAACTTGGTAATGATGCGGGCAATACTCCAATTTGTTCTGAAAGTTAAATCACACCCTAATTGAAATTGGGTGAACTGTTTGTTACTTTTACGCTCCGAGGCTTCCCATCGCCGCCGCGTTATTTCTCGGGCCGACCTTAACCCAGTTTCACTTCGACAA
>NW_026267138.1:2207190-2208284 GCF_000697945.3 Frankliniella occidentalis | reverse complement strand
AGCGCTGCTGCCACGCGCGACTGCGGCTCCACCACCTCTCTCCTAGTTCTCGTCTACGTCCTCGCGTCTTCCTTCCCTCTCCCCCTCCTCCTCCCGAGTGATTGATAAGTTGGGCCTGTTTACGGCCCGTAAGTAGCGGGTGCGCTGCTCCGCCGCACGCCGGTCAAAGAAGCTCTAAAACGCAAGACCCGAACGCCCCGCGCTCTTAGTTTGGCCGACCGGCAGAGACCGTAAAGTATGAAGCGGGTCGTGTGGGCGAGCGCGGACAGCAGCGGCCCCGCAACAGCAGCACACTGCCTACAGAAAACACAGAGCACACCAGCAATGGTACAACAAAAAGGGGAATTTCTGGGGCCAGAATTTTACCACACTAACGACTAACGCTCAGCCACTACGGGCTGCTGCACGTACTCCTACGTATTGTACGCCTTATGCTCGGCTTTTTGTGATGCACTTTCGTGCAAGTATCGTGCAATGTGTTGTTTACGAATTGTACAATTTGCATCGTACTCAGCTGAGCGGGGAGGGGTGTGGTCAGTTCGGACAGTGCCCAAGCCCCAAGCGAGGGCGTAGCAAACTGACAGCCGGACGGACAGGGCGGGGGCGGCCAGCTGAGCCGACAGAAAGAGGCTGAGGCATTTGCTGACGTCTTATATACATGCCACCGCATCCCTTTGCCTCCGATATTCTCACATTTTGCTGACAAAGCCGGGCCGGGGGCGCTGCCCCCCCCCTCTACCCACATTATATCCCCCCCCTCCCCCCGGAAGAGTGCGGCGCGGCGGGGCCCGCGCGGGACGGGCCCCATACTGTGAAGGAGGCGAGAGATATCGGCCCCGTCTCTCGTCCGCCTGCATATTTTCCTTATACCCCTGCTATGTCGTCCGAGGGGTCAGTATGCGGAACGAGAAACGGGGTAGGGGGAGGAAGAGGGAAAAGATTCCGTCTGGGTGTTGGCTGTGGCGCCAACGCAGGTGAGCCCGTGCTCGTCCCCCCATGGGGCTGCTGCGCCTACAGGCGGTAGTGTCCCCCCGGCCCGGCCGCTGCTGGTGCGAAAAGCAATTAGGTGCCCCAGAGCCGCCGCTGTTGCCGGC
>NW_026267138.1:2205327-2205650 GCF_000697945.3 Frankliniella occidentalis | reverse complement strand
CTTTACCCGTGACACCACCCGGCCAATTACCGGGATCTGCCCCCGGGCAACACCGCGCCACTGACCGTACCACACTCTGCGGCTCGGACGGAAACAGCTCTCTCTCTCTTTAGACTCTTTCATTCGTGTCTCTCTCACTCATTGTCGAGCCCTTGCCTAACGACGCGAGCTGCTCCGGCGCTACCACGCTGTACACTATCCCCAGCTGCAGGCAGCTGCAGGTGCGACGGCCGCTCAGCTGCACTGACAGAGGTGCTACCGCCACCACCTCACCCTGTCGAACGAACTCCATCGCCTTTTTTCCTTGTTTCGAGTTCTCTTTT
>NW_026267138.1:2196903-2199825 GCF_000697945.3 Frankliniella occidentalis | reverse complement strand
CAGAGAGATGTAGTGGATAGAGCGCTGCGCTCGCCGAGCGGGAGGGGAGAGAGCGTCGGGGCGGTGACTTATGGGTGCATGAGCCAGGTGATGACGGGAGATGAATAGACAGGGCCGAGCCGGAGGAGGCCACGCGGAGGCCGCCGGGGCCAGAGGGGCTCGAGGGGGGCAAACGACAGCCAGTGTCATATTCCTGCTCCTCGCTGACTGAGGTTGTGCGTCACGGCGCGGAACGGGCGGAGGCGAGAGAGAGAGAGAGAGAGAGAGAGAGAGAGAGAGAGAGAGAGAGAGAGAGAGAGAGAGAGAGCCTGCCGGCTGCCGAGCGGCGGGCTGGCGGGCGGCGAGCGCCCGGAGGGTAGGCAACATGTGGGCAGCGCTGCGCGCCGGCACGGCCTGCCCCCCGGGCGCCGACCCCGCGCGGCCCGGCCCCGGCCCTGGCCCCGCGTGATTTGTCTGGATTGTTGAGCTCTGCCGCTGAAACTACATTTCTCTGCGGGAAGTCTGCTGCTGCTGCGGTGATGTGGTGTAGTGAGGCGCCGCGGCGCCCATAGCCGGAGCGAGCTCCCATGGCGGCGGCAGTGCCTGGCAGCCTTGTGCAGCTACAGCGATAGGTCTCATCACGTTCGGAAGGTGGGGTTCATTGGGACACGGGTCGCGTTGGGACAGTAGCAATCTCTTCTCTTTCTAATAGTATTTACATGATGAAAACAATTACACACATTGCCCATGTAAGGATATTTCATGATTGTATCAATCAATGTTGGGAAGATTGCACCATGTCTGATGTACAGAAAATACCAAATGACGATGAGCTCTGTTTAAAGTAGGGAGCCTTCTTATTTTAGTTTGCACTTTAAAGTGTGATACAAGTGTGGTACTATATAGTACTATCACACACATGGTATTGCAGTACTTATACCAGTTAGACTATAGATCACACATGAATTTTCAGAGGCGCATGCAATACATTTCTGCATGAACTTGACAAAATATCGGAAAGCTCCCGATGCAAGAAAAAAAACACTTTCATGCACTCTCTCCTCCAACAAGACTGAGAATTGGACGTATGAGAACTCTATGAAATGTTGGAGAGCAATTTTAAACGTGTGATCCGAGCTGACACCGGTATCTAAGAAATGAACATACCCTAGTTAAACCTTATTGTGCACTAGTCGTTCTGTCCTCGGCGCACCTTCAGCTTTGCGCCCCCGCCACCCCCGCCTCTCCTCATTAAAAGCCACAACCCCACCCCTCTTTGTGCGGCCGCCCAAGGGCGCCCAGGACCGGCGCCACAGGCGAGCCAGAGGCCCGCGCGATCGCCGCCGCCGCTGCACCTTCACAAACGGGAACGACCGGTCCGGCTTTTGCTCTTAATTGGCCGGTTTCTGCTTTCTGCCTTCCCTGCTGTGCTGCGCGTGGCGCGGCCTCGCGGGCTGCTTCCGAGGAGGGAAGTGGAGAGAGAGAGAGAGAGAGAGAGAGAGTGAGAGAGAGAGAGAGAGAGGATGTTGTGGGTGGAGGTGGATGGGGGGTGTCTCGTGCGGCCGCAGGGTGGAGAAGGTCTTCCGTCAGTGCGAACGAACATGAATATTTATTCGCGACGGTTATCTCCATCCGGTGGGGCCGGATTAACCTCAGATAAACACCGGCGGGGGTTGTTTATTTTCACTCGGCCCGCGTTGTTCAGCTGTTTATCTTGCCACCCGAAGACGGGCTCCTCGGGGGCGGCGCGGGGGCGGCCGGCTCGGACCGTTGTCGGCGGCGCCTCGCGTGCCGCGCCCGCCTTTGTGCAGCACACCCCCGTGTAGCGGAGCGAGCGCTCCAGTCAATATCTCGACCAAAGTGTTATCGTTAAAAGTTTTCGCTTTGGAAATTGCGTGTCAGTTCGGAGCGCGGCTGCTGCACTGACTGCGACCCTCGCCCGCCCGTCGTGTCTGTCGCGCACATGTCGGCGCGCTCGCGTGTCTGTGTCTGCGTGTATGTGTCTGTGTCTGCGTCTTTTATCAGGCGCAATGCGCTCCACTGGACGTATTCTGTCCAGCCGGGGCAGAGGAGGGCTGGGAGCGGCAGCTTTTGAATGGCGTAAAGGAGGAGAGGGGAGGGGTTGCGGGTTGGGGAACGGTGATGGGAGAGGAGGAGGGGGCGCGTGGGAGGACCGTGTTGCCTTTCCATAACGAGAAGTAAACAGCTACTACGCAGTCAGCACGCCTTACCGCAGCCAGGGGGTCGCCGCAAACCAAGCAGCCCAGGTATATGACGACCCCGGACACACAGACACATACACACACTCGCAACACACACACACACACACACACACTCGCAACACAACGTCGAGCACAGCGCATACAGCTTATATACCCCCACGGACCACAAGGGGTGCAAAGTGATAGCTCAAATTATTGCAGTCGTATCCGTGCTGCGTACAATTATACCAAGTGGCTGATTCAACCAGAGCATTTCTGTAGTTACACTGTGCCACACGTGGGGGAGGGTTACAGCCTATTCGCTCGGTCTTGGTCCGTAAGGCAACATAGGCACGATAGGCAAAGCTGCTCGCCTGCTGTACAGCTAGTTAACCAGCCCGCTTTGTATGGCTAGTTGTTAGACAAAATTTTATTTAAAGACGTGAATCCGAACGTTACTTGTTTCTTGTTTCATTATGTGTGATTTAAAGCTATACGCCAAGTTAAGTATATAAAACACCTTTATGGGCAGTTTTAATGCAGAGGTGCTAATTTGTAATGCCTTTGTAAAGGCATTAAAATCCTTCGAAACTTTTACCTTTGTATTTCCAGTGAATACATGTCAGTATTTATTTCTGAATCCCAGTTTTAAAAACAGTTTGTAGTAGTAGTAGCCAAACGTGTATTTTTTTTTTTATTAAGAGGTATTGAAAATTAAATCGGCTCAGCGAGGTGGAGCGCC
>NW_026267138.1:2195687-2196853 GCF_000697945.3 Frankliniella occidentalis | reverse complement strand
TCTCTTCTCAGACCGCCGTAAAAACCCCTTCCTTAAATCCCGATCAAGCAGCCTACTTCTGGATGCGGTCCCCCGGGGGAGCGAGAGCGAGGCAGCGGCAGCAACAGCAGCAGGGACCAGCAGCGCGGGGAGGAAGGCGAGGGAGACGTCCGGCAGCCGGGGTGGGGGGCGGGCGGCGTCTACAAGGCGCAGTGGCGTTTAAAACGATATCTGATGCAGCAGCGCCCCCTTCTCCCTCCGGCCTCTCTCCCCTTGCCACTCCGTCCACCGCTCTCCCCGGAAGACCCTCTGGCTGGCGGCGGCCGGCTTCACTGCTGCGGGGAAGAAGGGAATGTATAAAATACGTGTGTTGTCTGCCCGGCTACGCCCCGCCAGAGTGAAGGGAAGGGGGTAGGGGGGAGTAAAATATCCGATGCAAACTACAATAAGTAACGAAAAGGCAATAATACGTACGAGGCGGAAGTAAACGGTCGCACATTGCTGCGTACGTCGCGCTGTTCAAAAATGGTTGCTCATTGACGAGGATTCCTTAATGGTTCTAATGCTTGTTTTTCTTGCTCTGTCCCGCTTAGGATGCTGTTTCGTCACGTTCTACACCCGCAAATCGGCCCTTCAGGCTCAGGACGCCCTTCACAACATCAGGACACTGGCAGGGGTAAGTATCAATACCAATGTAAATATGTTCTAAACGTCGTAGCAGTTTTTCTTGCCAAAATTTCAGCATTTCATTTTGCTTGCCAACATTTTTGCATTTCCTGTTGGTTCCCAAATTTCGGCGGTTCTTTATGACTGCTAATTTATCCCTTTTTTGCTTGGTCTTTTGCGGCCTCTGAATGCGAAATATTGGCATTCTTTCAGAGGAGGGAAAACTTCGGCACATAAAAAGGAGCCAAAAAGACGCCACATATTGGCAGTCTTTTAGAGACTGCCAACATTTTGTAGTCAAAAAGGACTGCCAATTGCCACTGTGTGGGCGGCTAGCTGACCAGCTGGTCAGGCAACACAGTGCTTGGCGGCCGCGTCGGGTGGGGATGCCTATCCCCCTCCCTACCCCCGCTCGGATGTGGGCCTCCCCTCCTCTCTCCGGGACTCACGTGAAGCGCTCTACATAAAAATAAGGCCCTCTCTTTTACGATGATTGGGGCGCCCCGTCCTGCACGTGAGCA
>NW_026267138.1:2184586-2186732 GCF_000697945.3 Frankliniella occidentalis | reverse complement strand
TTTTTATTAAGAGGTATTGAAAATTAAATCGGCTCAGCGAGGTGGAGCGCCCTGCAACATCAGAGAGATGTAGTGGATAGAGCGCTGCGCTCGCCCCACCACGCCACGCCACGCCACGCCGCTCCCGGTTTGCCGTTCTTTGATGACGGCACACAAAGTAACAGCCACTCGGAATCTGTTTACCCAGATAATTAGCGAAAGAAAGAGGAAGCCAGATAAAACGCGGAGAGAGCGAGTGAGAAATAGCGAGGGGGGAATATGAGAGAGGAAGAGCGAGAGCGAGCGGCAAGGGAGGAGGCAAGGCTGGTAGGAAACCGCCTGCAGGTGAGAGCCCGCTGCACAAACCCACCGCCAGCTCTGGTAGAACTTACTTTCCCTATGGCTTCTCATGCATCCACGACTTTCTGCTTACCTGTTTGTGTAGCGGCACAGTACCCTTCTTTCTTTCTTCCTCGTCTCTGTCCTTTCTCTTTCGCCGTCGCGCCCCGCGGTGGTCTGGGCGCCGCGCCGTGGCCCGTGGCGCCACCTGTTGGGGGCGGCGCGCACCTCGTCGCCGCCCAGCTGGGCCGCGCCGGGGGCCGCGCCGGGCCGCGCGCTGCGGTCTGCCACCCCCGTGCCGCCTGGTCATCCCCCTCGCCGACCCCTCCGCGCCACCTCCCTCCACCAGCCCCTTGCACTTGCCGCTGGGGGACCCGTCGAGCCAAACAGTACCTCCTCCCGTCCGAACTCTTGAACACACGACGGCTCGTCCTCCCTCAAGAGCGCACGCGCACCGCACCGCGTGGGCGACGGAAAGAGTTTAGCCACACACAAAATGGGGTGGGACGATTTTTTGTACGTAGGTTTATGTGTGTTCTTGTTCACGTCTACATCAGATACCAATTAATTAGTACCTACTTAACATGCAAAATGAGTTGTATCTGTACAACGTATTGTCCCTTTCGCACAGACATGAAGGTGTGCACAGAGACACTTCTAACGTAACCTACGCTCAAGAATTGACCCTCCCCATACAGAATGTAAGAGCAAGAGTGGGGGGTGGGAGTGAAAAATAAAAGACGGAGACAAAAAGAGAGGTTAGGCCTCTGATCATCAAACAAACAAGGGCCGGCGAACAAAGAGCGCATACCGGTCTCTTTCTCTTCCGCTCTGTTCCAGCATCGATCTCGGCCAATGTTTTGGCGCGGACCTCCTCCTCGCACACGACCCCCTCCCCCACCCCCTCCCCGGCCCCTTCTCGCCAGCTGAGAGGAGGAAGCGGCCGTGCTCCTCCGTTGTGTTGATTGCGTATTCCCCGAGCGTGGCTAAGGGCGAGTTTTATCCTTGCGTCGCTCTTCGTTGTCTGTCTGTGCGTCTGTCTGTCTGCTCGCCCGCTCGTCCGAAGGCCCTCACTGGCGCCGTCCCGTGAATTATTCAACCCCCTTCCCCCCCCCCCTCCCGTTCCCTTTCTTCCCCTCTTTCTCCCTCTCTCCTCTCCAGGCGACCTCTTGCTCCTTTTGTTTTGCCCGCCACGCTTGTTTTCCGCCCCGCTCTGGGTTCGAGTCCATGCTGCTCCGCCAAAAGTTTTCTTTCCTGAACAAAAGGTCCACGTGGGCTGCGGTAGCGCGGCACGTGGCGTGGCGGGGTGCCAGGGGTGACGGACAACTCGCCCCGACCCAACTCGCTCACCTGGTCTGGTACGCGGTTTTACTTATGCCGCTATGGATGCGCCAAATCGTCCCAAAACATATTAATGAAAAGTGTTGTTGTTGTTGTTTTTATTTACAGTAAATTGGAATACTTTTGGTTTCTTTCGTTTGTGTGCATTGGGTCGATTTTCAACTACTACGGTTATTGTGAGGTGACTGCAATAATGACAGAAAATAAATTTTACCGCGTAACCTCTCTGCACATCTCAGCCGCTTTCTCTTTGTCGTTCCTCTGCTCTTTTCCCTATACCTCTCGATTCTTTTTGTACTTTGAGGTTATTGGGTAACGGACGCAACAACATATACTACCTTATGAAGAAGTGCTGCTATAGTGTGGGGCCATGGGGTGGCGGAGGGGTGTTGACCCTCACCCCTCCCCCTCTCACTCCCCTCTTGCGCCTCATCCGCTGAAGGGGCGAGCCATCAAAGTTTGATCCGATAGAGGTTTACTCCCCCCC
>NW_026267138.1:2175967-2177026 GCF_000697945.3 Frankliniella occidentalis | reverse complement strand
CGCCGCGCCACGCCCCTCCACGTGTTGTTGTCGCCGGCGCCCCCTCGACCCGCAGGCCGGGCCCGCAGGCCTCTAGCAGGTCTGTCCACCACATAACCTCAAACTCATGTCACACTCGCCTCCCGTCCCTCACGTCTTTCCATCCCTTACTCGTGAATGTCAAGTGACTTTCCATTCTATATTTGTTTTTTTGCAATTTTTCCCCGCCTTACCTTTCCATATTGCTAGCGCACTACGCGCCCTTGAACTGCTTGAACTGCTTTGCCGCAGTGTCACAATTCACATTTTTTGTCGCCTTAATCTCCTGCTACCCCCGCTCTTTTCTTCTCCTCCTCCCCCTGCTTCGCCGCTCGTGCGTCGCGCTCCGCCCCTCTGAAATAGTCCGCTGCCCTTTCGCCGCCGGTTTGCTTTGCCGCCGGTATGCGGCCGGCCCCGCTAGCGCCAGCATGCTCCCGACAAAGTGCACGTGCCGAGCGCGGCGACGTGGCCCGACCGACCAAAGAGCGTTTCACTCGCAAAACCAAGTGATGCGCGCCGAAAACAAAAGTGTGATGAAGAAGTAGAACATTTGTGCGTTTGTTATTGCTGGCGGGACGGTTGTGCCGCGGCGGCGACACCTGCCGGCGCCCCCCGCCCCGCTATTCTCGGCCGCCCCCCGCGGAGCCTGGCCTGTGGCCGCCTGTGGCCTGGCGGAGGAGTCGCGGCTGTAAACCTGTGCAGACTACACAGCCTCGTTAAACCTGCCGCCGCCGAGACACTCGCGGGGCGGGGCGGGGCGGGCGCGAATGTTGTGTGGAATGCACCGAGTTTCCTAACTATAGAGCCGGCCGTCCGGCGCGGGCGTGGCGGGGGCGGCCGCCGGTGTGGCAGACTGGCGGGCAGCCCCGGCTAGATCGGGTTGCCCTGTTCCTCGTCATCCTCGTTGCACCGCAGCTCCTCGTGAGGGCAAGGGGGAGGGGAGGGGTGTTTGTAAGAGCGTCGTCGCCGCGTTCTCCTCCTTGATGCATAGCGTCCTGCTGCACGACGCCGACTCCGCCCCCGCCTACTGCCCTTCTGTTC
>NW_026267138.1:2174419-2175917 GCF_000697945.3 Frankliniella occidentalis | reverse complement strand
TTAGATGTGCTCAAAGACACATCCAGCCTACGTACAAAAATTGTCCCTCGCCATTTAGTGTGTAGCGTTCACTAATAAATGATTCCATGATTACCCTGATATGAGGCGGCAGGCCTTCTTCCAGGGTAAAAGTGGCATTATAGGTAAGGAAGGAGGCTGGCCTTAATCAAGAAAACCAATTTATGTATATTTTAAAGACCAATATAGTTGAAAGGTCAAACTTGAAACCTTTCATTCGGAAACACGGAATTTACGGGACACAAATTCGCTTCCAATCGTAGAATTCCCCCCCCCCCCCCCCCCCCACACACACACTCTTGTAAAAACACAAATCACTCTGGTTTCAAATTTGTATAAGACCGGAACTGGAATTATTGAGGAAGATGGAAATACCTTCTGCTGCCGTGAGTGGCAGTGAAATTATTTATGTGCCGTGACATTAGTCGCGGCATGGAAAAGGGGAGGGGGTAGCTTCGGTATGAAACAGTCTGCAGTGTGAGAAAAGTGAGGACTGCTGCTTAATGAATTATATAACTGATGCTTTAAAAGGTCACACGAGAGCCATGACATGGCTGAGAAAAACTGGAGGGGGGCGGGGGGAGGGGGGCGCTTGTGTGCGTGTCGCGTGCGTGTTTGTGTGTGTGTGTGTGTGTGTTCTCTTAATGTGGTCTGTCCACCATCGTGGAGAGACCCCCCTTATTCAAACACGGCACATGTCGCTCAAAGGAACCTCTTTACGCACACATGCACGCGCAGAAAGCGAGAAAGAGAGGGAGAGGGGGGAGAGAGAGACTATACACGCAAGCACAGTTAAACATGCACACTTACTTACGCATTCGTTCAGGCTAAATGGAATATTTCCCGCGAGCTAACAAGTCGTAAAATTCACGACTAAATATTATTAGAGCATCTAGGCTTACTCATTCTGTGGACACATTTTTTCTACTTCTACCTACAAAATCTTGCCCCAGCCCAGAGTGGTTCCGAACGCGCTGAAGTAAAGCTATACATCATCTCTAAAACGTGCTCTAATTTGGTTGCAGTGCACCCCGAGCACGCACTGATGGGTTTGGCGCCATAATTTGAGTCGTTTCGATTCCTTCTATTCCTCCTATCTAAAACCGTCGTGACGGCGCGGCAGTCAATACAACGTCGACGATATTCGGTATTCAGGGACAACAAGTCGCCGGGCCGCCGACCACGCCACGCTGCATAATGGACGCCTGTCTATCGATAGGCCGTCGCGGCTTTTGAGACGCGGAGGGGCGGCGTGGGCGTGGGGGCGGGCCCCGAGGGCGGGGCGGGCGCCAAGGGGCAGCCACTCTACACGATTATCATGAATAATTGTTCGTCTCTATGCCACTTTTGTCTCATGGGGTAGGTGCACTGGGGCAGCAAGAGGGCGGAGAGGAGGGAGAGAGGTTAGTTGGCTGAGCCACTAAAGAATAGAAAAGTAAAATAAATCTATCTTAGGCGAAGCCAAGGGATCGACGGTGAG
>NW_026267138.1:2170678-2173804 GCF_000697945.3 Frankliniella occidentalis | reverse complement strand
CGCCCCCACTTAGCCCGCCTGGTGAAGGATAATGCTGGGTGACGCCCGACGCCACTCCCGGCGACGCCTTCTGGACGCCTTCCAAATCGCACCCCTTCCCTTCCTCCCCCGCCCCCCTCTTCCCACTGTTCACTCGAACCCACCAGAGTGTAGCGCGCTAGCGGGCCAGGGCCCCCCAGGGTGAAATTGAATTCGGTCGACGTTTCGTCAAATCGCTGCACGCGGGGTCGTCAGCAGGTCCCGAACTCGAACCCTCGCCCCTTTCGGGAGGGAAGTCCTGACGAATATCGGAGGCCTTGGGGCCCAAGCGACCCGCCGCCGCTGGGCCGGGGGGATCGCTGCGATATGTCTGCTCTATGGGCGGGCGTGTTAGGGGGAGGGGCCGGGTATATTGCGCGGGATCAGGTCAAGTCCAGTCCTCCGGGGGATCAGGGAGCGCGCCGGCTTGCTCCTCCCCTTGCTGGTCCCGGTCCTGGTGTTGTATGACACACATGCATCTCTCGCTCCCTTCCCACACTGCTGTCCGCTTCAGCCGCTTCAGCCGCTGCTGCCGGACAATGGCCGCTCTGTGTGTGCTTGCCACGTCTCTCTCTCTCTCTCTCTCCCTCCACCGTGGTGTGTGCTCGCGCCCCCCTCGCGCCGCTCCCAGTCCCCGCAGTGCAAGGCCACACAAGTGGTGGGACCCCGCACGCATCTCCCTCTCCATCAACTCACTCGCACCCGCACGCGCGCTCTCACGTTGTACTACAAGCGCGCACCTGCCTCGGGGACATCAGAGAGCTAGAGAGAGGGGAGGGGACTGCGTCTCGTGTTTTATCATATGATGATCATGTCCATCACCTCTGCCTCAGGCTTGCGATGTACCTCCCGATTCGCTCGCACACCACCACCTCAACAACCAACAACCACCTCAACCCCCTTCACAGCCGAAACCATCACAACGAACTCAACCCAGCCATCTCAACCACCACTTCAACCACCCCAACCAACACCCTCACCCACTACCTCAATACCACTACCATCACCCCAACCACCACACCACCACCTCAACCACGCCATCGTCGACGCCCAGCCAAGCCCAGCGCCCCTCCCCACTTGGCCCAAATCTTCACCAGCAGCAGCCGGCGCGCGCTCCTGTATAGTTTTCAGTTTATCCACCGCATCTCTGAGGGGCGCACAACTCCCTGCCCGTCAGCCCGTCCCGACGCCGCGCCGTGCCGATGGCTGGCAGACTGTCAACTCAGCCGGCGGGGAGGGACACGCGCCTGCCGATCTGCGGGGGAAAAATCGAGGTGAAGGGGGGGATGTAAGCGGGAGTGGGGAGTGGGGGAGGCAGACGGTGCTTAACTTATGGACCGGTGACACCGGCCAGACGGGTGGCATTTCGCGAGCTTAATCGATGACCGTTGGCGCACTTATTCACTCATCCCCTGCCCCTCCCCCCTTCTCTCTCCCTCAACCCCCGCCCGCAGCCGATCCTTTCTTCCTCTCCTCATTGGTAGCGGGAGGGAGGGAGGGAGGAGGCAGAAAGGGAAGGGCGGTTGGAGAGAGGGAAAAGACAAATTAACGGCAAGTCGTGTTGTGATTTGTGGAGGGCTCCGCTCGGATAGAGAGACAACGCGTTCGCTGCCGGGAGGCGGGAGGGCGCCGTGGTAACGGGTGACGTGGCCGGGGGGATGTGTGTGGCCGTGCACACACAGGAGGGACGCTCAGCTGGCCTGGATGGCCCACATTCACAGACTTCTTTATTTCGGTGCACGACGTACTATACGTATTATCAGGTATGACTGATTAACTCGGCGCGCTTCTGTAGACTGTACCGCACGGCACGAGTGTCGGGCGGGCTTGCCTATCGTCCCTGTCCACGGCGCCTTACTGGCCGAGCGAGTAGGCAAGCCGCCCGCACGTAGGATTACGGTACAGCAAATCACTACAGAAAAGTGCGTGGGTTTGGCCAGCCACCTGTGGTTTTTACGCGTGCGTTTTGTTTATCGTTTGTCCGTGAAACTGCTCCCTGCAATGGCTGACAACGCCCTTTGTGATACGTCACAGAGACGGCCGCGGCGAGCTCCTCGATAATGCCGTCCCGTTGCGTTCCGTTCGTCGATGTCCTGGCATCGCATGACGTGCCTTCCGCGGTATGCACGGCCAGTCACTCTCTTTTGTGCGCGTGACTCGAACGGGGGGCTCATGTTTTATGTGACCCCCGCTGCCCCCGCCGCCTCCGCCGCCTCCGCTGCCCTGCTGGGGGAGGCGACCCTATAGGCGACGGATAGAGAAGGGGGCAAGAAATGAACCGAAGTCGTGTCGATATAATGACGTGCTTGGGGCGGACATTAGAGGAAAGAAGTCGCGCTCGGCGGATGCCGTGGAGGGTTATTTAGTGTCCGGCTCATGAATTAGGCCCGACCTGGAGAGAGAGAGGGGGGAGGGGAGGCGAGAGAGGGGGGGGTCGCTCTCTGACTGGTATGTCACGCGAGCCCCCCCTGGCGACCCCGCCCTCGGCCATGCAAACACAGCCGCTTCCTTGTCATGTGCAGAGGAAGTGTCTGCGCCGCCATGGTAGGTGTAAACGCGCCGGGGTGGCGCCGACGCCACCGTGGTGCTTGCACGGACAGAAGGCAGTCGCGGGGCAGTACGGTTGGTCGGGGGACAGTCTCTATATTTTTGCCGCCGTGTACGGCACCAAATTATCGCCCCCTCCTCTAAAAAGTAAGGTGTGTGTGTGGTGTGGCGGCGAGGAGAGGCTCTTCCTCCTTCAGCTCGATGGGGTGATAAATTTTTTCGAAGGCCGTCGTAGTAATAAGTCGCGTGAGTTACGGCGGCGCGGTAAAGTCTTTTTTTCGGGAAATAAATTTCTCATAAAAGGGGGTGGATAGGCGGCCGCGCGGCGGGCCGGTGGTCCTTGTTGAATGGGGGGTACGTCCTTTGGAGCCGCCGCTCCTTTGTGGGTGAGGGGGTTGGCGGTGAGCGGCCGCAGCCCGCCCTGCTGCTCGCATCCCCGCGCACCCCGAGATCGGCCCGGATTTATGGCATTCGCAAATTCGCGGTACGCGCATGTTATATCCCCGTTGTCACTAACGCCCTCCATCAAGTCGGCCTCACTCGTGACGACCTCGGGGCCGC
>NW_026267138.1:2170167-2170628 GCF_000697945.3 Frankliniella occidentalis | reverse complement strand
CTCTCTCCCTTCAGACACACGCACGCTCGCGCCCACCGCGGGTACGAGTTATTCGGATAGGCAGCACTTGACAGTCGTTCGTGCGTGGTTGTGCGCGGGGTCGGGGCGGCAGGGGAGCGGTATAATTTGTGCGCCGTTTTTGGCCGGTTTTTTGTCGCCACATGATACCGCCTCCCCCCCCCTTCCTCTCGGCCGTCCTTTAGCGCTTCATCGCGCCTGGTACGTTTACGATTCGTAAGTCCCTTCATGTCGCGTGATGGCTTTATAGATGGATGGCCTCGGCCGGGCAGGGCGGGCCATCACATCGCCATAGAAGAATGGGGTGGGGGAGGGGGCCGCCGGGCCGCCAATACACCGACCTGTCGTCCAGCCGCGGACAAACGGGATGCATGTCCCTCTAATAGCCTCTATGTCTCTCTCGCCCCCTCATGCACACTTACTTACGCATTCGTTCAGGCTAA
>NW_026267138.1:2162717-2164211 GCF_000697945.3 Frankliniella occidentalis | reverse complement strand
GGGGGCAACACACAAGGGCCGTTGTGCTGCAACCACTCCCTCGCTCCCTCGCTCCCTCCCTCGCTCCCTCCCTCGCTCCCTCCCTCGCTCGCTCCCTCCCTCCCTCCAGCCCGAGCAAGGCAAACATTCGCGAAAATAAAGTAGTAGCGCAAGTATATGGAGTGCATCACACCTGCCCTTGATGATGAGTGTTCTCCTCGTGTTTAACCTCGAGGAGGCCTTTGACGGGTTCGCTCGGCTCACATGGAGTAAGAATAGTGTGCCCACGGGGGGCACGGCCCGCGGCTTGGCGGAGCAATTGAAGCGAAGCTTTACTACCTCGCCTGGTCGTGCTGTTCCACTCGTTTTCTTATCCTTCTCTTCCCCACCCCTGACACCTGACTAGCCCCCCGTCGCGCCGAGAAGCCCGGTCTTCCTGTTGTGGAAGTTTGGCAAAGCG
This sequence comes from Frankliniella occidentalis, assembly GCF_000697945.3. Taxonomy (NCBI): domain Eukaryota; kingdom Metazoa; phylum Arthropoda; class Insecta; order Thysanoptera; family Thripidae; genus Frankliniella; species Frankliniella occidentalis. The sequence continues at coordinate 2,163,772 of NW_026267138.1, read as the reverse complement.
CGTCGTGGCGCGAGGTTGCGCGTGGATTTCCCTTTACTAGGTAAAGGAAGATGGGAGGAGGGCTTGTGCAGCGGGTAGGGTATCCCAAAGTGAAAGTTTGAGCGCGACTTGGGTATGGTTCCCAACCTCGGATTTTGGCCAAACGAGGCAGGTTTGACAGATAATTTGCCGACCTTGCAAACGAACAGCCACGTTCCGTCCAAATCCGAGGTATGGATAACCATACCCAAGTACTTGTGCTCAACCTTTATATCGGGACACCCTAGTGGCGAGGAAGGGCATTCGCCCCGCCAGCCGCCAGGCGGTCTAAATAAACTGGGTTTGCTTGGCCCAAATTTTTGACCAGCGTTCGCGCCGCTTTTGGTGCCGCTCTGTAATGGGTTTCTTCTCCTCGGAGCGGCGAACAGCAGCAGTAGCCGTAGGGGCGGCCAACCCCGGGAGCTCCTCCCGGTTGTTTACTCGGCGGGGCGGTGCGGGACGGGGCGGGGGCTGCGGCCCTTAATTGCTCTCTGGGGTTGTTAAATGACGTAACACCTTGGGCCGTGTTCCTCGCCTCCTCCTGAACTCCACTCACTCCGACTTGTGCCCGCCCCTCTGTGCCGCCACCGGCCGCAGAGTTTGCGTAGGTTTACTAACCTTAGAGCGAGCGCGCCGAGCGAGGAAAGGAAAGGGGTGAGAGAGAGAGGGAAAGAGAGTCAGAGAGAGAGAGAGAGAGAGAGAGAGAGAGCAGAAAGAGGAGCGGTTCCACAAACAACCCTGCATATTTATTTACTGTTACTTATTTGCGGAGGAAAATCTTTTGCGCCCCTACGAACCCGAATTATCCGTTAAAAGTTCGAGCCTTTGTCCTGCCGGCGGCCCCCTGGCTCGGCCCATAACCCTTGGACCGGCCAGCTCTGCCTCCCTCGCCCGCCATGTTTACGATGAATTAAAAATAGGTCTTTGACAGGTTGTGAAAGACCGCAACGCTTGAGCAGAAACACTCGGGGATCGTAAAGACGCGCCGCAGCGGCCTGCCCTGCAACTCGCCTCGCCCCGCCACGCCCCGCCACGCC
>NW_026267138.1:2159936-2161468 GCF_000697945.3 Frankliniella occidentalis | reverse complement strand
GCCCGCTCCGCCCCGAATCGAATTTCTCTCTTCTCCTCTCCCCCTCCCCCCTTTTTCCCCTGCGCCCGCTGCGCTAAGAGACACCGGATTCGTCTCGGGGATTTGTCAAACGCTCAAGAAAATACTTCCTTCAGTATTTCTAAACGGTTTCTTGTTTTGTTTACAGGTGAGTGTCGAGTGCTGTGCGCCGAGAGTCAAGTCCATCCATGTCGTCACATCATTGTAGCACGATCGCTCTGTGCGTAAGTGGGATGCATCCAGAAGTTTGCCAGCATTTGAAATGCCGAAAATGAATAAGTAGAGATGACGCACTGCATGACCAACCTCGAGGTGTTTTAAAAAGTGCATCTGCAAAGTTTTGTCAGTCTCCAGAAAAGTCTATTTTAAACCCTTTCATCAGATAAGCCCGTATTCCTTGGTACCGTGTAGAGCCGAAACTCTGCGTTCAGGTCTCTGCCCATGTCGCGCCCGCCGCAAACGTTAACTAGAGCTACGGCCAGAAGTACGTTCCCGGAATCACTATTTGATCAGCCAGACGGGCGGCCGGAGCAGAGCGGCCGGAGGGGCTCGGTCTCGTCGATGTTTCCATTACTATTTATTTATGGAGGCGACAAGGCACAGAGGAGGAGCCACACACACACACACACACACACACACACACACACACACACACACACGGCTGCAGCACCAACTTTTTGGCCCCATACCTGACGTCCTGACCCGAGCAGAGCCCAGCCGTATGCATAAATGATTTCATTTTACCTTATCTCGTTGCCGGAACAGAATGAAGAAGAAGGCGAGGAGGAGGGAGGGGCCGGGGGAAAAAAGGACTAGAAACTTTTGTCGGTGTAAAAGCAAGCGGCTCGCGCGCTCGCGTCTCGGATCAAAGGTATGGATCGACACCGGGCGGCGGGGGTGGACTCGGCCGGCGTCCCCTCCCTCGCCTCATCCCCGCCAGCCACACCCACCACCACCACCCCTGCGCCTTCTCCCCCGTGTGCCGTCGCGCCATGGCCATACTGGGCCATACCAACTCCGTTTGCCAATCATGACTAATTAATTCATTTATCAAACTGGCCCCCCGGGTCGGATGGCAGCCATTCATATATCGACTATACACGCTGGGGTCCTATCGACCCTCTAAGAGGTATGGTGAGGTAGGGATGGGGTGGGGGACAGCGTTACGGAACTGGCTCGGGTCACTTTCCGACGACTTCCCTGCCGTGCCAGCCGAAGGAGGGTGGCGACATAGATTTTGTCTTTTTCCGCTTTCTGGAAAAAGGAGCACCGACCCGGTGACATCTGAATTTTTCTCCTGACATAGTGGCAACAGTGGTTAAAAATCGTTTTTCCAGTTAAACGCTTGTAAAAGTGTTTTTTTGCAAATACATGAAACGGACTTCTAAATTGGAGCAGCAGTGAGTGATTGCAACAGTTGCGAGCATTTTAACGCTTTGTATGTGAAATATTTGAGCCAGAGTCTGATGCTCTCCGTTGTCACAACAATGACGTTCGTGTCGCGAGTTACCTGA
>NW_026267138.1:2151142-2152599 GCF_000697945.3 Frankliniella occidentalis | reverse complement strand
TTCCATTTGTCTGCAGAGACAATGGGGAATCGGACCACGCCACGCGCCACTCCGCCCGGCCTGCTGCTGGCCAGGGGCTCGCGCGTTAGTTCTTTTTATTGCGTGTGTCTCTTTGCTTTCTAAGCTCAGGGCTCTCTGTTTCTCTGCGTGTAATTTTTTTTGTGGGTGGGTTTGAAAGCTCTGCCCGGCCCGCGGCTGAGCTGAGAGGGCTAGGGCTGCTCTGGTGCTGCTGCTGCTGCTGCCCAGCCAGAGCCAGGCTCCCATGCAGCCACTGCCCCCCGCTCCGCCTCGCCCCGCCCCGCCCGCCGACTTCCCTCGTGTGTTTACTGTTTGCACGCGCCTTCTCGGGCTGCCCCGGCGCGGCGCGCCCGCCGTCGAAAGCACGCCCGGGGAAAGCTGACCCTCCCCGCCGCACTGCCGTAGGGGACCGTGGCCGTGCAGGAGGCCCATGAGGAGGGCTCGTAGCCGCCGCGGGTGAAGCCGCGCCCTCGCCTCGGCCGCGCCCAGCAGGTCACAGCAGGGGCGCGGCCGCAAACCAGGAGCGCGACGCGTTCTCGACCGTACCTCTGGCGCTGATGAGTGTCATTGCTCCCCCGGGTGGGTCAGGCAGACGTTACGATTTAAAACATGCAAAGCTTTCATTGACTGGGTGACTGGTACAATTATTGTGAGACCTTACTGGAAAGTTAACATTTGCTATGCTATACCGCAATGTTCATTCATGCTATTTCACAATTTTTCAAAAAAATTTACTCTGAATTTTTAAAATGTTTTCTATAATAAATTTACTACTCATTTATTTAGTAAAAGGTATATATCTATCTTTAGTCTAGTTTGATTTTCCTTTGAAATTCAGTGTGCCTCCATGTGTCTGAATGGCGTTCACACACCTACAAGTGTACGACATTCACACACCTGGGTTTTGGGTGCAGATAATCAATCAGAGAGAGTCAACACTATCGTAGCGTGCATTTGTGGCTCCGTACGGTGCCCCGTCCTTAGTTCGCCGGTGTCCATAGACATGTCACCGTGACTGTGATGTCAGTCGCCGTCGCGTCCGCTATGCTCTCCGGGACGGACCCGTAAGTCGCCTTCTTAATGAAGGCGCTGTCAGTGACGTAAGAAGGGGACGCGCGGCAGAGGCGCCGCGGGGGCCGCGGGGGGGCGGCGGGGGCCCCGAGCCCCACACCGGTGCGCTCCACAGCCGCGGCGGCCTAGCCCGCGCCCCGCGGCGCCCCGCGCGCCCCCCGCGGCCCGCGGCTCAGCTTGGGCGCCTCCGGCAGTTCCGCGCGCGCCGCCGGGCCGTGTCGAGCCGCGGGGCACGGCGCTGCACAGGGGCACAACTACTTGCAGTGCTGTCACTGTGTCGGCCAGTCAGTCACACTGACGGGCAGACGGGCGGACGCACGGGGCGGACGGGCGGGCGGGGGACGGAGTCAGCTGCCAGCGCGGCGGGG
>NW_026267138.1:2148920-2149842 GCF_000697945.3 Frankliniella occidentalis | reverse complement strand
AAGCGGCAGAAGCGGCTAAAAGAGCCGCGAAAGTTTTGGACGAGGCGCGGCGCGGCGGCGCGCTCAAAGTGCGTGCGCAAGTCGCCTTGACCCGGTGTACCCGCAAGTAGAGGACTCGCGGGCCGCGGGCGGGTACTGTGTACTTCGGCACGGGACTGTACGAGTACCGTCCGCGCCACCCGAGCGTTCTAGGCGACACACGACCAGGAGCAGGAGGCGCCCTACTGCGTCACGTTCGCGTCGCACGACAGTCAGGTGTACGTTGCACGTACCCGTCGGAGGGTTTGTGTGGACTGAACCTTCCCGATACTGCTAGTAGTTACTCATAGTTCCTCTTCATCTCACTCCCCCTCCCCCAACCCCCGCTAGCCTTCGCTCCCTCTCCCCAACTGTGGACAATTTAAATTTTTGCTCTACGCGATGTGGTGGTTACCGGAAGTTTGCCTGCTCGCTTTGGCCCAATCCCGTCGCGGGGCACTTCCGGCACGGGTGGCCGCCCGCGCGCCCCGCCCCGCCCCGCCCCGCTCAACGCTCAACTCATCCATGGCGTGAAGCGCGCCGCGTGTTGGTCCCGCGCCGACCGAACTGAAACTGCGACGAGGAAACCATTCTTGTCGACGCGCACCAACCGAATCAAGTTGTGCCTGCCAACGAAGTTGTCACGCACTTTCGTCTTGTGTAACTCAAACGGCCCTGTTAACTCACTCGCGCCCAACACTTTTACCCGCCGGGCCCTCCTCCTGCTGTCTCTAATTGTTTTGCTCCGGGTCGGGTCGGTTCGGGTCAGGAGGCCTCGCGCCGCGGCCGCGCTGCTCGCCCGCCATCGTCGACGTCTCCGAGAGCTCTGCGCTTTGAAATTCAAAGCGAGTGATTGAGCGATTTCGGCCGGGGCATTATTTACCCTTTGGTATCGGTGGCGGGG
>NW_026267138.1:2145892-2147037 GCF_000697945.3 Frankliniella occidentalis | reverse complement strand
CGCCCCGCCCCGCCAATACAGGAGGGCGGAGCTGGAGGGAGGCGCGGAGGTCGTGGCGTGGTGCGGTACGCGAGCGGTGTGCTGCAGGAGCAGGCAGGATTGCAGTTGTCAACGCAGACGGGGAACGCCTTGGGCCCGCTGGCTCGCCCCGCCCTGCCCCGCCGCCCCGCCTCGCCGGGAGGAGTGCTCGGTACCCGAGCCATCATAAGGCGTTTGGCACCGTTGCACTCCAGCAAGGGCCACGCCCCCTCACCTCCGCGGGGAGGCTATTCACTGCCACTGTAAAGTGCCCATGAAATGCGGTGTCTTTTCATTAACTACCAAAGTAAAATGTAACTGAAGAAAAATTTTATCATTTCGCCCAAACGCTAACCTTGTCGTCTTACAAATTTTCTTGTGATCTTGTTTTTCATACATTTATAAGGTCCTTAAAAAAGAGTCCTTGTTGGAAAGCAAAACAATATTAGGCGATTTGAAGAAGATTTTTGCGAAGGGATACCGCGGGGGATCCGTATGAGAGGCTGTCATGGAATCCTCTAAAATCATGTCATCCTAATTTGTGTACCGCCCCCGGGCCGCGGGACTGACAACAAAAGATCGACAAGCAACAAGCGTTTCGACGGGAGAGAGGAAACGAGGAGTGGGGGAGGGAAGTCGAAGAGAGGGGAACCGGGGGGGGGGGGGGCGCTAGAGCTGGTACTCGCGGGTACGTACCGGCGGCCCGACACAGTCCGCTGCGCCCGGCCCGGCGCTGTGTGCCGCCGCAGCTGCAGCCTCTCTGTCGCTGCAGCTACAACCTCTTTGTCGCGGGGGACAAGGGCGGCCTACCGAAGTGTGTAATAATACTTTTGTTACGATACAAACTCAGTCGCTGTCGACTCAATTTTAACGTTGTTACTATTTTTTTATGATTTTTTTTCGGAGGGAAATTATCTGGGGATTACATTTTTTCTGAATGTATTTTTTCCGCGTGTATGTCGTGCCCTGCGGTAAGATACCTGGGACTCCCGTCCACGCCGCACGCCTCCGCTGCCGCTACTTCGCCTTTGTCGACCCCGTTCGCTTCGCTTACATACCGGGAGCCACTAACACACTATTGGCTGCTTTCGAGTGAATGGACAAGTTTGTCTCCGTCTCCCTCCCTC
>NW_026267138.1:2143478-2144892 GCF_000697945.3 Frankliniella occidentalis | reverse complement strand
CTGCTGAAACTGCGTCCCCTGTGTTCGTTCGACTCGCGGGGTTAATGCAGTATACCGTTGTGCTGGCTGCGTCGCAGGGATCGGGCTTGTTAGCCCTGAAGTACCTCTCCTCCCCCTTCCCTTTCCCTTTTTCTCGACCGCGCTTTCGACGAGGCTTTCGAGTGCGAGTACATACGCCACTGTGTGCGCCTCGGCAGCCGTATCGTGTCGCGGTACCCGGCGGTGTACCCGGCGCGACACACACTCACCACCCTGGGCGGGTCGCGCGCGATGTTGTCGGCTCGACAATACACTCTGCCCGAAATATCGCAGATACCTTAAATCAAAATGTCAATAATTCGAGTGGGATTTTCTTTTTGCTTTTTCTTTTTGCGTTCGGCATAGGCCGACTTTTATTCGCCTTTACGAGCTCGACACATGTAATGTGTCTGTCTCTCTCTCTCTCCCTTTCTCTCCCTCACTCTCCGCGTCGCGTTATGGGAAGCTCGCCGCACGATGTCCCATTGCTCTCCTGCTGTCCACCCCAAGGCCAGCCGCAGCTCGTTGCACAGGTGCATTGCTCTCTCCGCCGCCGCCACAGCTGCAGCTGCACGGGGCTCCCCGCTGCGGGAGCGGCGGTTGCCGGTGTGCCGCGCGCCGCGCTCTGCTGGGAGCGCCGGCCGCTGCAGCTGCGGCGGCGGTGGCAGCGGCTGAGGTGGCAGCTGCAGGTGCATCGCGTGCTCAGCCGCCGCAGCAGCAGCTCTTCTATGGTACAAACCTTCCATCTTGAAACGTCTATTGCTTAACCCTATCATTGTCGCCGTCACGCCATTTTCCCGCACACTGCAAACAAAAATTGATGCTCATGTAAGATATTTTTGCCGTGTACGTATTTGCATTTTTATCTGTGGTTGGTAGAGTTTTACTACTGGGGATTTAGTAATTGCATTTTCCCTCTGTCCTCTTTTCTCTTTTTCCTTGCGTCTCCTTGTTTAATGACAGTGTCGCCGCTCTAAGTCGGCTGGGTGCGATGGCGGGAAAGACGTGTGTGTTTGACAAGCCTTCCCTGCGGTTGCTTTGGGGCGTGGCGTGGTGTGGCTTGGCGCGGTGCGGCGCGGCGGGGCGCGGCGGGGCTTGGAGTGAGTGGCGGGGCGCGGCGTGGTGGCCTGGAGGATGAGGTGCGGCCGATGCACGAGACAATGGGCGTTTGTTTCTATCCTCACCTTACGGGTTCTATCTCTATACCGCCCGCTTCTTGCCCCGGCGCGACCATCACGCTTGGAGTATCGTCTATCCCGGGCAGGCAGGTGCGCGCGCAGTACGGCGGGCGCCAGGAAAAAAATTTACGCGCTTTTCTATTCTCGTCATTGTGTCGTCCGCGTCCCGAGGCGCGGTTATAGGCGCCATGCTCTGTGGTGGTGATGCAGTTGGGCGC
>NW_026267138.1:2135395-2136888 GCF_000697945.3 Frankliniella occidentalis | reverse complement strand
CCCGATTCTCTTATATTTGTGCCCCGGGCGCGTCCCGGGTAGATGATAGCACCAGAGTTCGATTTATTCGCCAACAATGGCCCCCAGCGGCGGCGGCAGCAGCCCGCCTAGCGGCGATGGCCGCGGCGACAATGAAGTGCCGCGCGATTGGCCGCGCTGCCGCTGGACACGATTACATTGTTGCGGCTCTGGTCGCCATTGTCGCTCATACTTCATTATCGGGATTAATTGTCGACAAATATAATCCTGCCGCATCTCCAGCCCCCTCCTCCCTGCTCGGCGAGCAGGGGGCAGCAGACTCTTTGCTGGGGTCCTTGTTGGCCGAGGAGCCGGACGGCGCGGGGGCGGGGCGGGGTTATCGATATCGACCCGATCGGCGCGAGGCGAGCTGAGCGCGACTGCCGCTACCGGAGGCTTAATAATTGACGATCGCTCTACCGCCCCCGCTACCGTGCCCAGCACGTGTGTCCCCTCCGCTGTCGTGCCCGGACGCGCCGGGGAGCGCAGAGCACGGCACGGCAGGGCGGGGCGGCAGGGACCAGACACGTCTGCATTCTTGTTAGCGCCGGGCGGGACGGGGGGCCGCCGGGCCGGGGCCGGGGGGGTCCTGTGAAGCAGGCAGGTGTGTGTCGTATACGCTGCCGGCGTGGCGAGGCTACACCTACACGGATCGCCCGCGCCTCGCTTGCCGCCGCTTGTCGCTCGCGTCGTATCAGTATTACAGCGCCAGCGATGAAGCGGCGGCGGCGGCCCGTGTGATGTCGTTAATGAATGACTTAACGACTTGTCCAAGTTTTGGCACTCGGACCACCATGTGTTTATAAAGCGCCCTCACTCGCTCTCGTTCTGTTCTCTCACACGCTCGCTCGCTCTCCTTCCTCCTCCTCGCGCCTCTCCTCATCCACCCATCCGTCTTCGTCGCCGGTAGTTGTAGTGCAGTTTGTTCTATTCATTTGTACTTCCTGCCTGAACCGTTTTTCATTTCTATGACGTTATTGCAAACACTTCGGTCGTGGGCGCCGTTGTTCGTTCTCTATGTCTTCATTATTATTGCTCACGACGAGGACGAGAGATCAGTTTTGAAATCTCTTTGGGAATCATGTGTACACCTGCTTGGAAAATATCGGAATGGAAATCAAAAATCAATAGTAAACAGTGTGTAACACTGAAATTGGCCGGGAAACTTCAAAACTCATCAAGAATTAATAGAAATGAGCCAAATGAGCGTTTTCTGCAACTAGAGACTATCCGGAATTAAAAGGAATGGACATGGATCATTGGGAATCAAGTTTTGTGTACACTTTGAAAGGATGTGACTCGCCCCTCGCCCCCCGGGGAGCTCCTCCCTCTCTCGCTCTTTTCCGGGTTCGCCCACCCACGCCCCAACGCCTGCCTACGGACCACCCTCCGCCCTCCTCCTGTAACGGAACCACCACGCGAAGCCCGTCAAGCAGCGGCGCGCGCCACCTCCGCCACCTCGAACCTGTGGCTTG
>NW_026267138.1:2130794-2135345 GCF_000697945.3 Frankliniella occidentalis | reverse complement strand
GGGCGGGAGGATGTTCACGTGGCGCATGTCGTAAAGAAAGGAAATGGATTGAGAACGCGCGAGCGCTGTCGGGGAAGGGGGAGAGGCGGCCGTCGTACGGTGCTGCGACGTTTCGCGCCGCGAGCGCGAAGTGTTGAAAGACCGGGCTGGCGACGGCGGCGGCGGCGGAGCAGGACGCCCGAGGGGTAGGCCTGTCCGCCGAGCAGCTGGGTCTGGCGGGCCGGCCCGCCCTCGCGCCGCCCGCCCGGGGACTAGGCAACCCCGCCGAGCTGCCAGGTCTGGAGGATGTTCACGTGGCGCATGTCGTAAAGAAAGGAAATGGATTGAGAACGCGCGAGCGTTCTGCAGGGGAAGGGGGAGAGGCGGCCGTACGGTGCTGCGACGTTTCGCGCCGCGAGCGCGAAGTGTTGAAAGACCGGGCTGGCGACGGCGGCGGAGCAGGACGCCCGGGGGGTAGGCATGCCCGCCGAGCAGCCGGGTCTGGCGGGCCGGCCCGCCCTCGCGCCGCCCGCCCGGGGACTAGGCAACCCCGCCGAGCTGCCAGGTCTGGCGGGCCGGCCCGCCCCCCGCCCCTCCGCCCGCCGCGGGTTTAGTATGGCGGGCTCCCCGTCGCCCGCGCGGCCAATGGGCGCGCACGCGTCGGTATTCGAAACAGGTTTTGGGTCGGCCGGATGGGCCAATCCTCCTCCGGCTGCTTATGGCCGGCGCCTGCCCGCCCGTGTGTGGACTGAGCAGCTGAGGGGGGCTCCAAGATGGCGGCGAGGAGCGCGTCTGCGTCCAGGCCAGAGGCCAGAGGGCCGGTCATCTCGAGCAGGAGCGGGCCGGCAGCCCTCCGCCACGCCACGTGGGGGGCTCTGGGTCAGAGAGTGGAGCTAAAAATAGGGGGCTGATGTAAACAGCAGGGCAATAACGACTTAAACACAAAGGAGGGGGCAGGCGTAAGTCTGGACCCAGCGCGGGAGACTTGCGGGGGTCTGGGAGGAAGGGATCACGAGTAAGAAAGTGCGGCTGTGTGAGGGGGGGGGGGTGTTCGAGGAACCCTGTGAGGCTGTGCCCGGGTCCGATTTACCAGCCCTGGCCTCCTGGCCCAGCCGGGCCCCCACCATGCCCGTGTCGAACGCGCGGGAGCTCGAGTCCTGGCGCACAGACGGCTCCAATAAAGCGCTTTATCGGCCCGTCTTGTTTCGGTTTGGCCGCTCGGCAGTGCAGTGCCGGCCTCTCGGCCTGACGGCCCCGCCCTCGCGGCGCACGCCGGCCGCTTTGCGTGTCCGGGTCGTGCGGGATGCAATCGAAAGCTGACCCCTCTCTGCGCCGGGGCGCCTCTGCCGTGGTCGTGGTGCCACTCCGCGGCGAGGCAGAGTGAGGTTCGGGCCGACCCGCCCGGCCCGGCCCGGCCGCCTCCTGGGTGGTTTGTGTGTTTTGTTCCTGACGAAACGTTTTCGCCGGGCGAGCGAGGCGGGGCCGCGGGCCCATGGGGCCACGTGACTCGGGTCGGGAATGTACACGTCCGAAAGTGTAGTCCCGTTTCACTGCGAACGTTGGGCCGCATGACGAGGGTATGCTTCCGAACGTATATCTGTCGCGCGCGGTGCTGTGCGTGGCGCCCAATACGTTGAATGTCAAACTTTGTTTTTATTTCATTTTTAAAAAGTAAAAAGAAAAGCGCCCGTTGGCGTTTCCGTGCTCCGCACGTGCTCACTCATTTTCTGCCTCGTTGGCGGCGGCGCGGCGCCGGCGAGCTGCTGCCGCTGCCGTTCATGAAATATTGATACGTTATTCGCTACTCGTCGCCGCATTCGTTAGCCGAATGATATGCCCACGTGTGAATGCCCTGCCTCACCGCACCCCGCTCACCCCACCCCACCTCACCACGCCCCGCCCCACCGCATCCCGCCCCGGCACCTGCACCACCCCCCAAGCTAATAGGATTCAAGATAGGATAGCCTCGCATATAGGCGACGTGGATTTGGCTGGATACCGACTTTCAATCAAAAGGGGTCCTGCTCACGGAAAGTTGTGCCGTCATCACGCGTGTCTCTGGGAGTGCGTCGTGTCCTGATTGCTTGGGGGAGGGGGGGAGAGGGTCGTTTGGTGACGACGGTAGCTCCGCGTCTGGCCGCCCCCCGCCCAGGCCCATGCATCTCTCCCCGGCTGTGCCGTGGTGAAGTAAGTCACTCCGCACGGGAAAGTTTTAGCAGCGATCCTTCGCGCCCTGTGCCTTGCTGTGCCTTGCTGTGCCGTGCCCGGCCGTGCCGTGTCCTGTCCCTCCTGTCCGTGCAGCGCGCGGCTCTTGGCCCCGTGCCGACCCGGGGTGAGGGGCGGGGCGGGGCGGGGGGTGGTTAGCCGCGCAGGTCGGGGCGTGCCGCGCGCTGCGGGGGCGTTTTCGACCACGCTGCCCCCCCCCCCCCGCCCCCCGGCTCCTCCCATCTCAGGTGCCGAAAGACACGCTTGATGGACACACGAAACAAAATGTGCCCCCTTACCACCCCTACCTGACTCTGACGCAGTCGCCTGCGTACGCATGCCGACGATCAGGTCGGGCTGCTCGGTGAGGTCGAAAGAGAAAAGCAAGAGGTGCCTTGATGACGCACGTCGCGTCGCACTCGTTGTTTTTCCTTTCGCGCTCCTCCTTCAGGTGCAACTGGCTGTCGTAAATAAGTTATGCGCATTTTCGAAAAGCGACTTTTACTCGTTGCACACCCTAGGGTTCAGCCTGGCAAAAGTTTGCCGTATTTTTATTCCTCGGAGCCCGCGACATGTCGCTGTCACGGTGGTGCCTCCGCGCGCCCGCAGCCCGGGCCCGAGCACGGGCCGCAGTCAGCTGTCACGCACACTGCCAAGAAAAAGAGTTCCGCCAACCAATTTATTGTTTCTCGTTAGTCGGTCGTCACACAGGGACGGACACGCTTGTTCGTTTGGACGTCGATGGACGGACGTGCCTGCCTGTCTACCCATTACTCAGTGCACCTTATCGTATGGATTCAAAAAAGCCCCAAAACGCTGCACCCCTAAAAGAAATGGCTGGCCGTTTTTTTTAGGAGGGTATGCCACTTGCACAAGCGGGTGCGGTGCACGCACCTTTTTGACTGTGGGGGAGAAGGGGGGAGGGGGGAATCGGTGGCGGTGCGCTCGCATGCGTCCCGTTTCCGCAATTTCCATCAATTCATAGCCCGGCCGCGGCCTACGCCACGCCACGCCCCTGGAGTAGTAGGGGGAGCGGGGTGTAGCGTTTGATGGAGATGGATTCTCTCCCCGCCGAGCACGCACCGCACAGTGTAGGCGACTCTCCGCCGCAAAGACCACGCGCGCCTCCGGCCCCTCCGGCCGCCTTCGGTGCTGGCGGAATGTGGTCGCTGGTCGACAACCCCGTCGGGTACGACGACTACTGACTGACTGGCCTACCCGACCACGACCTTGATACAGACCCGGGCATCCAACGCGCTCACCGCCACCTCGGTTGTGTACCACCACCACCTCCAACATCATCCTCATCATCATCACCTGCGACATCAGCGCCGTCGTGGTCCTGGTCCTTGAACTCCCCCTGTCTTCCCCTCCAGTCCCCGCCATGCCGTCGAGCTTCCCGGGCCGACGCTGCGCGGCGCCGCCCCGCCTGTAGCGCGGACCATGAAGAGCAAGCACGCCCGCGCCTACTACTACCACCCCTATTCGGTGCACCCCTACGCCCTGCCCGCCCTGGCGCCGCTACCCAGCGCCAACGGCGTCGTCGCCGGCGCGGCCAACGGCGTCAACGGAGCAGTGGCCACCGCCGCGGCCACCAACGGCGTCGCGACCACCAACGGCGTCGCCACGGCCAACGGCACCGTCAACGGAGGGAGCCACTACCTGGTGACCCCGCCCGCCTCCTACTACGAGCCGCAGATGCCGCACGTGGCCCCAGGTAATGTGCAAGCCGCCGTCACGGGGAGGGTTGCGTCGGAGAGCGTTAGAACACTCGATCCGACTGCAGGCGGAACGAGTCACTTTGTCCCTGCTTCTGCTTCTCCAGAGCGCCGCATCCTGTCTGGCTGACTGCGGTGGTCATATACGGGCTTGCCTACGCCTTCGGCGCAAGCGATGGGCAATCCTGCACCAGCAATAATGCCAGCAAGCAGGCGTGTTATGCGTTATCCCTTTTTGAAAAAAAGTGGGAAAAGTGTGGTTGTATGGTGGGAGCACTGCATCTGTATTCGAACGTTTCTTCCATTCAGGGAGGACGCTCGCCAGGGGAGGAAAGCTCCCAACTCTCTCCTCTCCCGCGACTCTCCTCCTTGAGGCCGCCGCGGATCACCTGTTGCAGTCTGCGCCGCCCTGCAGCCTGCAGTCTGTGCTACCCCCCCCCCCCCCCCTGAGCTCTCTATAGCAAACATAAAACGATAGCATCGCCCTGCAGAAATGTCACCACGCCATGGCGGAGCGGCGCGGGCCACACCTGATCTGATCACACTCCTCCTCGTCCTCCCCTCCTCGGGCACCACATACACACCTGCCTCCAAAGAAACATGGCCTCCACCCGCATATTGTATCTGTGCCCCTCCCCTTCCCTCCCCC
>NW_026267138.1:2116679-2126545 GCF_000697945.3 Frankliniella occidentalis | reverse complement strand
CCCCCAACGCGCCCCGCGCCCCTCGTCGTCGTGCAGAACTCCCTTGTGCGCTTCTAGTTCACGCACGGCTCTCAGTAAACTGTGTTAGCAGCGGCCACCGGCGCCATCCACCCCACACGCTGCGCTGCACCGTCCAACAAGGTGCCGTTTCTTTGCTCGGTGAGAAAATATACGAACCGTTTTGCCGTACCAGCTGCCAGAACATTTTCTAGCCCTGTGAGTAACATCCGGTAACATCTGAAGTGTTTGTCCGAGTGTAGGTTACGACTCTATCAGCCCCCCGGTACGCGTGTGCGCTTTACTTATTCACTTCCCTTCCCTTTTCCGATCTTCGACTCATTTCCGCTGATATGTATTTTTGTGCGTTGTCGCTGGGTGGGCTGGTGCGGTCGGGTCGGTATCGGGGCGGCGTGTGCGAGACCATGGTCACACACTCACACACTCTCTCACACACAAACACACTCACAGGGACTGCCTGCCATGTGCCATGGGCTGAGCCATGGGCCCGGCCTGGGACGTGAACCAGGCAGGAGGGGAAGCCTGGCAAGGGCGGGGAGCGAGGCCTGCCAAAGAGTCAAGGCCGCCGAAACATCCCTGAGCACCATCGAATCGGACACACGTCAAAACTCTCGCGTTTCCCTCCCCCGCCCTCCATAGACGATGAGATGGTTTCGCAGTCGAGCAGCACAGAAAGTGGGACCATGGTTTCTACACCGGTGCGCTAGCCGCAGGGTGCACGCCCTCTGTGGGTAGTCCGCTGTGGCTCCCCCCACCCCACCCCGGGGCGGCGCCCGGCGGCCAGCGGCCAGCGGCCCCGTGCGCTGCCAAGTCGGATGGGTTGCCTACCCTCCGGGCTGTACATTGGCCTCGGGGAGGGGAGGGACCCTCACGGGAGGGGTGGAGTGGAGTAGAGCAGCACGGAAGGAGTCGATCTGCGAAATAATTCAGCGTCCCCTGCGGCCCGGCTGCCTAGCGGCCGCCTCCAGCCCAGGAGGGAGGGTCCCTCCGTCCCTCCAGTGCTCCGGGGGCATTACCGTCACGCAAGATTGACAGACTGACTTGGCTGGATGGTTGGTTGATTGATTGATTGATTGATTTTTTTGAATTTTCTTTTTGTTTCAGAGAGGAAGTTGTTCGTGGGCATGCTGTCCAAGAAGTGCTCAGAAAACGATGTGAGAACACTGTTCGGACAGTTTGGCACCATCGAAGAGTGCACGGTGCTGAGGGACACCAACAACCAGAGCAAAGGTACGTCGTTGGGAACGTTGTCTAGTTGGTCTTCCCCGCCGCCTCCGTACAGTACTCGTGGCCGTAAAGTTATTGTAAAGAAACGCGTTTTACGGACGCGCCCTGCTCCGCGCCTTTGCCGCGGATTAGCGTGAACTGAGCCTCGCCGAGCGTCTGTTAGCACTACACTTCAAATTGACTCTACGGCCAAGGTAACCGTGGCCCGGGCAGCCTGGGGCGGGTAGGCGGGCGGGTGTGCAGGCGAGAGACTCGCCGCACAACCGACCTGCTTCTGCTGAGCTGCTGAGCTTTCGTTCACTTCTGTTCTCCCGCCCGCCGTGACACACGTTGTCTCGTCTCCCTAAGTGTAAAGTTGAGTTGGGCATAGCGCCGTGAATGAGAGGTAGAGGTGCACGATGTACTCGAAACTGACGATCTAAATGGGTAATTTTCCAAACCGAGTGGGGGATATGTGAACCGGCAAGATATTTGGCATTTTCAGTTTCCACCAGTTTGCTCTGTTCTTTCCGAAGTGTCTGGCGGCTAGGCCTAGACAAGGCTGGGCTGGATTGTGGTGTAACTAAACACTTCGGCTGGCCCGGCACAGCTCGGCTCGGCTCAGCGTGGCTCAGCGAAGCTTGTGTCAGCAGCGCTCGCTCAGTCGGGTCGGGCCCCGCTCGAATGGAGAGGTGGGAGGGAACGCGTCCGGAAAACGGCGCGATTTGCAAGACGCTAATGGGGGATGGGGAGTAGTGGCCCGTGAGCCCCGTAGGCCCCTTCTTTCGGACGCGGCCCACAAGTCGCACCCTGGAATGGGAAGGGAGGAGGAGAGGGGGGGAGGGGGGTAATCGGGTGACGAGGGGGACTTCCAAGTCGCGAGTCGGCGCGATGCAATGCGAGGCGGGCGAGTAGCGAACAGAGTCGCCGCCCAGCAGCAGTTAGTCCGCGCCGCGTCGTCTGCTAGAGGAGGCGAGGTTTTCTGTCCATTGTGTGTACTTATCCGTCCAGTGATTTGACTTTCTGTGGCCGTGGTCGCCTCCATCACCTCACTAACGCTGTGTGTCTTCGCTGTGCAGGCTGCGCTTTCGTCACCTACACGTCCAAGCAGTGCGCCGTCAACGCCATCAAGGCCATGCACCACTCGCAGACCATGGAGGTGAGTACGAGTCCGATGTCGCGCCCCGCGCCCTCTGCCCCTATCCGGGGCGTTTGGGACCTTTTGCGACGGAGAGCGGCGGGGTGGTGTGGGTGAGGTGGCGTGGCGGCTGGCGGCTGTGACCGCCCCGTCCCGCCCCGCCGCGCCCGTACCGTACCCCCGCCCGTGGTGGTGTTGGGAAAAGCCACGGAAAGCCATGCGCGCGCCACTTACCTTCCCCAAACACTGACTTTAAGTCAAGTGACGTAAACACCGGACCATCCGTCCGCCCCGCCCGACGTGCTCTCCGCTGTTGCCACGCCACGCCACGCCTCGGGTGGGTTGGGTTTTACACGTCAAAGGAAAAGGACACTCGAAAGGAAAGGACTTGCGAGGCCCATTCGCCAACGGTTGTCGCGTCAGGCATCGCACTGTTGTCCTGGGAGCAGGGGCTAGAGAGAACCGTGCTCCTATGCACCATCTGGGCGATCGTGGCGTTTAGGTGGGGCAAAATCGGCAAAAGCTGTAGTGTATAGGGGTGTGTGGGGTGAGTGTCTCATTGGACTTGAGGGCGTGTATGGTCGACGGAACTTGCCGTGAGTCTGGCGAGAGAACAGCACGGTAACTTGCTGTAACTCGCGTGGAGATACGGGCAACAGCACTGTTCTTTTGTCAGTACGGCTATATCCTGTTATTTTCCCTCGTTTGAAACTCGTGATGTGTGTTTCAGGGCTGTTCGTCGCCACTGGTCGTCAAGTTTGCAGACACACAAAAAGAAAAAGACCAGAAAAGATTGCAGCAGATGCAGGCCAACTTATACAATTTAGCAGGAGTTAACATGGGACCACAGTACTTAACGGTAAGTGGTGTTCATTGGCGTCTAATTATACAGTTCAACTCTCTAACAGTTTCCTCACTTACATGAACTTTTTTTTGGTGATACAAATGTGCTGTATTTGTGTTCTAGGGAGACTCCGTGCTGGCACCGTCATCCCTCCAGTTACTACAGCAACTTCAGTCAAGTGGCAGCCAAATGTCACCGATTTCATTAAACACTGCTTCATTGCAGCAGCAACTATTAATGCAGCAACAGCTCCAAACACCAGGTAAATTCTAAACCACTATTGGTCGAAAACTTTCTTTCTTTGAATATTTCATTTGTGGTATCTGATAAAATATGCTCATGTCATCTAGGTCTACATAGCTTAGCTGCACTCCAAAATTCTACTGGACTAGGTCTAACTGGGTCCTCCCCAACTGGAACAAGTGACATTAATCAAGCAAATCTTCAGGGTCTTGCAGCCTTAGCAAATTTATCCGTTAATCCAGGTAAATAAGAAAATTGGAAACTGTCTCTTTTGCAGGACTTGAAACTTTGATTATGTTGTCTATAACTCAGACTGATTTATTTTGCAGGTGTTAACCCAATGAGCATGCAGAACCTTGTTACGTTAGCAGCAATGACAAGTGGAAGCAATCCAAATCTTCAAGTTTCTCCTACTGGTGAGAATTGTTTTCTGTTGGGGCCTCTAAGCTGTAGACTAATATTACATCAACTTCCAATGAATACATTTTCTTAATACTCTTTATCTTAAATCTGTAGTAGTCACTCTCCATCAGATCAACTGAAATATTGCCCTCTTGCATAATAAAAAAAATATAATGTTCATGATAATCATAAAAAAACAATAAGTTAAATTAATTAACTCCAAGTTTGATTTTTGTTTTAAATTTGTTGCATAGGATCCAGTGCCTCTGGACTAAGTAGCCCAGGTTGGTTCTTGTTTCTTTCTTTCTGAATAGTTCTGCTTTGGAAAAGTATGAGCACTTACCAAACATCCCTTTGGTGGCAAGCTATACGTATCTTTGGTGACAATTGTCTCTGCATGTATTGGTAGAATTTCAGTAGGTATAATTTATGTGCAGTCCAAATTTTTCATAGTACATTATGTGGGTCATTAGATCCACATTCTCTCGCATGATATTTGTTACTCTCTTCCAGCAATGTTAAATTATCAATGTGGATGCTCTTATGAGTTTGAAAATTTTAGTAGTGAGTTTTTTAGACCTCTCTAAAGTTAACGTAATATAGTGAATGAGCACTTTTCCCATACCTTGCTTAAATATTTTATCTCTTTCCCTCCCGTGACTTCTCACATTTATTTCAGTTAAATAAATTTTGCATTTCAAATGGTGAGCTTATTCTCCTTTGGTTGAATTTTGAATTAATCAACTGAAAAGGAAACTGCTACTTGGACGCACTGGGTCCCAACTGTACACAGCATGCGACCTTTATTTGATCATTGTTGCACAGTTATGTTTTGTTTCATAAACTGTTTTGTACTAATTTTTTCTACTATTTACTGTGAGGAAGAGCTTTTTTTTGCATGCTGGCAGGAAAGCAGTTACTTACACTTTGCTGCAAGAGTTAAGGCAATTGTTACTTAACTTGTTTGTATCTTCCATTTTTGTGCTTTAACACACCTTCGTTGACTCTAATGCTGATCTAACCCGAGTCTATTCAAACAGTTTTAGATCTTAAGATTATATCAGTCTAAAGTATGTATTTTTACTGAGATTTTTACATTCTATCTATCACATATACTGTTGGATTTTAATCTTACCCATTCTTTCTCTTATTTAAAATATACTCCAACCTATGTGCATTCACTTTAATTCACAATCAGAGTCCAGTCCTATGCTGAGGTTTACAACATTAAATATACTGTATTTATATTTTGTGTTGCTTCAGGCTTTGATCAATTTTTTTTGTTTGATTAGTAGATCGTTATAACAACTTAAATTTAGTTCTGTCATTGTTTCTGTAATGGTTAGACTTGTGCTTCAAACTGTTCTACCATTTTACGCTTGTTTCATTCAAATTTCATTCATGGGTCTGTAGTTGACTCTTTCACACTGGGCTTGGTCTGTGTTCTTAAAGGGGCATGTTATTTCTGTTTCAGCTCTGTCCAGTCTCACAAACATGTCTGCAGGTGTGTGTACGTGTCTGTTTTTTTTTTTCTGTTCTTACCTAACACCTTCAATTCCATCATGCTCTTGTTTTAAAAACCTAAGACGTCTAAAGCAATTTGTGCAGGTTCAAGTAGCTCCTAAATTAAAATAAAATCCTCCCATTTCGAATATTAAACTTCTAAAAACAGTATACTATGGTCAATTTTGGAACCTTCTCTTCAGTTGTCAGAAGGCAAGAAGCCTAGGTTCTGTTTTCTGTCTTAGAAACCTTTGTGATCATTAATTTTATTGTCATCATAATATTTTTAAGTTTGTCTCATCCTCTTTGGTGTAGTTATTGTCAGAATTTTCCACCATCCCATGTGTGAGGGTCACTGGGCTCGCATTTATGATATTTTGCACTTTTACATATTCTCAGTAATATCCTAAACTGTATCTTATGCATGGAATTACGCTAAAAAATTTATGTGCATAGCTTATTTAAAATTTGTAGCTGTTCTCCAGCATGTAACCTTTTTTTTCTGGTGTACATATGTTTCTCTCTTCTAACACTTCACTTTGCAAATTTCTCAACTTAATAAGTAACGATTTAATTTATTTCTAGTTGTAAATTTCTTACAAATCATGATTTTATCTTCACTCTCCAAATTGTGCAGTGTGATCATTTCTATGAACTACAAAATGTTAAATGTGCTATTGTTGGTTTCAGGGTCTCTTACTGGCACATCAGGGGGCAGCTCCATGAGTCCAGTAACTAGTTTGGGGCTTGCTGGATCGCCACTCAGTTCTATGGCATCGTTGAATAGTCTAAATGCAATGTCTAATGGGTCAGGACTTGATTCACTCACTTCAGCTTATCAACAATATGCAGGTTCGTATCAAAAGTAGTTAGCAAGGGATAGGAAAATGTTTAGATCGCTTTTCAAAGTTTTGTTATGGTTTCAGACATTTTAGTCCTCTCTAGAATTGTCTGCTTATAATTCTTGCATTTTTTTAAATATTTCTTTTTAGTATTCATTTATTCTAGTCATAAAACCAACGCATTACTTTATATTTTTCTTTTTCAAGTTTTGCTTGATTGTTTTATTTTATTTTGCATACTTCCTATCAACAGATATGCTGGTTCCTACGAGTGGCTTCTCTCAGTTTGGTGCTAGTAGTTTGGGATCTGGCACTGGATCTGCAGGCCCAGGAAGTGTAGCAGGTCTTTCTTCTGCAGGCAAACAAATGATGGGACCAGAAGGAGCCAACCTGTTTATTTATCATCTACCAAATGAATTCACAGATGCCGATTTAGTTTCGGCTTTCCTACCGTTCGGCAATGTGATTTCTGCTAAGGTCTACATTGATTTGGATACCCACAAGTCAAAATGTTTTGGTAAGGTCAATTTTTTATACCAAGGGTGCTTACTGTTATTTGTCTATAGCAAGAGTATTAATTTAACTGTTTTAATTTGTCTTTTATTTTTAGGATTTGTGTCTTATGACAATCCTATGAGTGCTCAAGCAGCAATATCAAATATGCATGGATTCCAGATTGGTGCCAAAAGGCTGAAAGTTCAGCATAAACGCAAGAAAGATAGCAACAAACCCTACTAGGATCCTCCCACAGGTACTAAGAAATTCTACCTTAATAATTTGCCTGATGGCTGCAAGTTTATTAGTTTTGCATCTCCAAGTACTGTATGTCTAGAAGCTTACAGTACTACTTTTGATATTTTGACAGTGTGGATGGAGGATTATAGGCATTGACTTGAAGTTATGCATTGCATTTATGCATTCTTTTTTGACTGCAAGAGCATTTTTTCTTAGCCTTTGCACAGTACAACTTCGGATAGTCAAATAACAGACGTATCTTTAATGTGTCACTATTTATTATTGTAATCTTTTAATGTTGAAAGTGGGAAATAAGCGCAAAAGGAATTGTTGAACTGGTCTAGTCTTCGTTCATCTTTTGCTGTTCGATAAATTTTTTAACTAGTTGTGCCATTGGATGAAAAAAAAATATTTTATATGGACAATAATACGTTATTGTGACATTTTTTCTTGATCTGTGATATTATGTGTTCAAGGTCAACTTGATATAGATCCCATGAACCTGTGATATTTCCAAAATGCAATCTTCGTTTTGTTGATGCATTGCTCATCTAGTCATCTTTTTAATTTCTATATTCCATTCAAAGTTACTGGCCATGGAATATAATTCAGATTTAGAAGTAGGTACTGTATTACCTAGTTCTGAAAACAAATCTTATTCAACAAACTTTTGTTGTCTAGCCTAGGGGTTGATTTAAGCTCTAAGGTAGTGTGGCTAATGTATTTTTCAACTGCGTGTAAAATTTTTGGATTCTATTTAATATACTTCATGCTACTCTCTTATTATAATCAAACATCAGCTATAAATACATTTACAATCAGTATCTAGAAATTCTTAGAAATATTGTTTTTAGCAGTTACATCTATAAATCTTTTTGCCACGCTTTTTTCATGTGGGAGGGGGAGTAGGGCTTCAGTCATCATTAACACAATTCCCAGTGTAAGAAAATACTGCTCCTTCAGTTATATGTTGCGTTCTTCTTCCCAATAACCGGTTAATATTGTTTCCTCACTATCTTAAATGTTCATTGTATGCTGTGTGGTATTGCATGCTTTGCACTTGTCAAATTGTGCAAGTTTTACCAAAATCCTTAAATTTTGGAGTGAAACATGCCTGCAAATCCTTCAGTTATTCTTTCTCTTTTTAAAAGTCATTATTACACTTTTCTGGCCCCTGCATGTTTTTCTGTTCTGTTTTTTTAAATACTATGTAACAAACTCAAATTCTGTTTTAATCAAACAGAGATCTCATAAACTTCCTAACAGTTTTTATCTTATCTTTTCTCTAACTTCAGTCCTGTGGCAGAGGTCAGCCGGCCTTGTCTGTTCCAAGCAGCTAGCTACTGCATTTTTACAAGTTATATTAGCATTTTTAAAAGAAATCTTCTGTCTTCTATATTGCTTATTGTAATATGAAATCAGTCTTGCGTGAAGAATATGTTTCTTTGTTCACAATACCGGTACGTTGGAATTGAGCTCATACATTCACATGGGTCTTTAAATCTGGGCAGCTCAGAAGCTTTAGAATTGCAGGCATGTATAGTCAAGAACAATGTCTGTTGTTGAAAAGAAAGTATAGCTTCATGTCATACGTACTTTTCCTTTTGCAACCAGCACTGTTTTTTAGGAAGTACTCGTGCATCAATTTATGTAGTACATTTTGGAGTTGTTTACTGTGCTTTGGCTGACTTAAATGCTTCAGTCGCTGTTTCCATTTTTTAAGTGGCAGTTGAAGTAACTGGTCTTGCCCCTGCATGCTTTGCAGGCTTTGAAGTGCAAACAAGTTGAGGCTTTACTCTGGTGTGCAAGTATATCGTATGTCCCAGTTTGGTCGATGCAGATGCTTTTTTTTTTTGAAGTTTCTTATTTATGGAAGTTTTTCAATTGGTCTTGTGTCTTCAGCAATAATGCTAAAGCTTATTTTCTCTCACCTATTTCTTCAGAGCTTATTAAAAACAATATTAATTTCCAGTTTAAGCATTGACTTGCATCAGATTATATACATCAATTCCTGGAATCCTGCATCCATCTAGCTGTCACATTTTATTTTAAATTGATGCTCTATTCCTGGTATCTGTGTGTTTGTGTCTGTGTGTGTGTATGTGTGTGTGTATGTGTGTGCGTGTGTGTGTGAGAGAGAGTGAGGGAGAAATTGAGATATGGAAAGAGACCACGCATGAATAAGCAAGAGTGAAAGCTTCCAAAAGCCAGAAACAAATCCCTTTGAATTTTATGGTTCTGTTTTTGGTCATGCATGTTTTGGGTTTCATGTTTATCAGACGTTCATTTTATTTAATTGGTTTTGAATGGGGCATTTTTTAAAATTCCGTTAAAGGGTTAAATCATAAATTGCCGTAAGGGGAGAAAAAGATTTCAGTGTGCGTAGCCATAAATTATTAGGATGATTTGTTGTTTGTTTTTTTTTTTAGCTGATACAGTTGCATTTGTAGTGACTGAAGACGAGGGGATGAATGTGTGAGTGTGTGTGTATGCCTGCTGGTATGCCTGAGTTTCCTAAGGTGGTTAGAAAGAGTTTATCTTAAAATTTGTTTGTACGTTTGTATTTTGTACCTTTATGTGCCGATGAGGAGCCATTCACTCCAGGCTCATTTAACTGTTTATGGGTGTTTGTATTCATCCACAGTTTGTTTCCTCACGTTCTGTATTATATGTTTTAACACTGGTGGCATTGTGCGTGGGTTGTTTGTTATAGCTGCCGTGAGCTGTGGACCATCCCTTTCAAAATAACACAAGCGTTTCTTCGTTCGCTCACGCCTCTGTTCGCTCGCTAACCATGGTGTACGTACGTAAGTGTGCGTTTGCTTATTTGTTCAATCATGGTTTTTGAAACACAAGAAATAGGCAAAATAGCAGCAAAAGTGTGGACTTGATCTTCTACATGCTGTTTGGAACTGAAATTGTACATAAAAAAAAT
>NW_026267138.1:2116008-2116629 GCF_000697945.3 Frankliniella occidentalis | reverse complement strand
CAGGAAAGATATGAAAAACGTGCTGCGCTCAATTTAGGAAACTGTTCTTGGTTTCTTTTAACTAGTTGCCGTTTGTCACTGGATCAGGAATGTGGGAAACGTATCGTTCGACAGCCTTTTCATGCTTCACAATTTTGTCTAAGCACAAAATCTGTTTAAAACGAACAGGGAAGAGAGGAGGATGGAATGGAATTAATCTTTAACATGCTTTTTATTGTCGGTTTTCATCAATTTCACTAAATGAATTTCTCAAACTTAAACAAACAGATTAGGTATTCAGAAAGTACGTCCGCCATTCGCCGATGCAAACCTGCTTTCAGCCTCCGCAGCCCCATAACCCCCGTTAGGTAGGCAGCATCTTTCCTGGAGTGCACGCGTGCACTACGGGGTGGCCTACCCTACGTCTCGCAGGCGTCAAAGCTCCCGTATTTAGCCGAACGAATCTGAGAAAACGGACGTGCTTTCTGGATGGTCCCTTGACAGTAGACCCCAGTCAAAGTTTCCTCATTTTTGATTTTCAAAAACTTCTTTAATGTACATTGAAATTGCTTGTGTGAATCCAGGGGCTACCATAAGAATGAAGGTTCATGAAAAAAGCGCCAGTTTACCCGGCCAGTAGTC
>NW_026267138.1:2110431-2111002 GCF_000697945.3 Frankliniella occidentalis | reverse complement strand
GGGCGTTGCCTAACAAGCCCGTTGACAGGGTGACACGATGTACGACGTGCCACAGGTTTCTCGTCACACCCTTTATTTTGGCACCAGTCAGCACAGTGCGCAACGGGAGTATACACCGCGAAGATTTATAATTTGAGAGAAATATTTCTTTCCCTATTAACATACAAACCTGCCGTGATTTCTCCAGTTTTCCAACGCCCAAACGTTTATCGAATTCGTCTGTTTTGTTCATTTTGTTCCCAAAAAACAACCTTTTCCTCTAATAATGTTTTTTTGAGCAATATAAATAATTGTGGTAGCCATCGAGTGCGTGATGCTTTTGTCACGACCCTGAACTCCACCCATGCATATGCGTCACGTCCTATCCCAACTTCCGGGGGGGATCGCCGCTCTCTGCCGCCCCCCCCCCCTCTCCCCAAAAAGTAATTTTTTGTTCCATGAACGACGACAGTGAGGTGAATGGGCAAGTGATGGATGTGCTGGACCGGGCCGACCATGGGGCGATTCCATAAAACAGCGATGCCAGCGGATACCCCGGCTGCTTCCCATCTCTCTCTCCTCTCTCGCCCTC
>NW_026267138.1:2101194-2107341 GCF_000697945.3 Frankliniella occidentalis | reverse complement strand
GGTTTTTGAAACACAAGAAATAGGCAAAATAGCAGCAAAAGTGTGGACTTGATCTTCTACATGCTGTTTGGAACTGAAATTGTACATAAAAAAAAATACAGAAATTTATTCTATTTTTCATTGACAAAGAATTTTGTGTAGTTTTAAGGTCTAATCTTGTTAAGGATTCACTTAAACAAATCTGACTGAGACATCTGTAGTATGAAATAGTTGTTGCATGTATTTGTTGGAAGATTTATATCAAATTTTGAGTTGGGTTGAGGTGCTCTGCTGCTTCTGAAACTTTTTGCAACTGATATCTATTGTAATTGCAAGTTATTTGCCCACCGATTATTTGCCAACCGTTGTTAGTCAGAAGACAAAATTTAAAAATCTAACGGAAATTTGTTAAACCTTTGTTGAGATGTGCAAAAAATTGTTTCTTATTGGGACTGCTTTATTCCTCTGCGGTGTTTTGCTCTTGCCTTTTTTGACTGTCTGGAACTCACAATGCACATCCTAAAATCTAAAAAGATGTCAATATATATTTGTTCTGCTCACCCTGTCTAAGCAAGTTCCCTATTTGTTCTATTTTTGTGTTGGCAGAATTTATTGTTTTAGTTGTATATGGCTCTATTTTCTTTATGCACACATCAATTCTAAACAAGGAAGTTTGCCATGGATTTCCATTTTTGCTACTTCCCCTTCATTGGGTTTAGAGTGGTGTAAAGAGTCAATGTTGTTGGTAATTTAGTCACTGACCTAGTTTGTAGTGGGATGCATGTAAACATGCTCTCTTGAATGGAGCAGATGAACCAAATCAAAGGCTGATTTATGTAGACTCTGTGTTTCTATGTACTTCATGTTGTGTTGTTTGTTATCAAAGTGGTTATATTATATGTCTACACTGTTGTTGCAGTGTAGTTCCTGATTTGTGTATTAATCCACCTTTTGTGTAATCCATAAGGAGACTTGGAGAAGGTTAGTCACTTTAGTTCTTGAGTCTTTTCTCTAGTCTTTTCAAGAAAAATTTAGAGACCCTGATGGATTGTCTCTAGCAGCATTTGCAGAGACTCCCGTCCATGTTACCATTTTGTCCTGATAACAAAACCAAACCACTTTACAGAAGGTTGACGACCAAAGATTTGTTTAGTGAGAATGTATATAATTAAAAGAACATCAGTTTGACGTTTCATTTTATTTTGCTCGGTCAAAATTCTCACTTTTTACTGACAAGCACAATGCACATATTGAATGCCTTTAAGGTTTCAAGTCTGCCTCATACTTTGTGCAGTGATTCATATCATGGATGAAAATTTAGCGTTTTGTCACCATTGCCAGGAAAGCTTCGGTTGTATTATTAATTTGGTAGCTAGTATGGTAGTTTTACAAGTCCTTTAGTTCTGCAGAAAAGAACATTAAGTCAGTTCAATACTGTTGTTATTTATGAGAACTTTTTCTTTCTTAGTAATTTTTGTTTCCTCTTATAGGTGGTGTTCTTATTAAACACTAGGTTTGTTCATCTGTTTCTGTCTTTGTATATTATTCTTGTTTTGTTGTTCATTACCTTTATTATAGTAGCATGCAGTTGAAGCCATGCAGCTGTTGATGGATGAAGTGGTTTTAAAGTATGTGTACTTTTACATCTTGACCAATCCTGTCCTATTAACAGAGCATTGTTATTTGATAATTTGAGTTTCATTATGAAGAAGCAGTATTAACTGTCGCTTGAACATTTTTTGTTAAGTCCGTGTTGAACTGAAATTTTTCATGTCCAAATGTCTATGGTACTAGAACTCTGTGTTTGGCTTACTGTCTGTTTAATTTAAATCTATAATTGAAAATATATCTATCTTGATACAAATTTTGTACTATTTGTGATATGGAAATGAAAAGATTATATTTATTGTTACATGAAACAATATTTTACTAGAGACATGATTATGTAAATGTGAAATGTGTTAAGAATGTTGGTGTACTTAAATTTTTGTTTTGTTTCAAGTCACAATGCAGTTTTCTGAAAATAGAAAGCAGAAAATGGAAGACAATTGTGCTTTTTCAATACTGCTTTAGTGCCATTCCAACAGATTTGTGAAGAATGTACAGGATACATTTTCATGTCCTGATCCTCTCAATCTTGTTATAAAATTGTAAACTATATCCAGTTCAGATTGAGTAAATGTTATCTTACTCTACCTTAGAAGGTACCTATCTCTGAGTAGCATTAGGTACCAACACAATATTGAAGATAGCCTTGTCATGTGATCAGGATAATTTGTACTTCAATCTAAGTTGGGTGTGTTTCAGTTTTTATTTAATTTTGCCACTTTGGTGGAAACATCAGGTTAGGACTCTGATTCTCAACATGGCTGTGCATAACATTATATGGTACTTTCTCATGGTTTCCACTGTTGATTGCTATTACTGGAAAGCAATGATAAATCATGCATGTTTCACCCTTCAGATGAAATCTCTGCAATTTAATTAATTTACCATTATTTTTCTTCATAAAATCTGAAACATTTAATATCTTGGTATTCTAAAAGATTCAGGATTGATTCACTTTAGTTAGGAGCAGAGAAACAGACATTTAAATGCATGGCACATGTTTCTTCAGAAAGTGATAAAACCAATTTCCTAAGTTGAATTTTTAAATGCCTGTCACATTTTGACAAAATTGTTACTGTATGTAGAACTACTAGCTATTTGTTATACTGTAATTAATTCAATTTGTACCAGGAAAAGAAAGTTCTATTTCATGATAAGTATTTCATGTTATCAAATCAGGCTTAGAGCATTAAAAATATTTTCCAGTTATTCTACTGAAATTAATTTATTATCCTTCCTACTCCGAGAGGAAAATTTTCCTTCTTAACATCTGTTGTGGGGTTAGAGCTCCCCATCGAACTTGGCGCCTGTGGAACTTGGGGTAGGCCACCCTGCAGTACACGTGAGCACTCCAGGCAAGATGTTGCATACCTGTAAGGCGCTATGAGACCTTACCTTGCATTGGCTAACTTGAACTTGGCGATTGTGTAACGATAGATGACAGAATGACAGACAAACACGCTTATTGGATGATCCAACCCAGTAACGACGATGATTCGATAATTTATTTGAGTTAAAGGTCGAGAAAATTCCTTAAGAAATTTAATTTTGTGCTCGTACGTCTCACTTGCTTTCATTTTGACTACCCCTTACTGCCCTTATCGGAAGCTCTGGCAGCACCACCCTGCCGCTGCGCGAGGCCACAAGACAGGGGTCCCGGGTCCCGGCTAAGCGGGCCGCGGGCCACTTTGTTGTCATTCGCGCTCTCTCACTCTTCTGGGTCACTTATAAGTCTGTCTCTCTCGCACTGACTAGTGCTCGCTATCCGTGACTCCTGCTACAAGATAACTGATAATGACCCCTTCAGGTGTCCCTGTTCAGTCGGTACTTGGGGTAGGGAGTCATACACGGGCTTTGTTGCTCACCCAGTTTGCGGATGATTCCATCAGCTCTTAGGCCAGAAAGTAGGGACCTGTAGCCGAGTGTAGCTCTCTCATCGATTGCATCGATCGAGGCTGATATCACTCTCTCTGAAGTGACCAGGAAGGACAGAAGGGTCACGCAGATTCGCCATGAGATTCTGAGAGCGTTCTTTGCTTTCTTCTCGCGCCTCCCGTCGATCGCAACACATATTATCATCTCCAGCCAATAACACATTCACTCCAGCGAAACCCAACATGAGCCCGGCGTGGCGGGCCGGCCCTCCCCACCGCGCGCCGTACCGGGCCTCCTGAACCTGGCCGGCCGAGTTGGTCAAGGCCGGCACGGCGTAGCGTAGCGTCGCGGAGCCCAGTCGGTCTTCGCCACGCACCGCCGCTGGACGCTCGGGCTGGCGCATGCTGCCCGCGAGCTGGACCGCCGAGAGAGGACTTCCCTACCCGCCACTGTCGTTCGCGACCCCACGCGAATCTGCCGAGCGGTGTAGTGCTGTGATTTGCGAGAGGTAAAGGTCGATAGTGAAGTCGTGATTCATAGTTTTAAACGACTTCATTTCCGCAATTTCTTTAAATTTTGTGCATCAATAGCTCACCCAAAAAAAACCTTTTGTAGATTCATTTACTCTTCACAAGCTGCAAATTGGTAGCATTGGCAGAACTGTAGGTGTTGTAGTTGGGCTAAAGGTGGCTTTTAACCAAGCACAATACTATCGTTATTCCACTTCCAATAGAGAAGTAGGAGGTAAATAAGCGGTTAAAATGGGACGGGGTAAACTGTCCGCGTATTGCTAATATCTACCAATGTCACCAACGTGTCGTTATCCTGAGGAAAAAAACGTGCTTTTCTGCTTTTCTAAATGAAAAAAAACTATGGGGTGGGGGTAGGGACTAGGCAGCGTGCGGCAAGGTGCCAGATTATGCCCTCTGCGCCACGCCTAGCCACGCCGCACGCGCACCGCCACCAAGGCAAGCGTCCTGTCGCAACATGACGGGGTCAACACCAGCACGTCGGATGTGTGAGTTAGTGGGGGAGGGGGGCGGAAGGAGGGAGGGAGACCAGAGACCACTGAAGCACCTTCCTCTTCACTTATTAACCGCAGGTCTCACTAAACCTCTGGTCTTGGATATTCCATGTCATGCGTGACAAATGCTGCACCTGACTGAAGGGTGCCTGACAATGAACACCCCCAATGATGCTCTTCTTTTTGGGACTCTTCACTCCCACTTTTAGGTGTCCTGTGCCATGGCGCCGTGGCGGGCGGGTCAGCTGCTGCTCCTTGCCCTGGCCGTTTGGTCCGTCGGCGCGGTGGCGCCACCGAGCAGCTCACCGCAGCGTAAGTCATATACCCCTTCCTTTCGTACTTTACTTGCAGAGCGGTACGCCTTCCCACTCCCTCCTACGGACTTCCCCTTTCCCTCTCTCTCTCTCTCTCTCTCCATCCAGTACAGCGCCTCGTGCGCCCCGCGGTCCAGGGCAGCCTCTTCTACCAGCTGTCTGCGGCGCTCCCAGCCGTGAACGCGAGCTGCCAGTGCAGCCGGCAGGCGAGCAACATCGTCAGGGCCGCCCTCCTCGGCCACGTCTGGGCGCTCAAATGTAAGTCAATACGTGCAGCCGAGTCTGGACTGTTAACTGGAGACTGTTACGCTAATGCACCAGGTGGCTGGTCTCTTCACTTCTGTAGTTATGCTGCACCGCACGCACGAGTGCTGGATCTGGATCTGGCTTGTCTATCGCCCCAGAAAAATGACTAGCTGTAGCGACCATATATCATACGGTTAACTCAAGGAGCACCATAAAATATGGTTGATGCAACATTGTCGTGTTTGTGTAAACCAAAAATATGGTTTCCATCACGTTGTTATTGTTGTCTGAACCTTATTTTATGGTGCTCCCTGATCCAACCATACAGTGCTACGCAAGTTATGTGGGGCGCACTTTGCATTATTTTGTTAATGATTGAAAGCACGGGGTGCTCCGGATTAGGGGTAATGTGTAGCACTGTGCTCAACATTAGATAATGTATGGCAGTCTAAGAAAAGTGGGAAAAGGGGTGATGAACGAAAACTGTTGGCAAGGTTCGAATAACGATGTCCATTGTCCAGAAGTCCAGAAGTTTTCGTTTCCGTTTTTCGCCATACGCCCAGAAACGTTCATTTTAACGAAAGCGAAAACGTTCACGAAACTTTTTTTTTCTGATTTCCCGGAACTTAGGGGTTGACGCCAACGCACGTGTCCCAGCCGGTCTCCTCAGCGGGAATGTGAATCAGCTGGGCGACTTTGACGAGTGCCTCACGCTGCACGCCGAGTCCACACAGGATGGCGATGAGGTAACGACTGACCTGAATATTCAATGTGTTTAGGGAATGGGAAATGGGAGGAACGCAACTGGGAACTGAGGGTAAAAGTCTGCGTATCGCTGTAAGTCCTTACAAAAGTTGTACGCTTGCTATTGATCTGGGTTCTTGTCCAGGACGCCAACTGTCCGCCCGTGCCCACGAAGGCGTCCTACTGCCTGGCGGCCGTGGCGCTGGACCTCGGCGAGGAAGCACATCCTGCGGCCCGGCAAATCAGCGCCCTGCTGCACTCGTTCACTCCGTTCAACAGCAACTTCAGCGACGTGAGACAGCGTGCCTGGAAATTATTGAAACACAATAGGCAGCCCTGTTCAGATACCGGAGTCGG
>NW_026267138.1:2093168-2094461 GCF_000697945.3 Frankliniella occidentalis | reverse complement strand
TAGGTTAGGTTAGGTTAGGCTAGTCTTTGTTCAGATGGCAAAATGAGCCTCGGTTGTTATCGGTTAGCGCCACTCCAGTTGGACCCGGGGGAAGGGAGGGGAGGGGAGAGGGTCGTCGATTCGAATCCTCGGAATCCGATTCGGATTCCGAGGATTCGAACCCACGACCCCCGGGGGGACGGGGCCAACTGCAGTGGCGCTAACCAATACACTACCGAAGCGGCGGAAGAATACGGCGTCTGGATCATACTTGAGCTGCCTTCGCCCGGCCGTTAATCAGTTGCAAACGGAAAGTGGAAAACGAATTCCTAGTGGGCTTCGTACCTCTGACCATCGGTTCTCCGAGATGGCGCTATACCGACTCAGCTACGGCGCCACGATACTTTCGATCGCTGCGAGAGTCTCTTTGTGCGTTCGCCCCTTCCCTTCGCAATAGAGAGCGAGGGAGCGAGAAAAGTCGTGGACCGCCCGCTTCGGGTGGGAGTCGTTCCCACACCCAAGCGATCAGTCGCAGACGCATTAACCCACTCGGCCACTGACTGCCGGTGGACTGCCAGTGTCTGCTTGTTCCTACGTCTCTACCGACTACTGCCCCTGACGCCAGGAAAACACATGTCCAACAGAAAGAAAAGTGCTCCCCGGTCGGGATTTGAACGTGCGATCATCTGCGTCGCGACCGGGCACTATACCAATTCCCCTACCAAGGCAACATGGCGGGTGGCGCTTCAAGGGTGGAGCCAATGTACGGTGTCTCTAGCGGCCACATAGCCGTAGCCAATAAAACGGGGAAAAGTTCCGCCCCGACCAGGATTCGATCCCCGGACCGACCTTACACAGGTGACCACAAGCCAGCACGCTCGCCACTCGCCCCAACCCACTCGGACACTGACTGCTTGTGCTGAGCTCTCGTCCGCTTCTGCGTATGCCTGTACAGGCCACCTGGAATTAAACTTCTACTATTCAGCCAAGGCCTGGATTCGATCCGGGGCCGAAGCACACGCATCAACGCAACTTGCCTCTTTTTTGTTGTAAAATTGGTGTTCGAAAAGGTTCGCAGTAGGCTCGCCCCGACCGGGAGTCGATCCCACGCCACTGCTGTCAGATGTCTATGCCTTATCCCACTCGGCCATTGACGCTGTTGGTGAGACCGTGTCCTTCTTTACGGGTGTTGATCTGCCGTATTGCACGCGTTCAGGTCGGGTCAAGTCCACCTCCTCGACGCGCTGCAGCCCGGGTCGAAATCTTGGCCAAAAGGCCAATAAATGCACTCTCCGCTAGCCTAACCTAACCTCG
>NW_026267138.1:2084895-2092388 GCF_000697945.3 Frankliniella occidentalis | reverse complement strand
CTTGGCGCCTGTGGAACTTGGGGTAGGCCACCCTGCAGTACACGTGAGCACTCCAGGCAAGATGTTGCATACCTGTAAGGCGCTATGAGACCTTACCTTGCATTGGCTAACTTGAACTTGGCGATTGTGTAACGATAGATGACAGAATGACAGACAAACACGCTTATTGGATGATCCAACCCAGTAACGACGATGATTCGATAATTTATTTGAGTTAAAGGTCGAGAAAATTCCTTAAGAAATTTAATTTTGTGCTCGTACGTCTCACTTGCTTTCATTTTGACTACCCCTTACTGCCCTTATCGGAAGCTCTGGCAGCACCACCCTGCCGCTGCGCGAGGCCACAAGACAGGGGTCCCGGGTCCCGGCTAAGCGGGCCGCGGGCCACTTTGTTGTCATTCGCGCTCTCTCACTCTTCTGGGTCACTTATAAGTCTGTCTCTCTCGCACTGACTAGTGCTCGCTATCCGTGACTCCTGCTACAAGATAACTGATAATGACCCCATCAGGGGTCCCTGTTCAGTCGGTACTTGGGGTAGGAAGTCATACACGGGCTTTGTTGCCCACCCAGTTTGCGGGTGATTCCATCAGCTCTTAGGCCAGAAAGAAGGGACCTGTAGCCGAGTGTAGCTCTCTCATCGATTGCATCGATCGAGGCTGATATCACTCTCTCTGAAGTGACCAGGAAGGACAGAAGGATCACGCAGATTCGCCATGAGATTCTGAGAGCGTTCTTTGCTTTCTTCTCGCGCCTCCCGTCGATCGCAACACACATTATCATCTCCAGCCAATAACACATTCACTCCAGCGAAACCCAACATGAGCCCGGCGTGGCGGGCCGGCCCTCCCCACCGCGCGCCGTACCGGGCCTCCTGAACCTGGCCGGCCGAGTTGGTCAAGGCCGGCACGGCGTAGCGTAGCGTCGCGGAGCCCAGTCGGTCTTCGCCACGCACCGCCGCTGGACGCTCGGGCTGGCGCATGCTGCCCGCGAGCTGGACCGCCGAGAGAGGACTTCCCTACCCGCCACTGTCGTTCGCGACCCCACGCGAATCTGCCGAGCGGTGTAGTGCTGTGATTTGCAAGAGGTAAAGGTCGATAGTGAAGTCGTGATTCATAGTTTTAAACGACTTCATTTCCGCAATTTCTTTAAATTTTGTGCATCAATAGCTCACCCAAAAAAAACCTTTTGTAGATTCATTTACTCTTCACAAGCTGCAAATTGGTAGCATTGGCAGAACTGTAGGTGTTGTAGTTGGGCTAAAGGTGGCTTTTAACCAAGCACAATACTATCGTTATTCCACTTCCAATAGAGAAGTAGGAGGTAAATAAGCGGTTAAAATGGGACGGGGTAAACTGTCCGCGTATTGCTAATATCTACCAATGTCACCAACGTGTCGTTATCCTGAGGAAAAAAACGTGCTTTTCTGCTTTTCTAAATGAAAAAAAACTATGGGGTGGGGGTAGGGACTAGGCAGCGTGCGGCAAGGTGCCAGATTATGCCCTCTGCGCCACGCCTAGCCACGCCGCACGCGCACCGCCACCAAGGCAAGCGTCCTGTCGCAACATGACGGGGTCAACACCAGCACGTCGGATGTGTGAGTTAGTGGGGGAGGGGGGCGGAAGGAGGGAGGGAGACCAGAGACCACTGAAGCACCTTCCTCTTCACTTATTAACCGCAGGTCTCACTAAACCTCTGGTCTTGGATATTCCATGTCATGCGTGACAAATGCTGCACCTGAAGGGTGCCTGACAATGAACACCCCGAATGATGCTCCTCTTTCTGGGACTCTTCACACTCACTTTTAGGTGTCCTGTGCCATGGCGCCGTGGCGGGCGGGTCAGCTGCTGCTCCTTGCCCTGGCCGTTTGGTCCGTCGGCGCGGTGGCGCCACCGAGCAGCTCACCGCAGCGTAAGTCATATACCCCTTCCTTTCGTACTTTACTTGCAGAGCGGTACGCCTTCCCACTCCCACCCACGGACTTCCCCTCTCCCTCTCTCTCTCCATCCAGTACAGCGCCTCGTGCACCCCGCGGTCCAGGGCAGCCTCTTCTACCAGCTGTCTGCGGCGCTCCCAGCCGTGAACGCGAGCTGCCAGTGCAGCCGGCAGGCGAGCAACATCGTCAGGGCCGCCCTCCTCGGCCACGTCTGGGCGCTCAAATGTAAGTCAATACGTGCAGCCGAGTCTGGACTGTTAACTGGAGACTGTTACGCTAATGCACCAGGTGGCTGGTCTCTTCACTTCGGTAGTTATGCTGCACCGCACGCACGAGTGCGGGCTGGATCTGGCTGGCCAGAGAAATGACTAACTGTAGCGACCATATATCATACGGTTAACTCAAGGAGCACCATAAAATATGGTTGATGCAACATTGTCGTGTTTGTGTAAACCAAAAATATGGTTTCCATCACGTTGTTATTGTTGTCTGAACCTTATTTTATGGTGCTCCCTGATCCAACCATACAGTGCTACGCAAGTTATGTGGGGCGCACTTTGCATTATTTTGTTAATGATTGAAAGCACGGGGTGCTCCGGATTAGGGGTAATGTGTAGCACTGTGCTCAACATTAGATAATGTATGGCAGTCTAAGAAAAGTGGGAAAAGGGGTGATGAACGAAAACTGTTGGCAAGGTTCGAATAACGATGTCCATTGTCCAGAAGTCCAGAAGTTTTCGTTTCCGTTTTTCGCCATACGCCCAGAAACGTTCATTTTAACGAAAGCGAAAACGTTCACGAAACTTTTTTCTGATTTCCCGGAACTTAGGGGTTGACGCTAACGCACGTGTCCCAGCCGGTCTCCTCAGCGGGAATGTGAATCAGCTGGGCGACTTTGACGAGTGCCTCACGCTGCACGCCGAGTCCACACAGGATGGCGATGAGGTAACAACTGACCTGAATATTCAATGTGTTTAGGGAATGGGAAATGGGAGGAACGCAACTGGGAACTGAGGGTAAAAGTCTGCGTATCGCTGTAAGTCCTTACAAAAGTTGTACGCTTGCTATTGATCTGGGTTCTTGTCCAGGACGCCAACTGTCCGCCCGTGCCCACGAAGGCGTCCTACTGCCTGGCGGCCGTGGCGCTGGACCTCGGCGAGGAAGCACATCCTGCGGCCCGGCAAATCAGCGCCCTGCTGCACTCGTTCACTCCGTTCAACAGCAACTTCAGCGACGTGAGACAGCGTGCCTGGAAATTGAAACACAATAGGCAGCCCTGTTCAGATACCGGGGTCGGGGGGAGTAGGGGCGCCTGGGCCCCACTGTACCGCAGGGCAGGCGTGCGGGGCGGTTGCCTAAGCGCACGGGGCTCCCGCAGGGGAGCCCGTCCCCACTAGTCCTGCTTACGGTTCACGGGGTTAACAGACGCTCTGGTCTTCCAGATGATAAGTCGTTGGCTCCGTGCCCCCCCCCCCTTGTCTATGGCTTCTATCGCATGCGCTAATGGCCTGTACGCCCATCCCCGTCCTACAGCCCGGTCACCGAGTCCCCCGCTTCTCCGCCGCGTACCTGGGCGTGTGCGCGCCGTCCTCGTGCACGGCCGGCGAGCTGCAGGCCGCCCTCGAGAGCCTGCTCAATGAACAGGCGGGAGCCTCGGACGGCCTGGGAGGGGCCAGCTTCCGTGCTTCCGTCTCGTCGGAGATGTGCAGGTCGCAGGACCACCAGGAGCCCCCGGATGGGACTGGGGCTCGCATCGCCAGGTTGGCTCCCGGGGAGCGGGCACAAAGCACCGTCGTTCTTAGATGGGGTGGAGTTCCTCTTTATGCGCTTGTACTGTACAGTTAGGTGTTTGCACCAGGCTCGCCCTATGGTGGACAGTGGCTGCCGTGCTGTTCGCCACCTTCCTGGACATCGTCTGCCTGGACGGCGAAGGCCCACCCAGTCTCCTGCAGCTCGTCCGCTGTCTCTCCGCGCGACAGAACTGGCGTCGTCTGATCGACACCCGACAAGAAGAAGGGTGAGAGGAGCAATAAATGATGATAAACAATAATTTCAAGAATAGAGAGAGTATGACTGACCTCTGAATACCCCGCAGTGCCGTGGCCGTGCTGCACGGGGTGCGCGGGATCAACGCCCTGGGCCTGCTCGTGGCGCACAAGTCGGTGGCGCTGCTCTACCAGCCGTACGTGAACCGCACGGCCGCCGTCGCCGTCCTGGGCCAGCCCTGGTCCATCATCGGGCGCGTCGCCATCCTCTACACGGACTGCTTCATCCTGCTGAGCGGCGTGCTGGCCGCGCGCGCCCTGCTGCGCCGGCTCGACCGCACCAAGGCCGTTCCCATCGTGCGCAGGCTGGTCGACCGCTACGTCAGGTACTCGCGCACTGCAGAGTTCGCACCATATGCTCTACCGGGAAGGAACCTGCTATGTAGCGTCGGGGGAATGTTCACGTCATGTGTTGGTGGAGCGTGGCGTATAGCTCAGCTCGGGCGAGGCGTGAATATTGAGTTCCCGATGTCTACATACACTGCTAAGAACCTTTGCTTCCTCCCGGCCCTGGGTCAGTCCGGCAGGCCGCGGGGGAGCACCTGTCGACTCCAACATGATGCTGCTGCAGGTTGACGCCGCTGCTGCTGGCGCTGGTCGCGCTGTGCACGCTCGTGCTGCCGGGCCTGGGCCGCGGGCCCATGTGGGGCCTGGTGGTTGAGCCGCACGCGGCGCTGTGCCGCCAGCACTGGTGGAGGAACGTGCTCTACATCCACAACTACTACGGCTTCGAGGACATGGTACGGCACGGTGCTAAAGCGACGAGGCTGGCGGCACGGTGCTAAAGCGACGAGGCTGGCGCGAATGTGCGCGAATAGGGGTCTCTCACGCGGTGCGTCTGTTGCAGTGCCTGACCCACACCCACCAGCTGGGCATCGACATGCAGCTGTTCGCCGTCGCGCCGCTGCTCGTGTACCCGCTGTGGCGCTGGCCGCGCGCCGGCGCCGCCATGCTCGCCCTGCTGGCGGCCTGGTCCACCGCCCTCAGGCACCGCGTCGTCCTGGACAACAAGCTCGCCACCATAGTCTACTTCGGCATGCCGTCAGTTTACTACTTCTACTTCGCCCTCACACTAGTTCCGTCTCTCGTGAATCCTGTTTCCGACCAATAAAGAGTATCCTCCCTCCTGCAGCGTCTCGCAGATGTTCAAGACGGCCAGCATGTCCTACATCCTGCCCACCCACCGGCTCACCGTGTACATCATGGGCCTGGGGCTCGGCTACGCCCTGCACCGCGTCCCAGAGTCCTACCAGTTCTCCAGGGCGTGGGCCGCCGTCGGGTGGCTGGTGGCCGCGCCGCTGGGCCTGCTGCCCGTGTTCGGCCCCTGGGAGGCCGCCACCCCCGGCTACCAGTACGACGCGCACGAGGCCGCTCAGTACGCCGCCTTCGCGCCCATCCTGTGGGGCGGCTTCGTCTGCTGGGGCGTGCTGGCGTGTGCGCGGGGCGCCGGCGGTGAGTGCCGATCAACTTTCATTTCAATATAAAGTATGTTTGTATATTTACCAAAAAAATCTAAATAACGATTTACAAGCGATGTTTGTAAATTTACGACAGCTCAAATTGTAACTTAACAACATTTCTCTTGTAAAATTTCCCCGTAAAACCTTAAAATATTTTTCACAGTGTGCGGCGGATTTGAACGCCCTTGTACTTGACCTCCTTCTTTTCAACACTCCTAGGTGTTCTCGGCGAAGTCCTGTCCTGGCGCGGCTGGGTCGTGTTCACCCGAGTAGCGTTCGCCTTGTACCTGGCTCAGTTCCCCGTGTTCTTCTACAACGTGGGATCCACCAGGCACGCCCAGTACTACACCTTAGGAAGCCTGGTAAACCCTTTTCATCGTGTGTGACTTTCATCGAGACATTTTCCCAATAGCGAATTGATCAATTCCTTTTCTTTGTTGACAGCTCAACATTGCTGAGTTCGCCTTCATCATAGCCGTGTCCGTCGTCCTCTGCCTGACCTTCGAGATGCCCTTCCAAGAGTTGTGGAAGACGTACACAGAGACAAAGACGAGTAAGTCTCTCATCCTGAAGCGAGTACCCTCGGTAACTTTGGAAAAGTAACATTATCTTCACCTTCTCTCAGATGCAAAAGAACGCCGGCCGGGGACAGCCCAGAAGTTCGCAGCAAGGACCAACAAGTCATTTCCGACGGCGTCTAAACGAAAGTCAGCTTAATTTGTGGCGCGATTCCACGGCACCCGCAAGGCGCCAGTGTGCTTTCGCTTTCAATCCAAAAAGACTGAGGGAATTCCCAAAGATTGCTCAAATCTCGCCTCAGCAGACAGCATGACGGTGACAATTCTGTGACTGAACGTCAAAGTTGTCTTTTAATTGACAACGTTGTCGTAACTGAACTGAAAAAGATGTCGAAATAAAACCACGCACTGAATGACTTGTTTCCCCATCCTCCACTCGTTCCGATATATGTCCTGAAAAGTCAGGCGCGTATTAAAAGGGGGGGGGGGGGCGACCGCCCCCCTGTGGTCCAGTAGATAGCCGCCTAAAGATAGGATGTAGGCAACTTTCGATACTCCGCCGCCCTCTCCACCCCCTTGATACGCCCCTGTTAGAAGGCCCACCCCCCACCCTCTCTGAATCTTGCATTGAGTCTGACTTACCCCGCTCCGCCCCTGTGACGAGGTACTGGCCAAGTAAGATCCTTGTTCGGGTAGGACATGCTATCCGACGACACCAAGGTGTAAGCAGATGCCAAAGACATGTTCTCCAAGTAATCCCGAAACTGTCGGCCCTAAGATCGAATCCCGGCCGGGGCAAGCTCACTTTTTGTGCCGCTTCTTGTCTCCAGTTTAGTAGGACCGAGCTGAGAACTCTGAATGAGAAGGGCGTGCTGGCAGTCGATGGAGCTGAAGCGCGTTCGTCGGCAGAGCGCTGGGATCGTCGCTGGTTCGAATACTGTCCGCGGAACATTTTTCCCGCTCTGCTGGCCCTGTGTCTTCGGGCGTCAGCGACGGCTGAGATACGGATGTCGCCGGGAGCGATTCTCGCTGGCGGTTGTTCGTGGCTAGGTCGGTAGCGTGCCGGCCTTGTGAGGTTCGGTTCAGAAGTTCGGTTCCCGTCCTAGCGACAGTTTTCGCGCTCCGCTGGCCACGACTTTTAAGCCGTACCGAGCCGTACGATACCTGATGTGATGGGCCGGTTCGCAAACAGTCGCTGGTTCGAGTCTCGTCGACGGCCCCCTTTTGCCTTTTGCCGGCCACGTGTTTCCGGGTGTGAGGCACTGCGCGCGGAGATAAGCTTCATCTGCGCAACAGCCTCATTGGCTCAGTTGGCAGGGCCCGCGCTCCGAACGCGGGTGTTCGTTGGTTCGAACACTGAGTTCCATATTCCCCTTTTTTCCGGCATCCGAATGAACTGACTAGGCTTGCAGCAAGACGAGGAGGTGGACCTGACCGACCACCTACTCAGCAGGTCCCCCCAAAAAGATCGCTCCGAACACGACTCGATCCCTCGCCCGGCGGTGTCCGGATCAAGAATTGGTATGCTCGCCACTCG
>NW_026267138.1:2073537-2080593 GCF_000697945.3 Frankliniella occidentalis | reverse complement strand
CTTAGGGCCGACAATTTTGGTTCGGATGAAGCTGCATGCGGTCATGTCGACTGTAGCTACAATTGTTTAGCTGCAAAAGGGGCGTGTGGCTGATGGCGTCGGACATCGTATGTGGCCTATTTGTGACCACATTTTTGTGTCCATGAAGAGGGACGTGTCTACTACCACTTGTCGCCGCGTTGTCGCTTGGACGCCTGCGAGCTGCGAGGTAGGCCACGGCTTCTCTCTAAGGCGTCTGTCGTGATGGGGACTTTGGGTTTAGGCTCCTTTTGACCCCAGACTCATAAATCCTTTCTAAAGCTAAGAAGTGAGGCCGTGTCAATCTAGGCGTGGGTCGATGATTGTCGCTGAAAACGCCTGGAGGGTAGGCAATGCTTCCCTGAATTGGCTCCCCGCGGCCCCCTGTCCCTCCGAGCGCTTGGACAAGGCGAGAGCTTCGGAGAGGCATTGATCTATTTCGTTTTCGGTTTAGTTCTTAGCGCTGTTTAGTTCTGGTTGATATTCTAGCATTGGCGGGAGTAATGAATTCGTCTATAGACGGTTCAGTTTAAGCTGACTCAAGCACTGTCGGCTGTAGCTACAATCATGTAGCTACCAACAGGGACGTCTAGGGGACCAGTGCTCCCAGCGGTCTCGGTGCACTAAAGTGGCGGTCGCCATCCTCATAGGGTACTCTTAGGGTATCGCGCTCTTAGGTTGTATCTCTACGTCAACACCGCAAGGACACCCACCCTCATGTCTGTCTGTTTGTCTCTCTCTCAGAGTCACGACTGGCGCTAGCCATCTCGCCTCGAGTGTACGCGACAATGCAGATGACTATTTAATCAATCAATTACTTGAGGAGAGGACTCTCTGGTCAAAACTTGGACATTAGTCCAAGGTCAACACCTAGCAGTCTAGCGGTGTGTCTGAAGTCAGAAGCAACAATAAAACTTGATTTTCATTCTTTATTTTGAGGGTTCATATGTAAAATCACATCTTAATTTATGAAGAGTACAACAGCACTTTGTGTCCAAATGTTTGATGGTCAGAGTAACCTTCATTATTCTACCAGCCTCACATATTCAGTAAAAGACAAAAAATCAAAACAAATCTTATTCCTCCAGGAATAATTTGAGGACAATATTTAGCTTTCAACACCAACACCCCTGTAATCTATGGCTATTGGAAGAACCATACAAAAATTCCACAATCAGACAAGAATTCGGACAAATGACTAGCTGTGTGCAACATCGTCAAGTCATTTACACCTGTTTTTCTAGTTCATGGGACAGTCTTTGATTTCTTCTAAAATTAGGTACACATTTTTTGATGATGCAATTCACAAACAGAAAAGGCTAGCTAAAAACAGGTATGTGGTACACCCAGTGCGAAATGTTATATCAAAATATGAATTAGAAGACAAAAGCAATATCAAAATGATTTTGTTTTGACATCATTTTCACACTGCGTAGCTCACTTTTGATTTGTTGCTTCACAAAAACAATATGTCAACCAGCCATCAGAGAGTGATTCATAACACCAGTCAATGACGTTCAACAAATTGTATCCTTATAATTGTCAACAAAAAAATAGTTGGATTAAAACAAAAAGTACAAGTAATTGATTCAGTCTACTTTACTCAGTTAAAACTGTGCATAGAATTTGGATACATTCTGTAGATCAAAGCATAGAATCAAAAGTAGTAAGTGCAAAAAGCACATTTGCCAACTTCAAGAATTGTCATCTGATCACAGTAGATTATGATAGAAATATCACAGAAAGAGCAAAGAAAAAATAATTTGAGAAAGAAATGCACCCAGTATTCATGATGACGGAAATGACCTAATGTAAGACTATTAAGATTAAAACTTGCATCAACACAATTAATTGTTCAACACAAATTACACTCTCAAGGGCACAAGTTAACCATGCTTAGTTCAAAGGACAAACTGAGACAAACTTACACAGAATGCAAAGCTGTTGGTACAAATCCACCGAAAGTTCATGAAGTTATAAGATCAGCATTACAAACAGACATATATTCAGCTTTGATTGATTGTCAAAATTTATACGAAGTGATTCTACAAATTAATTCACCATGAATAACCTGAGGTACTATCAACGCAGAAATAATTGAACCCCTCTGATGTCGATATTCCAAGCACAGAGGGTTCAGTTCTTTCTGCAGTGATAGTACAAATAAATCTTTTTCTTCCATTACAGTAATTGTTGAGTTCATGTTGAGACAATTTTAACAATAAGAAAAAACTGGTGCAGCTTTGTACATTATATTCAAATTAAAATAAACAAGTACAGTACCTTATTAGTAGAGATGGGTCTTTCATCACTGCTCATACAAGATATCATAGTGTCCAGGTCTGTACAAGAGATGAACAGCTGGGGTAGCACCTTCGGGGAAATCATGCGCGATGACTTGAGCTGAATCACCCCTGTCCATATAGCGAACACGAACACCAACATTAAGAGCTGCACTTAATGCAATAATATGAATGTGGTCACTTTCCTTGAACATTGGTTCAACTTCCTAAAATTATAAGGAAGATTGAAATATAGATTAGTATAATTCTTTTTTGATCAAATAAAAACTAACTCACTTTAAAATATCCATATTTCTCACCTGATGACAGAATGCTGTCATTGTACGATTGCCATCAATGAAGTTTAGATAAAAATCAGC
The DNA here is from genome assembly GCF_000697945.3 of Frankliniella occidentalis. Taxonomy (NCBI): domain Eukaryota; kingdom Metazoa; phylum Arthropoda; class Insecta; order Thysanoptera; family Thripidae; genus Frankliniella; species Frankliniella occidentalis. The sequence goes on along the minus strand of NW_026267138.1, from coordinate 2,077,913 downwards.
ATCACGTTGTAGTTTACCAGAAGTAATAAGGCGCAGATAGACCACAATGTAATTTGACTGCCCTTGATTGTTGAAAAGCTCATAAAGCTCATCTTGGGTCATGTCGCCACTTCCAATTCGTTCCACCACTTCCATAAACTGTAAAATGAAAGAGGGAAGTTACATCACCTAATAATCAAAAGTAAAAGGCAGAAAGACTTTTTTGTTAGTAGCTATTAAAAAGTCAGTTCCAAAAGAACTTACAGTCTCATAAAAGTCCTCCAAAGTGAACTGTGGAAAACCAAGCTCAATCAAGTCATCCTTGCTTTTTGAAACTATGTCATAAAACCTGAGGGAAGGGCAAAATCAGAAAAAGAACATAACATGACCTACAATTAAGCAGCATGACTCATATAGAGTGTAAATTTTTAAATTTATCACTTACCCCTTATAATCATCCTTACAAGTGAGCAGACGTTCAAAGTAAGCATATGCAAATGCTCTGAAAAAGCAATTTCCATCTGGCCTTGTCCTTCTAATGCTGTTGTATTTACTAGACAGATCTTTTGCTTTCATTGAGTAAATTGGATCTGATATATACTCCTTTTCAAGTGTGCCTAGTAAATCTTCTTTGGCACCTACAAGCGGAATAGCGTCTGAGATCTAGGGAATGATAATTGACTTTTATTACAACATTGAATTAGTTTAAAGAAGTAGGTTGAAATGTAATATTAAAGTTAGTAGTACCTCCTCTTCAATTTGCCGCTGTTGCTCCATAATGAGTACATCCTGATTCACTTGGGCTTAAATAAAATGAAAATTAAAGTTAGAAAAGAAATGGCCTAAGCAAAATTTAAGACAGTAAGCAAATGAGATGACTTCTTACCATCCTTTCCATCAACCCGAGGCTCAGCTTCTCGAGTTGCGTCCCCCATGATTGTTGATCCAAGAGGAGAATTGGTACTGTCATAAAAATAATCACTATTAAAAATTGTGGTAGTTAAAAAATTAACCAAATACAATGAATGGCGTGAAGAAGGTGGATAGATATCATAAATGCAGTGAATCTTAAGTTTATTGATTGCAGAAGTACACATCCTTTGTATACGAATGTGACTTGAAGAATGCCAGTAAATAGAAAATTTAATACGATAATAAGATAATAGTGACCGACACATTATACCACACGGCACTTCAAATGCAAATCTATAGCAATTCCGTCGTTTAGCTATGCAATCCTGAAACGTAACCTTAAAATATAGAAACAGGGTCACTGTTTGGGGGCCGCAGGAATTTTGCATTGAACGACAAGAACTTAATAAAATTTGAATAACCGGCATTGCCTTACCTAGAAAATGTGCTTTGTCCAAAAATTAGAAGCCAAAACAGAGAAGTGGTCCAAAAAATGTATTTTTGCTCCGCTCGCCTCTGTTGGAATCCGAGAGACGTCAAAAACTCAACAACAACCAACAACAACAACGTAAGCCACCTGATAAAAGATAACGATCTTAAACAAATCCTTTATTTTACAAAACTTATCATTTTTAAGGGTGTTATATATTTTTTATTTTGAAAAAGGCTCACAAGATTCCTGCCAGGGAGGTTGTACAGACGTTTATTGCCAAGAAACGTCTTTGTGCAGGTGATGTAGGTTTGTCAAACTGAGAGCGGGAAAAGGAACCAAGTCCGATCGTGTCGCAACACCGAAACATACGAGAAAATTTGACGGAAATTGAATATACCTCACTGATAAACTAAGTGTTCAACTACTCAACACTTGTAAGTATGCAACTGCGAGTTGAATTCTTTCAAGTGTGCAAGTCTGTAGTTGTACACTTACATATGTTCAACTCGGTAGGTGTGCACTTGCAAGTGTGCAACTCCTCGGTTGAACACTTCCTTAGGTTCAACGCTCATTGTATAGGAAGTGCTCAACCGAGAAGTTGCACACTTGCAAGAATTTAACTTTCATAGTTGCACACTTGCAAGTGTTGAGCAGTTGAACACTTAGTTTATCAGTGCTGTATGTCTTTCTGCTCCACCGAACGCTTTTCCACAACGCTTTACGCCCTGACGTCACGCAAATGTCACACAAAAACGCTAACTGCAGGGGCGGACTGGGGGGTCAAGTGCCTGAACGTGTAAATTCAGCGTGGGGGCCCCGGCGTTATGTGGGTTGCCTACCTCGTAGGGGCAACAGTCAGCTAAATGGCATTTAGACAATGTGCCTTTGGTTGGAGTGTTTGAAGCCTGGGGGGGGGGGGGGGCCTCCGGGGCCCCAAGGGGCGAGTAGTTACGAAGACTTTTGTTCATAACTGCTTCCAAAATAGTACGCAGTAGAAGCATGCACAGGGAAATGCGTAAGTGTGTATGAAAAAGTTCATAAAAATTAGTTAACTTATTGTCTAGACTCTACAGGGTGGTGGGTGGTCGGTGGTCGCTGTGCCCGTCGGGGCAAACTCGTACTAGCACTAGCCCGCGTGCAAGGGTACCGGCGGCGGGTTTGTAGCCTTGGCGCCTTATGGTCCCGAGAGAATAGGCAACCCTTCCGCACGGCAGTATACGCATTTGCTCCATGGGGCACAACAACCACCCTGTATAGGCAGGGGTAGGCAAAGGGTAGTGAGCACAGGTAAAAAAAAATCACACTTTTCCAAGGGTGCTAAAAATCTTTTAAGTATAATGCCTCTGGAAATGAACGAAAAAGCTACAAACAATTCTTTAAATCGTGCGCGCCTTTTAACGGCGCGACTTCACACCTTTGTTTTCCGGCCTATAGGCGCAAGGTGGTGGTATGGTCTATAAATCACACGTAAGTTGTGTAGCAACTTCGCGGTCTTCGCCCACTCCCGCCCATACTCCCGCCCACTCCCACTATAGTAGTGTCGGGTGAGCCTCAGTGTTGAGCAGTGCCTCCAAAAGGGCAGGCCATTGCGGGCTGAACGCATTTTGCTCGGGCTTGCGGTACTAACCAGGAGCGTAGGAAGATCCTGAAAAGTGAGAGGGCACGTCGTGTGGGTAGCCTACCTTTCACGGGCGGGGGGAGGGGGGGGGCACGTGCCCCCTCGGCCCCCTCAGCTCCTACGCCCGTGGTACTAACCCACCGGGACGTCCCCCCCCCCCACTCGACTCCTTAGGGTAAAAATGCCCCAGGGGATTAATACCGGGACCGGGGTAGTTTTTAACCACCCCCTCCCCCCAACCCCAACCCGTATACTGGGCGGTAGAAATCTCAGATAAATTTTCTACCGGGGGGTATTCATCCCGGCAAATTTAATACCTCCTACCCGTATATCGGGGGGTAAATACCCGGGAAATTTAATACTCCCCTTACTCGTATACTGGGGGTATTAATCCCTGGAAAGTTTTATACTACCCCCCCCCCTCCATTCTGGTACACCGGGAGTATTAATAATCCCCGGAAAATTTTATACCCCCCTTACACGCGGCTGCTTGGTTTCCAAGCAAAGATTCCGCGCTCCAAGCAAAAGTGGTAATTTTCAAGCAGAATGGGGGCTCTGCTTGGAAACCGGCTAATCTGCTAGGAAAACAGGAGCGCGCCTGCTTGGAAAATAGTGCGTTTTGCTTGGAGACAGTATGGCTTTCTGCTTGGAAACCAAGCCGTCTGCTTGGGAACCGAGAATCTGCTTGGAAATTACCACTTTTGCTTGGAGCGCGGAATCATTGCTTGGAAGCACAGGTCATCGTACCATAGCAAACCTTAGAATTAGTACGGATTATTTACTATCTTAAAAGTAAACTTGAAGTTTGGCGAGTCCAAACGCATACGGTACGTATACAATCAGCTATTCAAGAGCCCCTCTCCTCCACCCTCTAGATTGCTCCCCCGGTAAAAACAAAAGGCGCAACGAGGTGACCCGCAGAGGGCCACGACTGTTTCGCCTCGTATACACAACAAGTAGAGTAAAAACGGCTCTTTTGCCCAACAGATCGCCCCTTTGCTCGTTATCATTGAGTGTGTTTCTCTCGGTGGGACGCCTTAACGGGGAATATTGTTCCCCTCATTATTCGCCGGACAAAAGGGGAGGCGGCTTTGACGTCAGCGACGCAAAGAGGATCTCGGTAATTACACGGGGATCGGTGGCGATAGTGGAGCCCGTCGAGTGGCATTTGGACTTCCGGCAAAAAATAATGGGAAGGGGGGGGGGGGGTTGGAGCCGGGGCCCAGAGGCTCCAGGGCTGCCGGCGGGATCCAATTGTTTTCCAAACCGCGCCGGGCGTGGCGTGGGCGCAAAACAGACCAACCGTGAGAGAGGAGAGACAAGCGAGCACTCATCTCATAAGTAATACCCAACTAGCTTATTGGCGGGATTCGAACCTCCAAACCCTCGTGTTCCCAATAAGCAGAGATTCCAAGCATATGACTTCGCGACTGT
>NW_026267138.1:2071198-2072389 GCF_000697945.3 Frankliniella occidentalis | reverse complement strand
GGGAGGGATTGGAAGGGGCGGTGAAATATGCCCCTCGCACACGCTGCGCACGCTGGGGTACCTCCCCTACGGCTCGCCTCCCACGGGCCCCTACCCTACGGGCCCCCGCGCACCTGCCTGCCTGATCCCTCAACCCCTTTTATATTGGAGGTTTAATTACAAACTCTGTCCTTGCCGCCCACCTCAAGGAGGTGGAGCCGGACCACATGCCGAGCCAAAGCTGCTGGTGCTGCTGCGAACGTACGTCAGCGAACAAGAGCCAAGAGTATGGAGCAGTCGCGCCGCGCGGGGCAGTTTGAAGTTGCGTTGCAAGAAGTGCGTATACACCGAGGTGGGAGGCGAACCGCCGTGACAAAGAGTTGTGAGGCGGGTAGTTCTCCATGACAATGATGATGATGAGGGTCTTTGCGTTGGGGTAGGTACTGGTCTAGATCCACACTCCACGCTGTTAAAATAACACGTATTTCCGAATGGACTGCTTGCCCAGCGTCCCTTCCCATGGCATGTATGTTGTGGCGAGGTAAGTTATGGACAGGCATAGACGCACAACTGCTGCACAACCAAGGAACGCGGATGAAACCGCGGGGTGGCGGTTAGTTCCTGGAAAATCGCGGGGGTGCTCGCGGGTTCGCTGCCAAAGGTCTCTCGTGGTGAAGTTATGTATAATCTTGGCGTTGGAGGGGAGGGAGAGGGAGGTGGGGGGGGGGCGAACCTCAAACAGCAGGATATGTAGTAAGCGATAAGGAATATGGGGGCAAGGATAAGCGATATACGAGAAGTCATTTATGGGAGTTGAAGTGTGAGTCAAAATCAGTCGGTTTGCTACGTGTCCTATATGTGATTTTAAGTGCAAGGTGTTTTTGATTGCAGCGCATTTTTTTGGCTTGGCAATCAATTGCGTACTTTTGGCTTCTCGCTAAACTACATCAGTGAAAAAATTAATGTGACATGTGTCACGTCAATTGATGTTACCAGTTTAGGTTACACTAATGTGACTTGGGTTTCGGTCACCGATTGACACAGCATCACAGCTAAGAGGTATCGGTACAACACATAGGATGTCACATCAAGACGCGACCAAAAATATATTCACACCACAAATGCGACATAATGAGGATGACACACTTGTACTGTGGCACATGCCACATTAGTTTCTCCAGTGATCCTCCTCTTCTCACCCCGTCTCCATCG
>NW_026267138.1:2068192-2069838 GCF_000697945.3 Frankliniella occidentalis | reverse complement strand
CGCTGCGTTGGGGGTGGCCCGGACCGCCCCGCCCCGCCCCGCCCCGACACGCCAAGCTTATAAAGGCGACGCTCACCTTGTGCTGCCCTATTCGTCGGCGGCTGGCGCTAGGCACGCACCTCGCTCGGACATCAAGGCGACACTCTTGCAGCTCGCCGTCCGCTCGCTGCACTTGAACCGCATCACCTGCAGCTGCGCGCCCCCCAGCAGCACGCACCCACCTGCACGCCCGGCTGCACCCCAGCTGCACCCGTCTCAGCGGAACCCAGTCCGACCCGGAGCCGTTCGTCGCCGCTAGACACCGGGACTACCATGCAAGGTGAGGTCTGGTGCGGGACACAAGGGATGTTCTGATTCGAAAGTAGAAGAAATCGCATCTCATCATGTCGAACCGACGAGAAGACATCGCTGTCCCAGCCCTTTTGATTGATGTTTTATGTTCTGACTGAATACTGTATTGCAGGGGGTACAGTAAATCCCGATATCCCCCCGCCTCAAAGTACGTAGCTTTGGGACACACTGAGGGTTTAGAATCATGGCCGAAAGAAGTTGTAGGTGAAGTTCTTACAAAAGTCAAAAACAATTTGGAACAACGTATCTGTGCACACTTAACGGGAGGGGAAAGTCTTGTGGCAAGAAAGGATGTGGTTTGTACCCTCTATTAGTTTGGGAAAAATTCGTATCATTTTGCAGGACAATTCGTTTTAGCTTAGATACAAATTTTCCTATTATAATGGTACAATTTGTCCCTATAAATTATGAGGACGTAATCTCTCCTTTTCTTTCCACAAAAATTATCCCTTCTCAATTCGAGTGTGACAACCGCGGCGTCGTTCGCTTCTTTATTTTGCGGATATGATCTTCGACGGCGCTTTGCTAAGAGTCTTATTCCGCTTTTAAAGGTAATGCAAAACGAAACGCTGTTTTTTTTTTTATTTCTTTTAAAAGAAAGTGTTAGTTAATGCATGTAGCCATCTCGATACGAAAAACCCCGAAAAAGTATTTTGTAGCTGCGATTATTGTGAAAGGTATCCTTCTTCGGAGTGAGTGTTAGAGGCTGCCGTAGGTCAATACGAGTTTATTTTTCTAAGAAAATTAGCATCTGTTTTCATATCCTAAAGTTTAAACAGTGTTTTGTCATTTACGCGTAGGGCAACAAGTGACTTGAATTCCTGAAGCAACAGAGATCGGGGGGGAGAGGTGGGGAGAGGTGGAGAGAAACGTGAGCGAGAGAAAGGGGAGTGAGGGGAAAAAAACCGCCACAGGCGTGTGGTCCTGGTGGGCTTGTCGGGGGCGGCGTGCAAAGTGTCTTGTAATAGCGAGTCTCGAGGGTCCGGAGCGGGGCGTGGGCCAGCCTAGCCTGGCCCCCGGCCTGGCCGAGCTGTCAATTCGGCCCGCTTGTCGAGCTCGGTCCTCGATGGGCAGACAGGCGCGATCAAGCGTGGAGGGGCACATCATACCCCCCTCCTACTGTTGCACATGCCACATTAGTTTCTCCAGTGATCCTCCTCTTCTCACCCCGTCTCCATCGCTATGCCTCCTGCTCCTCCCTTGCTCTATCTTTCTGCGAATAGCTCACATGGGGAATCGATATCGCCGCCTCGTCCTCGTGTGAGGTGAGGTTGAGAGAAGCTCCTTTTTAGCTC
>NW_026267138.1:2066308-2067701 GCF_000697945.3 Frankliniella occidentalis | reverse complement strand
TCGCCTCGCTGGAGCTCATGTCAATTCGCCAAATGGCTCCGCCGCAGGTGCCGCCGCCCTGCCCGGGGCCGCCGCGCGCGGGGGCGGCGCTACGACGCCACGCTGCTCACGTCGCCACCATACATCGAGAAAAAGACAAAACGTTTAAAACATGCATCAAACGACATTGCACTGGCGCAAGTCTCTATCCCCAGCCGACTCCTCCCCGAGCTCCTTCCCGAGCTCCTCCCCGAGCTCCTCTCCGAGCTCCTCCCCGAGCTCCTCCCCGAGCTCCTCCCCGAGCTCCTCCCCGAGCTCCTCCCCGAGCTCCTCCCCGAGCTCCTCCCCGAGCTCCTCCCGACCGAAGCGCCCGGCTCGCCCGCGCGCCTGTGGTGGGCGAGGTAGGCAACCCGGCCGCTTCCCTCTGGGGCGGGCTGACTACCTAGGCCTCTCCGGGCGTTCCGTCGGGGTCCAGGAGGCAGGAAGACCAAGCGGGCCGCCCCGCCCCGCAAGCGCTCCGCCCCGCCGAGGGGGATGGGGGAGTATGTTTGTGTGTGCGCTGTGGCTTTGAAGTGCGAGGTGCGGGGGTCTGGCCGAGGTGGCCGCTTGCAGCTCAGCAGCACACGTCCGGGGGCTCGAGCCTCCCTCAAGGCGGGCCTCCGGCGGGCGGTCCTCCGTGCTCGGGGCGTGCCCCCGGCGCCCTGCGATCAACTTATGCAAACGGGGCCCCGGCCTGGCCCCGGCCCCCTACGTCACGTGACGGCGCTTAGCGGATATGGCAGCCTCCTCCCTCCCTTGCAGCTTCACGCACGTCCGTCAGCCGCACCGCCGAGGAGATCACGCGCGCGCTGTCGCTAGGCTGTCGCTGAGCTGCTGACTTGTTGATGCCCTCACGCGGAATTCAAATAGAGCGCGCCCGCGTCGCCCCCTGGCGCGGTTCTCTTTGACTCCGTCTCCACCGCCTCAGCCCCCCCCCTCCACCGTCCGCGCCTTGACAAGGAAAAGAAGTCGTGTCTCCCGACTTCCGATCGGCCTGCAAGCAGTCTGCGGTCGGGCGTGGCGTGGGGAAGGAAAGAAAAACTCTGAAAAACTTGAGGCCCTCCTGTGAGAATGAGCGATGCGGAGCCCCAGAGCCGTCGTGGGGATGATGTGGCGAGCTTGGTGCGTCTTGAGAGAAACGGGGTGACCCCGTTCCTCCAGGCGGGGCTGGCCGGGCCGGCCGCGGCGGAGCGCGGAGCGGGCCATCAAGCACTTTTAGATTGGCTGACCGCGCGCTCGGAGCGGATGGAGGGGAAAGGGGGGGGGGATGCCATCTCCCTGCTCATCATGAGGCCGTGGTCGGGCCAGCCGGCCACGTAGTAAGGAGCACATGGGCGGCAGTCATGGTTCAACAAACAACCCCCTGCACCCCGCT
>NW_026267138.1:2063066-2065162 GCF_000697945.3 Frankliniella occidentalis | reverse complement strand
GCCCCACCCCACCGCACGCGCTGCGCGGCGCTCCGATCCGCGGCCTCGCCGACAAGACCCTCGTCATTGTCGACACGACGGCGAACCGCGTCACTAAATTGACAATTAGCCGCCCTGTCTGCCGGCACACTCTGTATTCCATCCCGATATCATCATATCATACATCATAACGTCATGAAAGTGTTTGTGTGTGTGTGCGTGCGTGTGGGCGCCTGCTGTGTGGGAGCGTGCCGAGGGTACCCAAACTCCCCAAACTTCCCTGTAGACTGCACTCCACATTGCCAAGATTGACAGATTTGCCACATGATTAGTTTACTATTTGGGGCATCAAATGCCTGTGACTAGGCGAAACGCATACTCGCATCCTGAACGAAGGCATAAAAAAATTGTTTTTTCTTTTTTCTTTTTGAGCGATATTGCCTAGTGACGAAGATTGTCGTAGATTGGGTCAGTGCTCACCAGATTGCCGGAGTTGTGGCCCCCTCGGTGCGTGCATGCACATGTGTGGGTGTGTCTGCGTACGAGTGTGTGCGTGTGCGTACTTGTGACCCACCCCCGCGGCCAATCGCGGGTCCCGGCCGGTATGTCACTGTGTTCTATCAGAGGGTTCGTTGTTTGACAGTCGGAGATAAGTGTGTTCTGACTGTATCTCGTCTAGCGGCAGACCCGGCACGGAAGTGTGTGGGATACGCTTTATCCACACCCACCCGCCACCACCTCGCTAAGCCCCACTGCGTCGAAAATGTTTTTATTAGGTTTTACGGGAAAATGATCAATGAGCAATCGTGGCAACTAACAATTTTAAATGATAGTGTAAAATTACAAAAATGTGACGCTTTTTATTGGCTTGGAATTCTTTGACGAGAAGAATGGAATGTCCATAGTTTACGATGTAAATTTCTCTACACCATCGTGTGTAATTTACGATTTACAAACAATGCTGCTGGAGATTGAAAATCGGTATCGCATAAATTTACGACTGACCCGGCCCGGGACCCGGGCCAGCGAGCGAAGGGTTGAGGTGAAATGCTGCGTGGGTATTGTACTCTAAATCTCAGTACACTGATAAACTAAGTGTGCAACTGCTTAACACTTTGTAAATGTGCAACTGCAAGTTTAATACTTACAAGTGTGCAACTGCAAGTTGAATACGTGCAAGTAGTGTGCAACTCCGGTGTATACTTCCAAGTGTTCAACTCGGTTGGTGTGCACTTTCAAGATTGCAACTCATTAGTTGAACACCTGCTACACAGTAAGTTTTCAATATAAGGAAGTATGCTCAACTAATGAGTTGCACACTTGCAAATGCACACCTCCCGAGTTTGTACACTTGCAGGTATACAACTACGGAGTTGCACACTTGCACGTATTTAACTTGCAGTTGCACGCTAACAAGTGTTAAGCAGTTGCACCTCTTAGTTTTTCAGGGAACAGTTCGCACAATTTGAATTTCGTGACTTTCGTGGACATTGAATTCTACCGTTCGAATGGCACCGCGCGCCAGGAGAGGTCGCCGGGGAGCGCCAGCGCCACAGGCCTCACCCCCTCCCCACCCCTCTGTCGCCAAATAAATGTCAACGCGCCTGTCTCCAGAAGTCATCGGCCGCTCGTTACACGCGTATTCACGCCGTTTACATTCATACATTATTTCAGCCCCTGATTCGCTCTCTGCCGCCCGGGGCGCCAGACCGCGAGCGCGACAGCGGCGACAGCCCGCCTGACGAGAATGATAATTGTTTTGTGCGTTTCAATTACGACAGAACATGGGAGGCTCGGGTCAACGTCGACATACTCAATCAAGAAAAGTGTAGACCGAATACCGCTTGAAGTCAACATACAAGCTAAAACACGGAGGAAAATGCAGAAAAAAAACATTAAGGGAGGACAAGATTTCATTCGTCGTTAAAGCACAGCGCAGACCCCTATTTTTCATACATCCAGATATAAAAAAGTTCCGACCAGAAACGGATCGTGAAAGCAGATGATACCTTGTCAAGAATTACTCTATTCCAGTTTATTAGTAGCCCGCCCTTCTGCTTTGAATTATTCTATTCCAGTCTATTATATTTCTGTATTTACACTTGTAGGGAAGGGGG
>NW_026267138.1:2054595-2055500 GCF_000697945.3 Frankliniella occidentalis | reverse complement strand
AGCGGCCGGCCCACCCCGCCCCTGCAGCGAACGCAACGCTGCACAGCCTCCCGCTGGCAAGCCTCCCGGGCCGCAGTGAGGAGAGTTGTTGGTGCCGCAGATGCATCAGGACCCTGCGGAGAACTTGCATAGCCTCCCCCCCTCCCCCTCAAAAAAGTTGTGATATTCAAATCACTTTTCGGAGTAGTTGTTCATCCGTTTATTTTGACAGAGATTTATTAAATAATTCAAACTGGTGCACGTTGTCACAGAGATGGCCACGAGTTTGTCGCGGAAACGTAATTAAGATCAGAATTTCAGAAAATTGCAATCAACTGTAGAAGTGCCTTTTAGCTTTTAGGGAATAGTGGAGGTGGACACCTGCGACTGAGACCCCCGGCGTAGCGTGGTCTATTGAGATGAGAAACGGGAGGATCGTTTCACGACGAGGACCTCATACTTCAGGAAAGCAAAATTGGTAATTATCCCTCCTCTTGCAATGGGAATGATTCAAACACTCTCTGCGCCCGCAGCTGCCGCTGCCGGTGGCAGTGGGAGGGGAGGGGGAGGGGGGGGGGAGAGCAGGAGTGAGCAGATAGGCGCGCAGAGGTGCTGCTGGCGTCAGCCAGCGCCAAAGCGGTGCGCCGATCAAATGAAGAATTGTGTGTTCTCGCGAGTTGGTCGGAGGCGAGCGGGGTGCCCGTACACGCGTTCTCACGCAACTCCCTCCACTATATTTTTTACTCAGCCCATCTCGGTATGAAATGTTTTCCCATTTCCCATTATCATTTATTCCCTTGCCACCTTGAGCGAAAGTCCATCATTGTCGTGTTCGCGCGCACACGCAGAGTTTCGCAAATATTTCCATACGCCAACGACAAAGATTGATTTCGTGTCGTCGCGCGTGGGTCGCGCAAGCAAGCGCG
>NW_026267138.1:2052801-2054545 GCF_000697945.3 Frankliniella occidentalis | reverse complement strand
GAAAAAAGAAAGAGCAGGTCGTCGAAAATAATTGGGCTGGCTGACTGGGGGCAGCGGGTAACTTCATCCCGACTAAAGGGCCCCGGCTGGCTCGTGGGCAGAGCGCGGGTCAGTCCGCCGGCGCTAGCTGCGCTGTCACCGCCCTCCATGCCATTGCGATGAGAAGTCACTCCATTGCGCGCCATCGGCCCCGGCACCGCCGCCCACCGGCTTGTTACCTCGAGCTAGTCTCTTAAGGGGCCGGTACTGGGCGGCAGCTGCGTGGGCCAGCCTCAGGTTCTATATGAGCCGGATAAATCAAAGCTTTACTTTACCCGCTAAAAAGCCGGACCGCGCAGTGTGCGCGCAGAGACCGAGACTTACAGCCTATACCTCGGCCTGCCGAGACCTACACCAGAGACTCAAGTGTGTCAATGTCGAACACTTGTAGGCGTGTAAATGACTGTCGTACACATAGACTGGCGCAGACGTGTGAATTCCAAAGGAAAATTCACAAATGTACGAATGGGTTTTCACACACCTACAAGTGTGCGGCACTCACACTTGCAATTCAAGTGTATGCAAATCAAGGTCAAAAGCACTGGAAAAACAAAGGCGCAAAGTCCTATCTTTTAAAGGCACCAAGAGTTAGTGCCTTTACAAAGGCACTGAAACTGCTAAAGGCACCTTTAGGGCCCTTTAATGCCTTTACAGGGGCACTAAACTCAGAATTTGGTTTAGTCGTGCCCACCTTGGTGGTGCCCCGGGAAAGGCACGACTTACATTAGCACCTTTGTTTCTCCAGTGAGTGCCCCAGCAAAAAAAAATAAATAAATAAAAAAATAAGCGCAGAACCAGTCCCATGCACACAGTGTGTAATGAGCTGGGCTTCTCGGAACTCTCGTCCGGTCTGGATGTGCGTCGAGGGCCGCCTCGCCCACCTGGTTCGGGGACGTTGTCAAACTTGCCATTTGCGTGCGGGTCGCGCGGGTCGCGCGGGTTGCGCGGCTTGCGCGGGTCGCGGCGGGACGTCCCGAGGCGCAGCAGCAGCGGCTAATGACGACTGCAGGTCGGGCGCGCCACTCAGCTGATTAGACCTCCGCCGACATTTAGGGGAAGTCCCGAGTCCCGGGGTAGCACGGCTTTTACCTGCACTGAATACACTGCAACCATCGGACACTGATGCGTATGCTAACATTTCGGCATTATTTCCTTTTCTGAACATGAAATAGTGGCGTTCTTTTCAGAAATGCCAATTACTTATCCTTGTGTGCCTAATTCGGACATGTGCAAATGAACCACAATTGGTGTTTTCGCCGAAATTTATTGGCAATTTTAATGTGACAAGTTCCAATAGTGAGCAGCAAAAGATGAGAGTTAGGGAGACCACACCTTGGAATTGAAATAGGAATGTCAGAATTTTGGCATTCAAGGAAAGGTGGCCGCGAAGAGAGCTGACCCCACCACATACCGTGAAAAATAGTCGTAGGTTTGCGAGAATATTTTCCATGATGTGTATCGTAAGACAATTTGAAATTGTAAATTAAGATGCACATCGTATCGACTTGGAATTAATCGACAAGCAGTCAAGAGCTTGTCGCAAATTTACAACATATTTTTGGGAAATGTCTACACTGCAAATCCTGGAGTGAGATTTCTGACCTAAAAAGAGCGAGAGTTTTTCTCCTTGCTCAATTAAAGTGATGATTTAGAAACCTCGTTTTTTTTTTTTTTAGAATGATTCTTAAATCTCACTCAAATCAAG
>NW_026267138.1:2051624-2052064 GCF_000697945.3 Frankliniella occidentalis | reverse complement strand
ATTTATTTTTATATCCAAAAGAATACAATTTTTTGTATCATGGATGCTGAAAAAACTGCATATCCAAATTACAAATTTTTGTATTAATTTTTTTTTAGAGTGAACATTTCTTAATCAATTGCTCTAATCGAGCGAGGAAATCCAACCTCGCTCTCCAGAGGGCGAGAGAGGGCGAGAATCCTCTCTCCAGGATTTCTAGTGTAAAGTTTGCGCACCATTTAACGTTTAATCAAGTTAGACATGTGTCTCTAAATTCACCACACCTTAACTGACACTTTAATGGACGTGCAAAATTAAACACTTTTGTTTCTTTAGTGCTTAAGTGCTGAAATGTGACATTCTTACACTTGATTCAACAGTGTTCACCCAGTGAAGGTGACGGACCCCCAAACATTTCCTCTCTCTAGAAAAAAGAAAGAGCAGGTCGTCGAAAATAATTG
>NW_026267138.1:2045043-2046869 GCF_000697945.3 Frankliniella occidentalis | reverse complement strand
TGGCGGCAGCGTCCTGCTCGCGAGCCTGGTCGCGGTGCTGCTGGCCGTGGGCCCCGTGGGGCCCGTGGGCTGCATGGCCGCCGTGGGGGGCAGCCGGGGCGGCCAGGGCGCCCCCGAGGGAGGGCTGGCCAGGCCGCTGCGCCCCACCCAGTTCCACACGCCCGAGGAGCTGCGGCACTACCTGGACGCCGTGTCCAACTACTACGCCGTCAACAGCAGACCCGGGTAAATGACAATAGTTCAGCGCAAAATAAAGAGAAAGAAGAAAAAAAAGATTCGTTTTCATCGTATTTGATGGTTACTTGCACCATTAATTCGTACCTCACTCGAAATACGTTACGTAACTCATGTATGAATAATTTATCCCCTCAAAAAATCAATGTTAAAAAGTCCATAGTGCCGACGATAGCACAAAAGTTACACACTTCTACTAAGCGTAATCTGTGTACCGAGTCCTCCCTGAGGATCGCCCAGAAAGTTCGTCCGCCTTTCTGAGATTCAATCGGGACATTGTCGGAGATGGGCGCCTGCGAGACTCAGGGTAGGCCATCCCGCAGTACGCGCATGCACTGCAGGCAAGATGTTGCCTACCCAACAGGCGCTAAGAGAGCTTGCGTTGGCTTAACTTGACAAGACAAAGGTTCACAACGGCGAATATCGGATACGTACTTTCTGGATGATCCCCCTGTCTGTCTCGTCCCCTGTGCTGTCCATCTTACATTGAGTGACGCTGCCCTGTCCAGCCGCTTCGGCAAGCGCTCCTCGCACGTGCCGCACCGGGGTCCGCTCGTCGGCCCTCTCATGGGCCCCCTCGTCGGGCAGCTGCAGCGGGAGGAGCGGGTCTCGGCGCAGCGCCGGGACGCGGCGCTCGAGAACAACGACCAGGCCCTGGAGGCGCTGGAGCGGGGCCTGGACAGCGGGGACGCCATGCCCGACTACCTCTACCAGTGAGTATTCCAGAACATGCGGTCAGGCGCGGTATAAGGGCCGACCGGCAGCGGGAGGCTATGCAACCTCCCTACATACAGGGGTTGAGTGGGAGTGGTGAAAATTACTCATCGTTTAAACGGCTCCCTGCTAGGGCCGACAGGGGCGGCGAAGTGGGTACGATCTCCCCCTCCCCTCCGCGATACCGCCACTGCAAGTCTTAGTTTTCTGAGAGTTTTTGATTTTAAATTGTGTACAAAAATACCAGCTTTTTTTCGAATGCATTTGAATTGACTTCAAATGTCAGCGTCTCTTCCCCATTCTTGCCGCCTGGACGAACTCGGGCTGGGGCTGGCCCTCACACCGGTACCGTACCAACACCACCGGACCACCGGATGTGGGGCTGTCGGCTCGGCTGCCGCCTACACAAAGACAGCTGGCAAACTGGGTGACGAGGTGGAAGGCGGGCGGGGTGGGGTGGTGCTTGGATGCATGAAGTCACTACATTACCATGATAATTTTGGAAAAGCGTGGAAGCGGCGCATGCGCCTTTGAGAGCGGAGAGGCCGAAGGGAGCAAAGCGCATGTGAAATTCATACATGCTGTTCTCTCCACCATTCTCGCTCGAAAACAACCCCCCCCCAAAAAAAAATGGAAGTCGTTAAAAAGCGGTTTAAAATCTTCACCCCTTTCCATTTTTGAGCATTATGCAGGACAAAGGGAAAAATCTGTGACGAGGCGGCCGCTGCTTCGGAGTCAACAATCAACAAGGCAAAAACGATTTTCCGTCTTTAAGGGTGTTAAGATCAAGTCGGTGCTCGCTCACGGCTAGCGACCGTCCGAACCAGGAGAAGGAGAGGGAGTAAGGAGGGATGGGAAACAGCAGAGATGGAGGGGGG
>NW_026267138.1:2034597-2036418 GCF_000697945.3 Frankliniella occidentalis | reverse complement strand
CCCCGGGTTCACAATGTCCCCGCCACGCCAATTCTATCTAGAGGATGCTCCAGTTGCGACTGGTTACCGAACGGCGGCGCGGGGCCTTGGGTCGGCGGATCTCGCGCGCCCACGACGCCACGCCCCGCTGCATGAAGTGACATCCTCCACAAAGAGGTCCTTTGTGCCCCCCTCCTCCCATGCCCGACGGCCGCACGGCGCGGGGTGGTGGTGCAGCAGGATCACTCGCCAAAAAAACACGCAACAGAATGTGAGGTGGGGCGCGGCGAGCTAGCGCGTGGCATGCTAATTGGTGGACATTGGAGGGGGAAGTACCGATAGCGCGCGGCGCGGTCAACAAGGCCCGGCCGGACCAGTCCTTGGCCCACTCCAGCCGCGCGCACCTCCCGCACCGGACCAGCCGGGCCGGCGGGACTCTGACACGTCAAAAACAAACACAAGGATCGAGACCTCCGGTATCAAACAGCATCGCAGTCCAAAAGTACTCAAAGAGTGGCTGCGGTGGTACCAGCAACCAAGGTCGTCGTCGTCGTCGTCGTACCGCACTCGGGTATCGACGTGTGTGTGTTTAAGACAAATCTGTACTTTCCGGCTCCACCTGCTCGTACGCCCGGGGTGGCCTCACTTCACACAGTTGGCTGCTGGCACCCTGGCGCTGGCGTGCGCCTTGCGTGCCTGGCGTGTTTGTCTGGGGCCCTGGGGGGACGCGTCGCGACTCCCGTATGTGGCTACCGCGCGCCGCCCCGCCGCGGCTCCTGGGGCACGGCGCCGCGGCAGCCCGTCAAGGCACAGAGAACCGCATAACCAGAGGGGTACCAGCCGTGTTAACGCGCCGTACCAATTTCGCCGCACTAGCGCTCCCCGTGGCGCGATCGCCTAACTACTCGCCGCGGCGCGCGGTACGAACGCCCGGCTCGCCTGCCGCTCGCCGCCGCCCGGCGATCGCTCCGCTCGGGCGGCGGGCAGCGCAGGCCGCGCAGGCCGGGTAGTAGCAGTAGGCGTGCTCCAGGCGCTTTTTGGACGTTTTCACAGAGCCATAACTCCTGAACCGTTGCAGATATCGATGTTCTGTTTTCTGTGAGGTGTTAGCAGTCTGCCATAGTTGTGTATTCTACAATTTCAGACCGATCCCTGTCTCCTCTAATCCAGTAAATGCTGGCTATAGTGGCCCTTTTCCCCAATATTGCTTTTGTTCTGCTGCTCCCCCCCCCTCTTTCCTTTGATGGATGCTGTTGAGGCATGGCATTGATGGTAGTGGCTTCATAGGTAGTCAAAAATAGTAAGATTGCATACAATCTTTGCCTGAAAATGCCTTTCAAAATACCCGTTGGTAATTATGGCAAAAATCAGCAGCTGCTGAAATACGACCTTTCTCCCTCTTTTTGTTTTTGAAATTTAAAAAATATTCTTGGTGTGAAAGGCTGTAGGGCAGTTACTTATAAATCATACAGATCAAATTAGTTCCTAATAGTATATTGTCCACAATATAAAATAACAAATAGGATAGAATGGTATAGTATTGATGGTAACGTAAATGCACTTGATCTTCTCTGGTATCAAATTGGGACCACGTTTCTGGAACAGAAGAAAACAAAGCAAATGAAATATAATTTATTTAGTTAAAGGTGTAAGGAAAAGAACAGTGAAACCAAATCTTAAACGTACCTTTAGCCAAATTTGCTTAAAGAAGTCTCATCAGCAAGTGGTCGCTCAGCTCGGAAAAAACTTGATATGGGTTGGCTCTGGAGTTGACAGCAATCGACACCTTCCACTAAAATACAAAATAGTTCACACTTTTAGAATAACTGCTTGGATATATTT
>NW_026267138.1:2033438-2034547 GCF_000697945.3 Frankliniella occidentalis | reverse complement strand
GAGGTGTACCCCTTGTTCCTGGACCAGGAGCGCCTGTCGCAGCCTCGCCAGACCCAGATGCAGGAGTGAGGTTCCCGCCCCCGCCCAGCCCCCCGCCACCAAAGTCTCTGTCCTTCGCCCGCCCCAACGATAGAGCTTCCTTCCTGTCACAGGATGGTGTTTTTGGTCCCACCTCTCCAAAAACGACGCAATAAGAGGAGTGGTGCTTGGTCAAGGGTTCCCAACAAATCCCGTCAGCAAATAACAAGTTCAATTCACCGTCAAAAATGAGAAAAGAATTCTCCTTTTTTAGAGGTTTTCGGAAGGGAGCAGGGGGTGAGGGGATTCTATAGCGTAACATCTCCGGGTTTTCGTAGGTTTCAAACAGATTTTCTCCCAGTTCAGTATCATAGGCTAATTTATTGCAAAGCATGTCCCATGGGCGCGGACTTTTATTTTAAAAAAAAAATCCATTTCCACATTCCCAATCTCTCTTTGTTCTGGCTTCGAACAGTTCCACAGATTTTGCAGTCCCTATATAGGGAGCGTGGATCTGCCTTGTGCTTAACAGTTCGGCTGGAGCTGTGGGCTCGGAGGCAAAGCGATAGTTTGAAGCTGGTTTGAATGTGACATTGCACCGAAAAAGCAGGACCCAGTGTTTGGCATCTTCCTTTCGACCCATGGAAAGCCACACTCTTTTCCCGTGCAGTGCACATCCGTCTGCTTACTTAAGCCATCAGTGCAAGTAAGAAAAGACTGTATGGTTGCTTAAAACTTTAAGCCTCCATAAGCCACCTCTGTAAGCTATATCATTGTGTCCCACTTTCAATGAAAGGTAAAGTCTCTTGGAGATTAGTTTATTTGCTTTTTATAGGAATGAGTAGAAATGAACTCCAAGGGGCTGCTCACGGCTTAAGTATTTTAGAAAATGTCAAAGGTGTAAGTTTGATTTTAAGTTTTGCAACCCTTTCAGATATGTATTCTTCCTATCCTAGAACTAGTATTCTGATTCCGCACTTTTTCATTTCTATGTGCCTCTTGTAAACATTGTTTTAAGACAGAAACTAGAGTAAGCTATGTTATAATAACTGTCTAGTATTCCTTACTATAAAAATTAATTCTCAAATTAA
>NW_026267138.1:2032862-2033388 GCF_000697945.3 Frankliniella occidentalis | reverse complement strand
CTCTTGTAAACATTGTTTTAAGACAGAAACTAGAGTAAGCTATGTTATAATAACTGTCTAGTATTCCTTACTATAAAAATTAATTCTCAAATTAAAATCACTGTAGAAATTACAAATGAAAATAATACAAAAAATGTTTCTGGTAGCTCTGATTCGGTTATTTAAAACCCTTTATGTCCATGTCCATCTCTTATGACTAATTCATATGGTACTTAGCTCAACTTTGTGTATAGATGTACATAATAGGCCTGTGTATGTTTCAGTTATTCGTGGTAAATAAACACAAAATAAACAAAATAAAGACATTCTTAAGATTCTTCAAAGGAAGAAGTTGAAATGTAGGGCAATTACACAAGCCCAGTCCAAACACCCTTCCCACCACTCCCCAACCCATCCATAAAAAATGTATTATTTCCTTAAAAAATGATAGGAACCCTTTTCGTGAGGTAAGAATAAATATACACCCCTAGTCACATCCACTAGGTAATTGAAGGCTATGTTAAAGTGGATTTACGATATGAACCTG
>NW_026267138.1:2029185-2031962 GCF_000697945.3 Frankliniella occidentalis | reverse complement strand
ATAGTACAATCAACCATGAATCATGAAGTGTTACATTAAAATAATTAAGCATTACTATAAAATTGAAAATAATAAGCAAACAAGCAGGAAGAAAAAAACACATTTAAGACAAGCAGAATAGTGGAGGGATCTTTAGTCTAGGCTCTATGCAGTCTTGGTTTAATGTGCAAAAAAAAAAAGAAGAAAAGTGCTGGACCTGTTAACGTTCAATCAAAAATCTAACTAACATGTACTGATTTCAATTCCGGACTGTAAAATACTATCATGGCAATAATTTCATCAAAATGGGTTTGAAATTAGTTAGAATTGATAGAAATTTAAGCTATCCAACATTTCTAAAAATAAAGTGAAATCATCTATAAAAACAGAATGGTTCAGAAGTTTGTCTTTCTAAACTTCAATCAAGACAAGACTTATATTTCTTAAAAACTAAAATCGATACTCATAAAAGCAGGATTAATAATATCACTCATGACTATAAGCTCATTATCACAAAAAGTAGGTTTGCAGTACGTCCACTTCCAAATAAGCAAGCTTCATCTTGTTAGACGTTTGTAGGTAAACAAAAATTAGTAATATTTCACACAGTAAAGTAGACAAACTTTTCCCTCTGACCTCTTTAGGCTCTATGAAGTCAAATTTATGCAAATTGTAATTTATTTTCTTAACACATACCCACCATACAAAACGGCCATTACTAAGAATGACAAAGCTGCTTTTGGAAGTGGATTAGTTGTGTCTGAAACAAAACGAAACTTTGTTTCATAAAATTTTAGGTTTTTTTCCCTTTGCTTTTCTTTGACCTTACCACAATTTTTGAAGCATCTGATGAGCTACTACCTGATGCTGGTGATTCGTCAAAGGTCACTATTTTTTCATCTTTGCGTGTTTCAAGAATCTCTGTAGAGCTGTCACTATTTTTTTCACTAGTGCTTTCTGTTTTGTTACTAGCTGAACATAACTCTTCTTTGCACGAAGTCACACTTTCAGTAGGAGTTTTTACTATTTTTTCATGCTCATCACATAGCACTGTTGATGAACTAATGTTTGAGGAGATTTTACTGTCATAATCTGATGGACCTGACAACTGGCTGTCAAATGCTGACTCTGACGATATGCTACTGGGACTGAGGACTGGCGGTGCCACTTCTTTTTCCGGAATGAGGACAAAACTTCCACTTAAGCTCTCTGGGGGACTGCCTGGAGATGGTAATAGCTTAACGGCAGGGCTAGATTTAGATATGCCTACATTATATATATAGACATCTCCTCTTACTACCAATGTATCAACTAGAGATGCAGGAGCCCTGTGGAACATGGCTGCCTGCTGGAGACCATTTACCATAACACGATATCTCTGCTCCTCAACATAAATAACAATGGTAAACTCTTCACCAGGCCTAAACCGACATCTGTGAAGAAACAAGGAATAATTTATCATTTGAAAGTTGGAAAACGCATGTCTACATTTGTTACATGTATCTCATACCTGGTATATCTTTGCTCACTGCCCCATGAACCTCGCATCCATCCGTTGACTATAACAACATGTTCTGAGTCCTCAGAAACAAATCTTGGATTAAGATGGAAATGCACATTAGGATGAGGCCATAATTGGCATCCTTGTTGTAGGTTGATATAAAACCTTGACAGGCAAAAAATAATTTGTTACAATAATAGGAAGACAAACTTACAGACAGAAAGATTAAAAAAGCGGAGTAGATACTTACGATTGAGGGAGTAATTTCATTTTCCCCCGTATTGTGATTTCCATACCAGAGGAGAGATTAGGTTTAAAGCGACCAATAAATAAATTTTCCTGCAATAGTGAAATAAATTAGATGAAAATATTCTACAAGATAAAGATTTTGCACTGTGCTTAATAGTATCAGTCATGCTGCTACCTTATTAAAATAGAAGCAGACTACTTACCTTTTCCATTATTTCTGAATTCCATGGTACTGCATGATCGGTTGGTATTGTGGTAAATGTATGTTCAGGTAATGCACTGAGGGAGCGGTCAGGGTACACTTCCAGTCTTGTGTGTTTAATGGTAGATAGTATGATATCCCCATGAACCTCCAGACGACAAACTTTAGAGAGAGGCATTCTAAATTGGAAGTTGCAGAAATGCATTTCATTGACAGACACCTATTTAAAAAAATATATATAATAATAAGTTTTGGGGCACCTTAACTTTTACATACATAGTTTCACCTGATTAATTTGAAGATGATTGACAGTCAAATTTTTATTTATATTACCTTGAAACCAGTGGCTGTCACCAAAATAATTATTTGAAATGGTTGGCCACGCTTCAGAGGACTACCCCCTAGGGCTGCATTTTCCTCTTCTCCCCAGCTGCCTTTTACACGGCTGTTTCTTGCAACAAAATTCCTGTCCAGTCGAGGATTTAGATGAAAGGCTAAATCGGGTGTGTTTCCGGCTCCACATGCTAAATTGATGGCAAACCTAAAAGAATAAATAAGAATGAATTTCAGGGTAAATTTTGAGTTGCATCTTCATCTTACTATGACAATTTTTTTTTTTACAGAACTTAAGATTTGAATGCAACTTACCCAAGGGCATCAGGCAGAACCACACCCTCAACAACAATAGCTCGGCCAGCATCCAGCTGATGAGGAAGGTTTTCTACATAGGGTAAATCCTGAAAACAAAAATTGTAAGTTTTTTGTAGGACACAAAAAATAAATGATCAAAGGACCCGAACCGAAAGACATCTGACACGACGAAATCGACGCATGCGGTTCAGTCTG
>NW_026267138.1:2019127-2025005 GCF_000697945.3 Frankliniella occidentalis | reverse complement strand
TAGGACACTAACCCCTGTCCGATTTATTTACAAGGTGGCCTTGGTTGTAAGTGGTCAAGAACTTGCGGTCCACAAGTTCGCATCAGATATAAAAATAAACTTTACATCCACACTTGCCAAAAATAACCCACCAGTAGCAAAATCAGGGCACACACAATACAGTCTGTTACATGTGTGTATGATTACTGTTAAAGTTTTTGTTCTGAAGTGATAGATTTAACTGCTTCCCGATAAAAACAGAACAAACGACAACAAAGATGAGAAGAGTAGTTTTAGTGAGGTTAAGAGTTGGGAAGCGCACAAAACGGCACAAGTACACATATCGTTGAACCAGTTCTTTTCAAAATTAAAAATAGTAAAAGCACCAATAACATTTCTCATTATGTGCGAAGAATTTCGCGAGAAATCAAAACAGTGACCTAGGTCAAACCGACAAGGTTAGGGGCCTGCTCCGTACTTCAGCTAATAGTGGCCAGAGAAGGTAATTCTCGCGAGGATGCGAGACCCAGAAACCTTAAAAACAAAGCACATACCTGATTGACGAGGAAATAGTAACTCTGCAGCAAATATCTCCAATAAATCTTCTCAAAATTACTCCATCAGCGGCATGGAGTCTCCCTCGGCAGACGAGACGACAACAACAAACAAACTGTGGCCTAAAATGGCGGCGGGCCGGCGGGCGGCGGGCCACGCAGGCCCCTGTTCCACCAACATTACGAGACAAAAACTAAAGTATTTCATGTTGTACATTTCCAGCATATTTTGGCTGCGTATTGTATAGAAACGCTTGCTTATTCATAACATGCTTGTGTTTTTGTGATATTAATAATGTATAATGGTACTGGGTCGTATAAAGTGATAGCGTTTTGGTTTTCGGGTTGGTACGCCTTAGTGATCGCCTCCAGCCCCGCTCCGCAAATTGGTCACGAGAGCCCCGCTTGTGGTATTCCTCTGGTTATGCGGTTCTCTGTGCGTCAAGGCCCGCGCGCGCGCCCGGCCCAAAGTAGTCGGGGCTAAAATCTCAGAAAAGCTCTCCGTTTCAATGCAAGAAGCATTTTATGTAACAATTGAGTTAACACCGGTTCCCCCCTATTTCGACCCCGCTGAATCCGAAAATGCCGTTTGCCAACTCGAAATTTCAACCGGAAGTGAGATATTCAAGATGGCGTCCAAAATAGCGCCAAATTTAAGTGGTTTTCTGCTTTTGGTCATATTTGAGCGTTCCAAGTGTCCAGCCCTATGTTTTTTGGGGCGTAGATCACGATTATACACTTAAAAAGTAATTTCGTGCAATAAAAGTTCATTAAATGCTTAATTTTAACCAAAATGCACCGAAATTCAAATTTATGGGTCTTGATGCGTTTCACATCGATTCCTATGTTTTCGGGGGTGCTGAACACGATTGTGCATTTTAAAAATAATTTGGACCATAAAATTGGAATAAAATGACCATATTTAACCAAAATACACAAAAATTTACAAATGCTGAAGGCTGTTTTTTATAAGTTACATTCTGTTTCTGGGATTCTGGTGGCCAAATTTCTCCTTTGATATCAATATTTTATCGATTTAACCTTTATCTGCCACACCCCCTTCAGGATTCATTCGTTTTTAATCCTCTTTTCGGTGTTTAAAGCTTCAATCTTGTCAGACAAAGCCTCGTACACATCGACGGATAGGACAAACATTCTGAGATCGAGTAACGAACTTGTGTTCGCACATCGACGTACAAGTACTTATTAGTGTGTTTCTTCTACCTAGATGCAAATATGTCATATTAAATAAGGAAATGCTCCGGGGGACCTTCGAACCATGGTGGGTTAGATTCGAACCAAGTGGACCCCCGCTCACTGGAAAAACGAATGTGACATAAAACGCGTGCGGGCGGGCTTTCCTACCGTCGCTCGCCATGACGCCCTTACGGCCCTTACGCACGTAAGAATCTGGTACAGTATAAGCATTAAAAAATGACGGTGCGGATCACCCAATACGGGAGGACGTACAGGTAGATCAAGAGTTAAACTGCACAATGGTCCTATCGGAAATACAATTAAAATTTCGCCTAGAAAATATTCAACAACTCAAATTGACAAAATAATGCATCAACTGGTAGCGTGTGACACGTACACTTGTCTTTATTCAAGTGCTGACACAAACAGTGTAAAAGAGCCCCTACAACTAAGGCCGGCCTTCTCAAATTAGATGTACCCCATCACGGCACTGGTTTTCCATTTTCCCCCCGGCTTGAGATTAATTTCCCACCCACAACGCTGCTGATATATATGGTAGTAGTGTCCTGTTGTATTGTTAGCCTCACCCTCAGGCTGTTTCCAAAAGTAAAGAAAGAAGGCCCGAACGGCCCGAACGGCCCGAACGCCTCTTAAACGTGTACATTTCAGTTCTTCAGAAGCTTCCAAGAGACCAGGAATATTGCGATTAAAAACTGGTCAACGCCATGGGCCTATAATAGCCCACCTCCGTGACCTGAGTCAACTCCAATTAATTAAGGAGTCGTTAAAGAGCGTCGAAATGCACTACAAGGTACATTGGTGACGCTTTTAAAGATCATCGAAGCGTTTAGTGCCCATGAAGCAAATTTAATGTATCACCAATGTTTTACCCCTTATGTGAATTTCTACGGGCGCGCATTTAACGCGTGCGTGTATTCAACTTGCAGTAGCACAGCTAGTTTAGCAGTGCATTCAAGCTGTGTACCAATCGTACGGGGCTCTTTACCAGCATGATCATGATCAGTTGTTTAACACAAATAAAACGTCACAGAGAGGAGAATGTGGAAAATAAAGGTTAAATCGATAAAATATTGATATCAAAGGAGAAATTTGGCCACCAGAATCCCAGAAACAGAATGTAACTTAACAAAAAACAGCCTTCAGCATTTGTAAATTTTTGTGTATTTTGGTTAAATATGGTCATTTTATTCCAATTTTATGGTCCAAATTAATTTTAAAATGCACAATCGTGTTCAGCACCCCCGAAAACATAGGAATCGATGTGAAACGCATCAAGACCCATAAATTTGAATTTCGGTGCATTTTGGTTAAAATTAAGCATTTAATGAACTTTTATTGCACGAAATTACTTTTTAAGTGTAAAATCGTGATCTACGCCCCAAAAAACATAGGGCAGGACACTTGGAACGCTCAAATATGACCAAAAGCAGAAAACCACTTAAATTTGGCGCTATTTTGGACGCCATCTTGAATATCTCACTTCCGGTTGAAATTTCGAGTTGGCAAATGTCATTTTTGGATTCAGCGGGGTCGAAATAGGGGGGAACCGGTGTTAACTCAATTGTTACATGAAATGCTTCTTGCATTTGGATTTTCTCAAAACAAGACCCGACTAAAGCACGGAGACGCGCTCGACGACGGGGCGGGGCCGGGCGGGACGTCCCGCTTAAGTATGTAGAATTTAACTCGCCGGCTCCGCTGCGCTGCTAACCACATCGTTGGCACGGCCCCTAAGACGACGGGTCGTAAAGGGAGCCCTCCTCTCGGGCACTGGGGGGCCTGGTGGTGGTCACCAAAGCTTTCCCCTCTCTCTCTGTCTCTCGCTCTCGGGGTCGGGGAGGCGAATAATCGCCGGCGGTGCCCGGCCCGCTGGCCCGCGAGCACCCGCGAGCGAGAGCACGTTAGGGCGCTGACGTCATGCAGCAGAGTCTGCCAAAGTCTCGTCGCGACCGAGCCGTCCTCCCTCACCGCGCGGCCGCGGCGGGCCTTCCCCGACACCCAGATACTACTACCCGCCCCACGGAACCGTATGGCCAGGCCGCACACGGCTCCACGACAGCAAACTCTGGCCGAACACGAAGGGTCACACGTCGATCCACCCGCCCAAGGGATCGAACCCGTGGCGACGTCATCGTGCACGGCGCGGTGCAGGCCGCACCTCACGGGCATGAGCCACGTGGGAGCGGTATTTCTGGGTGGCCTTGTCGCGTCGCCCGCCGAACATCAAAACGCACGCGCGCGAACGCCACGCGTGACGGTAGTGCCCGAGCAGGCGGGGAAAGCCCGGCGGGGGTGGCGGCGCGATAGTGGCAGTGGTGGCGCCCCCGCGGGCCTGTCCGTGCCGGGCCGGGGTGTGAAGCATTAGGGAGGAGGTGCCGATCAGCAGGTGCGACACGGACCCACTACTTATCTGGCCGCACATCCTCGTCGCCGTGGTGCTCGCCGTGCTCTCTCGGCGGGAAACACAATACGTTACTATTGGCGCGGCGCCCATAAGGCGACCAGCCGACCTGCCGAAGCTCAAGCTCAACCCCACCCCGCAGGATGACGGTCAATTTCACGGCGTACTTTACAGTGAACCCCCGCTGCACAGTATGGGACTGGCCAGGGCGGTGCGGCGGAAAGTCACCCCCCCCCTTCCCTTTTCACAAAGGTATCATTTTGATCCCCTCTCGTGTCCGCGTTGAATATCGGCCAACTCCCGACAAGACAGACAGACCGGCCGGACTCCCCAGTGTGACGATCTTTCTCCCCCCTCCACTGTTGTCACAGGTGTTCACAAATTCACCTACCCTACCCCTTAAAAAAAGGGTGACGCAATTTGTGAACCGCCCCTTATAGGTATGCACCACGTGCCGTGACTTAGTGCTGGAGGTTTTGTAACTTGTGGTCACATTCAGGGTAGGCTTTGAACGGTGTACAGGGGAGACGGGGGGGGGGGGGGCTGTGTTCCTGCCCCACCTTGTCCCCGAGGGCACATAGCTGCACCCTGCAGGCGCGCACACCACCAGGCCGGCACGCGCTGGCTCACCCGGTAGATAACGCCGCACTGAGGAAACTTGCGCCATGATTCTGCCAATAAGAATGATCTTCCGTCAGTCATGAATCGACCTCTTCATTGCCAGTTCCGTGTGTGTACTTGGGTCGTCCTGGCAGCTGGCCCACCCCTCTACACTACTTCCGTCGTGATACGGGAGCCCCGGGGGGTACCTCGCGCCGACGACGGCGCCGACCTCGCGGATCGAACCCCGCGCCCGGCTGCTGGCCGGCTATAGTTGCTTAGGGCCAAAGCCAACAGCGTAGAGAATCGATATTCTCTGTCTGTGAGAGAGATAAAAGAGTTGGGTTGATGAAGTAAGGCAAAGGGGTGGTGCGGTGGGGGCGGGGGAGCGGGACGGGCTTAAATGGCAACGCAATCCTGGAAATCAATACCTACGCCTTTATTGTGCGGCACACGCAAAGGTCAAGGAAGACCGGCCTCAACTAACTGTGCACTGCTGTCCTACACCTGACCGCCGCCCTCCAGCCTCGGGGTAGGCAACTGCGGAGGTACAGCGCGCCCGCGTGCCGTTGGTTGCCTACCCGACGCCCCGACCCCGAAAGAGCCGGCTTCGGCCACGGCAGACAGCTTTGGTAAGTCCGAGCCGACAACAGTTGAAGTCGAACCCTGACATACCTCCCCAACACCTTGACGGAACGAGCCTGATCTGATTGACATCATCTGCGATCCTACTTTTGACTCCCTTTGCTGAAAAAGGACATTGAGGGATTTGAGATGTAAATTGGGGGAGGGAGTTTACGAGGGCAGGGGCACCTCAGCATGAGCGGCAAGAGGCACCCCAACCCCCCAACCCCTGCACTCACACACACACACGTCCGCACACAAACACACCTGTTAGCGCCGTAAGAGCAGACGACAGTCGCCGGCGGCGGAGCTACCGCTGCTGTCAGTCATCCGCGCCTCGCCGATGCGGCAGGAACAACAACAACAACAACACTGACAGCCACGAGACCTCACACGAAACAACTTGAGAGTCTTCCTCACACACGGGCGCGCGTACGTTAAGAAACAATATCCAACAGTCCGGGTAGTTGTGTCAGGTACGGGCACGCAGAGTGGCGCTCTG
>NW_026267138.1:2017257-2019077 GCF_000697945.3 Frankliniella occidentalis | reverse complement strand
AGGGGGAGAGAGGGGGGAGAGGAAGAGAGGCGAGAGAAGGTGGCGAGGGAAGGGATTTAGAGAGGGGAGGGAGAGGGGTAGGGGGCATCGGTGATTCATTCCCTACTACGCGGTACTTTGTTGACAGATAGAAGGGTGACAGAAGATAACAACATATTTGGAGACAAAGAAGATGATCGAGATGATCTACAACAAAGGGTGCAACCCATTGCGCTACAAATCAAGTCTCTTGTATTTATCAAACCCCCACCTCTTCTCACCGGACCCCCCGTCACCCCGTCGGCCCAGGTGCTTAAGACCCCGTTACTTACATAAGCAGGTGAAGCCAAAGCTATGACGTTACACATTTTGAGGTTATGTCGTGTCAAGATTGACAAAAAATATTTCGACTGCGAGACTAGAGTTAGTGGACAGGGAATGAGCACTGCTCTCTCACGGCTCTGATGGCGGTAAACGTTGAGACGCCTTTATAGACATTCCCTTTGTGGGCACAGTTGCGACGTAAGCAATCACTCGGGCAGTACAACAAGAGTGCTAGCGCGACGAATGGCGCGCGCGCGCGCACTCAAACATACACACACGGCACTCCAACCTACCGGTTCAGCAACCTGCCAGCACTCGTCGGTGTCCTGCTGATGGGACCTGTCGAACACCTCCCTGAAGGTGGAGTCGGGCAGGGCCTCCTCCGCGATCTCGAAGTCCAGAGTGTCGTCTTCGACGTCCTGCTCGACCGCGACGTAGCCGTCGCTGTCCTCATCCATTGTCTTGGCGGACTCGTTGTTGTTGGTCCTCTCCCTCGCCATGGCGGCCACCAGGTCGGCGCGACAGCAGTAGAACTTGGCCGGCGCGGGCCATACCCCTCCGTCCTCTGGGCCTCCGACACCTCCCCGACCGCACGTCGCGCCCCTGCCGCCGCCGCTCCGCAGAGATGTCAGCGGGCAGGGGCAGCAGTACCAACCCCCGCCGCGCTTGCTCGCGCGGGCCGACGAGCGCGACGACCGCGAGGCCCGGGACTTGGTGCTGGACTTGGTGCTGGACTTGGCCGTCGTCTCTCCAGCCGCCGCGAGCACCATGGCGACGCCAAGGGACCTGGGAACGAGAGCAGATTTCACGATTTCTGTTGGCATCAGCTGAAGTGACCGTGGGGCGGCAGAACGGGGGGAATTACGCAATGTTGTCGCCCGAGCCTCGACGAACGACCGTGACAGTAGCGAGAGCGCGCTGCCGTCGCGGTCGAGGGAAGACTTCGGCTCGGGCTCGGCAGCGGCTCGGGCTCGCGGGTCCACCGAACCCAAGTCGTTTGGCGCCGCCGGCGCTCGCGGTCTGCTCGCGGTCTCGCGGTCCCGGCCGCGCAAACCGAGAGCGGGAACTACCTCTACCTCGGGCACCTCGGCAGCACGAGGAGTACTAGAGTACCCGCCGCGAGCGCCTGCCCGGGCCGGAGGCCACGCCCACGCCACTGCAGCCAGGAGGCTCGCAATCGCCGCGCAATCCAAACGATAGGGAAGCCCACCGCCATGCCCTCTCCTTTTCGCGCGAGAAGAGGCGGTCTACGATCGCCTCATGACTAAGTCAATAGCAGAAAGGGGAGAGCGAGGTCAGATCCCAAATCATAACCGCTATCTTCGGCCTATTAAGATGACGTAGCGGTAAGGGGAGCGATAAAGAAGCCCTGATGGCTTCCCGTGGCCCCCTCGGGCACCGTCAGCCCAACACCACATGCACTGCCCACCGACCAATAAGCGTATTCAGGGAGAACGCGCGCCTCCTCGAGCGACGCTCATTTTACTGTCGTGTACACGACTATTCGTCATATCCGA
>NW_026267138.1:2013548-2016057 GCF_000697945.3 Frankliniella occidentalis | reverse complement strand
CCCCCCCATTCTACAATTACCCCTTCCCTTCCCCTCCTTCCCACCGGGCCCGATCTCCCTCGCCTCCTTCCTCTTCTTCACCGTCTCCTCGCCTAGCCGCCAGGGCTAGGGTGACCAGGATCGTGAGACTTTGAAAGAAATAGGAATTGATTTTGCTGCTGATAGAATAACATTTAATTGTAGTACTTGGTTGGCACCAACACTGCCTTCTTTCCTTTCTGTTTGATAATTCTTGATAACGTTATCAGTTATAGTTAACTATGACAATCATTTTTAACAATTATACATTTGGGATAGTCACGTCTTAAAATGTACCAGTTTTAGGAAAAAATCTCTTATAAAAGCTCACTTTAAAAGACGAAACCTAGGGACATTGCATAGTAAAATTTTAGCAGATAGATTAAAGGAGATTGAATTTACGGTATTCTCACGAGAGCAGATTCAGGTTTTGTCAGGAAGTTTGTCACTTATCCAGCCAGATGACATATGCTGAGTTTAATTTGAAAACAAATTAAAAGACACATATCCTCAAAACAAACCTGAAATAAATTTTTAAAAGAAATGGTTAAGAGACAGAAGAGAGTTATTTCTTAGCAGAGAGAAGGGGGCTTGGCTTCAATGACCACCTATCATATCAGTTTGACTATCTGAGGTTTATAGAGCACATAATTGTAGTAAAACCTGATTCCTTTCCGTCTTGAGCACAACAACTCTGGACAAGACTAGATCTGAAATAACACAAAATATGAGGAGCTGACAAGATGTCATAGTATTCATATGAAACTATGAAACGTCAAAAGACTTTCACACACTTTTAGGCAAGATTAACACACACATACAAAGCTATCATAGAAAACAGCCACCATAATGTAATACTGGTAATTTACACTTACAGGTACAATAGGTACTTGCAATACCCAGTAGTTTTATAGTAATTAACAATACATGTACAATACATTTATTCGCCCTGGATTATTTTCATCAGAACGACATTCAAGTTCTGAATTTTTTAACAGTTTCTAAAACAAAAGTTACCTATCATTCCTGTTTTGCACTTTTGGCTTGGAAGTGAAGTTTTCTATACAAAATTATATACTGTTGGGAAGAAATTTAACAAAGTCCATGAATAGGGAATATAATTTTTTTATGGAATAATGCCTTTGGAGCAGAAAATAGCACAACCGTTCAAAACCATTGGTTTTAGAGTTGCTTTAAGGCAATAACCTTAAGTATTATACTAGTATGTACATTATGTCATGTCGAATTATATTCCTAGATCACTGCACAATTATTGGGTTATCTAAACAACCAAATCCAAAGGTTGACTGATCATGCTTGTTAAGACCATAAATTTAGTACACAAAAGCAGAGGAGCACCAAACAGTCTTGGACCTAGTATTTTTCCAGCTACTGATTTTTTTTTAAAGTTTAAGGGTCCAAAGGTGATATGTGGGGTACTGTACCAGTTCATTTTACAATTTTTTCTTAAAAAAAAAATCTTCTACATCAACTGACTGTTGTTTGATAAAGACAAGGGTTCAAGAAATTTTCAAATTGCAGACTCCTATTAAAATATGAAAACAGTATTTAAAGAGATTTGAAAATTTCACACCAAATGATAACATGAAATATTATCACAGATTGCACAAAGATTTTCATATACACTTCAATTTTAGCATTAAACATTAAAAATTTTATGCAAAGATCAATAAAGCAAGCCTTGTTTGTAATATTTAAAGTTATCCTACTACCGTGTCAGGGATATTCATAAACAGATAGTAGCCATAAACAAAGCCATTATAAAGGTGTCGACAAATGCTAGAAGGGTAAATGAATATGGACCCTGTTGATCAAAATTAGGCCCCTGGTTTAACATTCAATATAATTTGCAATGAGCTTTGCTCTACAACAAATTTAAGACACAAGTTGAAATTTTCACTAAGTATGCATGTATTGTAGTAGTGGGTAGTGGCCATTACACAGGAAGACAAGATTGTGTTTACTTTTTGCGGCTGCCACTTGATTTATCTCCATCTAATTCATCCCCTGCAAGTTGCATATCAGCTGGAGACGGCTTGCACTATTTGAAGAAGAAAGAAGAAAGGAGAAGAATGTTTTAAATTTATACCAAACAAAATGTAAAAAGTGTGTGCAAGTAATGTGTCTTACATCTTCTAGCCTCACTCTTGGCTTGGTCATCTGCTCTGGGTTGTGCCATGGCTTCCAATGTGGATTGTGTTGTCTTTTCCATTCAGGATATCCTTGGCACGCTTCTTGTAATGTTGCGACCATCTGGAAGGAAGACACCATAAAATTGAGCGATTATTAGGATAGCACATTGCAATGCAACCAGAGACCTAATTAAACAATATGAATAAAGATGGACTTCATAGTTCATGGAGACTAGTAAGTTAATCTTACTGCAAGAATTTTTAGAGTATCTTAGGAAGGATTACTATCTACTAATTAATTGAAAATTTACACATATTTTAAGATTGAAATAAGTAAA
>NW_026267138.1:2002986-2008168 GCF_000697945.3 Frankliniella occidentalis | reverse complement strand
ACCTATCGTAGTAGAACACGGCGTACTGCGGGGTGGGAGGCAGCTTGACGTCGGGCGGGGCGGCGGAGGAGCGGTAGAGCCCCAGGTTGTGGCGCGCGCACACCTCCTGGACCCTCTGCAGGCGGTGCTCGTTCCAGCGGCTCGCTGCTCGCTGCAAACAAAACGGCTTTACGTGCACTGGCTCCGAGTAGAACATGAGGGAGAAATGCAAGGCGATGCAGACATGACATGTCGCCTTATTTGAGTGGGATGTAAATACGATGCTCAATTTGGTCGAGAAACACATGACTTGGTGATCGTCCAGAAAGTACGTCCGTCATTCGCCGAGCCAAACTGCCAAGTTCAGCCTACTGGCCACTAGTTCAGCCGACGCAAGCTTTCATAGCGCCTGCTAGGTAGGCAACAACTTGACTACAGCGCATGCGTGCACCGCGGGGTGGCCTATCCCCAGTCTCGCAGGCGCTGAGCTCCCGTGATTTGCCGAATGAATCAGAGGAATTAGGGGACTATCTAAAATGGACGTACTTTCTTTACGAAAAACGTTTCTAATATACAAGTATGTGCCTTCCAGGTCGACCTTAGCGCACGCATGCAAAGCCTCAATAATCAGGCGCGCTTGTGAAATCTTACGCGCGAGCACCTAAAATTTGCAACTCACTATGAAACTGGCTGCCTCCTTCTCCGAGACGTTGACGGCGTCCTCGGCGCCCTCTTCCTGACGTCGACGCTGTCCTTCCTCGGACTTGCGGCGCACGAGCTCGTCCTGGAAGCGGTGGAAGCCTCCGGGGTCATCCGGGCCGAACTGCGCCGGCGCGTCGTCGTCGCCCTCGGTGCGGGTACTCTTCTTGCCCTGCAGCAAGCCGTTGTCCAGCAGTCCCAGGACGAGGGAGGCGACCAGCAGGAGCGCCCCGCACACCGCCAACGCCACCACCAGGCGGCGGATGTGGCGGGGCTTCATCGCCAGGACCAGGTCCACGATGGCGGCGGGGGTCACGCGACGCGACGGTGCTCAACTGGTGCTCACGTACTCCGACCCCAGCCTGACGACGACGGCATCCTGCGCCTCGACTCTCCGAAGCAGGACCAAAAACTGTCAACTCCGCGTCGCAAACCGCCCGGGCAGCTACCGGTCCGCGAAACGGCCGCCACCCCGTGCCATCGCCCGCCTGGTTCTGGCAACAACACCGCGAAGTTGGGCCCCCTCCGGTACCCTCCGGCCCGGCCTGCCCGGCCGCCCCCCCAGTCCCAACGGGACCGCTGCGCGCTGCGCCGCGCCGGATGGGACGGCCGGCCGGGCTCAGCGCGGCTAGAGAGCGGCGCTCAGAGAGGTAACGGAGCCCCGCGGGGTCGGGTAGGGCGCTGCTCGCGCTGCTTGCCGTGTCGTTCCGCGAGTGCCCTCCAGCGGGCCGGGGACCGCCAAATGCAGCAGCACCAGTTTCGGCGAGACCATGATACCAGTCGTAGTCTCGACTTCATGGCATGCCCTATTGACTCCTGCTGGATGCTACTATTCCAGCCCGACTCTATGGCGATCAGCCCCCCCCCCCTTTCCCTCTCGATCCTTTCTGCTGCAGCGACATCAACATCGCGCTCCTGTTCCGTACCGCGCGGCAGCATCGCATCACGGTGGCGCCGGAGGCTCGGAGCGTGCCGAGAGAGCAGCGACCTCACGACTGTTCCACTCCAGGGAGCGCGGAGCGGCCGGCGGGGGTGATAAGCCCGACATTGTCCATACCTCACCACCACCCTGCTCCCCTGCTCGTGCCGCCCGCCGGAGACGAGCATCTAATGAGTTGGCGGTTTTGAGTGAGGCCTCGGCGAGCTTGGCGTTTACCTCGATGACAACTTCTGCTCTCGGACGCGGGCGGCGAGGAGGGCGGACCGAAAAGCCGTGGTAGCAAGGGCCGTTTGGTTGACTCAAGCTCAAGTGCCCAGGTAGCCAGCCGTGACGAGAACAAAGGAACGAGAGTGCCGAGCGAAGTCTAGACCTAGACGGGGCTGGCACTATGGCGTTCATAGTGCCTCCATACAAAGTTGTCAAAATGGACGCCGCAGTGTTACGGGTTTGCCTACTCCCCCGTAAGGTGCCATGGCCCCTAGAGAGTATGCTATTGCTATTCCGCGGCACTGCGGCGTAGCGTTGGCTCCAACACTCCCGCTATTGATCTGACATTCCCGAACATAACATCAAGTACTGATGGGTAAACGACCCTTCTTGGATCGTCGTGGGTGGGCCTGAAGGGAAAGACGATACTAAACCAATACATTTCCGAATCAACGGCGCCATGGCGTAGACAACACACGATCACGCTGTGCGATCCATGGGAGAACATCGCCAGTTTTAGGATCAGCAGCGTGGCGGTGCGGTGCCGGCTCCCGCTGGTCTGCGGCTCATCTGGCGTGGCTGCCGAATAAGTTGCCTACCCTTCAGGCGAGGGGGCCGACAGGACAAAGCTGCCAATTATTTCGCCTCAAACCAACAGAATAAGCGAGTAAAATTTGTTGTGATCGGGAGAATACAAATTTGACCACATAGCGTTTAAGAGGGGACCTCTAGGGGGACCTTTGAAACAAAATTAATAATTATCTGCTTAAGGATTAAGTTTTATCCCCGAGGGGTGCCCAACTCGTAAAATCAATGTACAGCGGATTACGAAACAGGAAAGATTGACCTAGGATTACCGAGGACTATCTGGGATTACCAATGATTACCAAGGAATACCGGTGGTTACCAAAGATTACCAGCGGTGTTTGTTCGTCCTTCGTTTACCGTATGTGTATGTCGCTATCATCAAACGACAAACTTAAGACAAAATAACTCTATAGCCAGTCGTTCTAGACGCTAATCCTAACGTAATAGACCCTATTTGGTCTCGGCTCAAGGAGAGGAAAACAGGAATACCGACCGCGGAACCAGTTACAAACAAATCACGCTACTTTAACGTTTAAATGAATTTGGTGGGTAAAAGCACCATCCAAAATGTTTCTTAGAATTTTTATAGCAGGTTTGCAAGTTTTCTCGTACAGATATGGCAGGATAGACGTACAAGTACAGGTGCAAGGTAGTCATGTTAACACGGCGGGCCCACGAGCATCCACTTGCATAGCACGAGCCCTCTTGGTCTCTCGGCGGCGGCCTTGATCCATTCGATTCAGCGCAAAGCAGCCCGAACCGCAACCGGACATCCTGCCGCAGAGACAAACGTGTGATGATTCTACTGACATTCACCTGGCGGGAGGGCGCCGCCCTTCTGCTGCATCGCCAACCCTTACCCCGGAGCGCTTGCAAGGTGCTTCTCGTGCTCCGCTATCCTCGCTCCTGCAGCATGGTCTCCCACTCCTCCAGCCGCTTCAGCCAGCGGCGCTGCTGGGCCCGCTGCAGCTCCATCTGTGCCATGAAGGACTCCATGCCGGCGGTCCCGCCACTTCTGCGGGCCGGACTGTCTTCTCAGCGGCGACCGGGACCCAGTGCCTCCTGGACATGACAGGGAGACAACGTGACGCCATCTGCACGGCGGGGGACGAAAACACTCAGCTGCTGGACACCTTGTGGTTTGGCACCCTTTTCCCTGCAGGGTGCAGGCCAAGCCTAGGTAGGGTGCCCTGTTATTGGACACGCCCTGCCTGGGCCCCTCTGCAGGGAAACAGCACCAAACCACAAGGTGTCCAGAGGGTCACGTACCTGAGTCGCACAGCTGCTGGTCACCCTGGATTTACAGTGTAAGACAGGGGGCCCCACTCACTGCAGCCAGCTGCGAATCCTGTCAGACGCTGAGGGCACGGCGGAGGCGGCTGGGGCGGCGGCGGTGAGTCCGTCGTCGGGGCCGCCGGTGGCTGGTCCGGCTTCATCGTCGGCTGCTGCGGCGACGATGGTGGGGCCGTCCGCCAGTGGGGCGGAGGGGCCTTAGTTATCTGACCATTACCAATGTGTGGGTGAATTTTGTTTCACTGCATCTCATTAAACAAAGAAAGAACATCAGAATGTACCTCCGGACCCATTTTCGTGGTCTTGGCAGCCTGAACCTACAAGAAAGCTATTGTCTACTTTGGAAGCTTGTGCACAAGATTCATCCAAAAACAATTGGTTTAAAAATCTGCACTAAGGTTTTCCTGAATCAGGACCACAAGGGCTGTTAAATGACACAGGGGGTTTTAGTATACTATGTTGCAATCTTGCAAACAATCTTGCATTATTTTATTTTACAATTTACTAAAAATACTAAAATTCAATTTTGTTATATTTCTAATGAAACATTTACTTCTAAAATAGACAACAGCCTTCCTGTAGGTTCAGGCTGCCAAGACCATGAACATGGGTTCAGTGGTGAAACAAAATTAACTTACACATTGGTAATGGTCA
This sequence comes from Frankliniella occidentalis, assembly GCF_000697945.3. Classification (NCBI taxonomy): domain Eukaryota; kingdom Metazoa; phylum Arthropoda; class Insecta; order Thysanoptera; family Thripidae; genus Frankliniella; species Frankliniella occidentalis. The sequence goes on along the minus strand of NW_026267138.1, from coordinate 2,003,808 downwards.
GATATCTAAGGTCCCCAAATTGTTCCTACTGAAAAATGCCAAAATGGTCAGCTTAAGTTACAACCCTCTTAAGAATAACAGCCGATCAGCGTAAGCGGTCCTGTATGGTAGAGACACTTACTCCAGTGTAGAGACTAACCTCACAAAACGGCGCAGCCAAGCGGCGGTCGGGAAGCTCACGACGAATCAGGGCCACTCCAGTTTCACCCCCTCATCGTATTAAGGAGGGCAGAGTACTCACTCATCTTTAATTGCCTGAGGAGTTTCCGGAATCAGTTCAACAAGCCTTTCACACAAGGGGATGAGCTCAGTGCGCGGACGTGCGGAGGAGTGCACGGCGTCCGTGTACGCTGTCCGTGTACGGGGCTGCCAGAGGCGCTGCCAGGCCAGGTCTGCCCCGGCCCAGGGCCAGGGTTGCCTAGCAGCAACAACAGTAGCCGGGATAGAGGGGCGGTCAAGGAGCGAGTTCCCCAAAGGATGCACTAGGGATGCAGACAATAATCGCACTACGGGAACGGCTCAGAAGGGGGGGGGGGGGCGGTTGAACGAGACTTTGCCTTCTGGTAGAGAGTCTCTTAGGGGACTGTCTCAAAACATAGGCGCGCAGTCTTGAGCGCAGCGGTGGCGTGGCGGTGCACTGCCGATGCTGCAATGCGAGCTCTGCGCCCCCCTCGCCCCTGGAGAGCAATCGGAGAGCTCCCTGAAAACAACCAACAACCAGAAACGCCTTCTAAATTGACTGGAACAGGGTGAGGGGGGTAGTGGGAGGGGAGGACTTTAGTCCAGCAACACAGTTAGCCCGCTCTGTGCTAGAGAGTGAGG
>NW_026267138.1:1998003-2002936 GCF_000697945.3 Frankliniella occidentalis | reverse complement strand
GGCAACAACTAATTGGCTAAAGCAATATACAGAAGGACAAAACATGTGCAATTTGAAAGACACAGGTGTTAAAATTACCACTAGAATGTATTTACCCATATAAACTGAAAACACTTCAAGATAGTAAGCTAGGACATTATGAATGAGAACAAAGATAGATTCAAACAATAAGTAGACCAATACAGAAAGCCATCTGGTAAGCCAAAGGGGAACTCGTAACAGCAACATACTAGCAAAATCTTTAGCAACATCTAAACAAAGTTGTATGAGGACTCCCGCACAAGGCCATGGTACACCAATAGAGAATAGACAATGCTGGAAACCGGAATTTCATGAACATAAGTTCTAAGGATGATAAAAGCATTTTTTTAAATTATTTTGAATGAGGAAACTGAACATTCATTTGTGCAAGTAAGCAACGTAAGGTTCAAACATTAGAGGAAAAAAGGAATAGAAGGATGACAACTATAAATGTTTGACACACATAATGAATAGAGCGAGCAAACAAAAAATAAACCGAAGAAATTAAAAAAATAAAGAGGTAATGGCCTTTGGCACCTTAGGTCCGACCATGTGGGTCGCTCGGTTGACAAGCCAGGGAGGCAGCTTTCCGCGCGGGTCTGTCTCTGACACAAAATCCAACTGTGACCCGCGCGGACCAAATGGACGAACTACGTACCCTGAAACCACACCACACTGTCACCTTTGCTCAAACAAGCTCATAAAAAACAAAGGCCAATTAGGGCCAAAGTGAGTTATACACAACAGTACATTGCCATCTCAAACATCTACTACTCACACAAATGGCTCTGCCTGATCTTATACAACAACAAAAAGTGGAATGATTGAAAAGTATGTTGTACAGTTGTTTTAAAAGTGTAGGTAATGTTCTGTAAATGGACTTTGACTTGTTTTGTATTGAGAATTGACTAGAATCAGACTGACGCTTGATGACAGGGTGACAGGGTATGTACAGTTGTAAAATTCTGTGCTTCCAGACGATCTAACCCCGATTGTAAATAAGATGGATTAAAAATAAAATAAAATTCATAAAAGTAGTTGTGCATTGTATTTTAAATTGATGATATATAAATCATGGTAATCAGAGCAATGAAATTAGAATAAGTCTGTACAAAAACCAAAATAATGTGGTTTGTGCAGTGCAGTTGATGAAATGACGTTTTACTTGAAAATTTAGCACTAGTTGTGATTGACTTAAATGTGATTTAATAACAAATACTCATTGGCACGTGTGGACTCTCACTATGTTCAACTGAATAATGGTAACAAGCTTCCAGCATTTATTCACAAGCTCTCTGTGGTTTATGTTTTGAAAGGAAATAAATAATGAGGTGCTTTTCATGTCTGAGAAAAAGTAGTTGATAATCTTGGGTTCTCTCCTTTTCTTCATGTAGCAATATAGCCCTACAAAACCAAGACAGCTTGAAACATGATACCAGCACAAAGGCAGCAAACACACATATACAGTGGTGAACACACATCTACAATTACGAATGTAAGTACTTATTTTTCTAAAGGATGACGCAAAGAGTGATGCTACAGGCTTGAATTTACCGAAGTTGAATTGACCAAAGAACACAATTTTAGGATAGAGCTGATTTCATTTAAGTCATTTTCTCTCATATCTAACCCTGATTAAAATTTCAATTTAAAGCTGTCTACAACACTGCACCAACTCAGAAACAAAAATGCAACAAATAAAAAGACACACACACCAAAGGAAATAAAAATAGGAAGCATAAGAAAGAAATGTATGAAACAGCTACTGGTTTAAGAAATCCTGATGGTTGAAAATTGTAAGAGGAATGATAATAGTTTGGCAAGTAGATCTAGCTGAAGACTGAGCATATAGTACATTAAATGTTTGAAAAAGTAAACTTAAAGATGGGTTGGAATCCCAACTCTTAGTGGACCTTTTCTGTAGCTGTCCTACCAATATGAAAATACTGCTGGTGATCAGATTTAGTACATGAGTAGATTTCAAAGTGAATTTCAAATGCTAATTATGGACAAAGTTTGAACTTTTCTGTTTGCTGTAGGCACAGTGGAAAGAGGAGGCAAACTCAAAAGACAGCCACGACTAGAGCGGGGATGCATAACTTAGCTACATAAGTTATTTATTGCCAGCACCTTTCGTGCAACTTTCTGCGTAAGCTTGTTGACCAGGACAGAAGGCAGCTTTCCACAAGGATCAGACTGTGATACATAGTCCAAGTAGCATCCATGAGTCTTGGATGGGCGGACTAAAAACCCTGTAAGACACATCCTCTTCAATTAGTTAATGCAAAATTGCTAGTAGCACAATTGAGAAGCTTAGACTTTATGAGACCAAAACAAAGTGTTAATTGTTTAGAAACCTGCCAAATATTTTAATGGCAACATTTGAAAGTCATCACATAAAAAAGCACACACATTTGAACACAGAAACACAGTTTACACAAATAAATTCGTCGGAGTAATACTAGTTGTCCTCAACTTGAAGCATAAAGTAAGGGACTCCATGCTGAAGGGAGTGAGTGTAAAATTTGGTCCTTATGCCAAGAAGGTATTGATAGTTGTAAACAAAGCTTAACAAGTTGAGTCCCACGTGACTACATGTGTGGTCACAAAAACCCGTGTTTGCTAACCCCCCCCCCCTGGAACTCAACGTGTTAAGGGGCACACAATCAATATTTGAGAAAAATTTAGTAAAGTGAGTTATTTACCTAAATACATAATCATGCCTGCAGTTCTTTCAATTAGTTCTTAAAACTACAGATGAAGTAAAAATTAAAACATTTAGAAGAATTCTTTATCACAAGATTTGAATGATTACCTGTAATGTAGGATTTTGCCCGAATGAAGTCCTTACGAGGAGGGAAGCCTTTATGATAGACCGAGTGGTTAATGATATACTTCTCTTGTCCAGTGTCGAGCCATGAGCGTTGTAATACAAAGTCGCGTTTGGATACAGGCGAAGGGCATGTCACTGGTTTAAAGAAGGAAAGAGAATTTTCATTAACAGAGCATATTCATCTCCATTTGGTGCACAACATTTCATAAGGGAAAAAAACAACATACTTGCATAATATCCCAAGTCATTGTTTGGATTCAGAGATCCAATATCATGCTGTTCAACCATGTGTGTGTCCCATACTTTACGATACTCTGGATCATGCAATACATCATAAAGAACATCAGGGTCGACATTTGAGAATACAGCATTAACCTGAAACAATAAGGACATAATTTTTTACCAAAAACTTAAGCAACACATTTTTTTAAAGTTAAAGAGGCAGCCAATAAGTTGAAGTTGAATATATTGAAACGTTGTCTTGATTTCTTGACTTACCTTCACCATTTTAAAGCTAGTGGTAGGTGCTGGTTTAGTCCAAACTTTAGTACTTTCTTTGTTGAATTCAAGTGTCCATCCAGGTTCATCCTCTACAAGATGTTTTAAATTTAAAAAATCTTGATCGTCTGCAACTTTAACTTCACCTATGTCCATCTGTGTGTGACAGTTGCATGCCGCCTTCTGCTGTAAGACAAATGAAATATTTCAGCGGGGTACTGTAAATATCTAGAACTAGAATAATAAAGACAATGAGCACAAAGTTTCTTCAGAAACCAGAATTTAACCTACTTTAATGGATTTTCTCATTTCTGCAAGTTGTTAGTCTCAAAACAAACAAAAATCCAACTAAAAATGCAGCTGTGCAGTTCTACTCAGCTCTCATCACCATCTGCTGCAGAATATGAAGACACAGATGATAAAATAGCTCTGTCAGCTGCCGGTTTGAATCGTCTCACCCCTTATTTCACATTTCACCCTCCCTCTGGTTTCACTTATCAGCTGATGGGGGAGGGAGAAAGATCAATAGTGTTAAATTCGCCCTCGCCCTACCAGTTCTTTTACCAAGTGTTGAACAAGGCGCATGCGAGGCAGCTTATTTGTAGTTTGTAGACATTAAAATGAAAATCAACGGAATAATTGTGTCAAGGCTTGAACGATGTTTTAGTAATATGTATCGGAAAAATTCTGATACGGTTGAAGCAATATTTTGGAGCTCAGTTCAAACCATGGGGCACATAACCTATTTCGCGCACTTCATACTATTTATTATTTCTGAAAGAACTATTTTGATTAATTGTATGAATATGGCAGGACATTTAAAATGTCCCCAATTCAGTAGCATGAGAAATTAGATCACTAACCATGCCATGCGGTTGATTTCCCCTAACTTTGAAAAGTTTCTAAAAACAACAAACACAAAAAAAACTTCTTTTGTTACAATCTAGTGTTATTTTATTTTGAATCTGGTGACGGTGGTGGTAGTTTTGATTTGCTTATTAAAAAAATTTGAGCATCTAAACTTTTAAGTTGGCGTAGAAAACTAACAACTAAAGTACCGACTCTATGTTGTCTTTTCCTGAGGTATTCATGGCAGTTTACCCCAAAATTATTGATCTGACAAAAAGTTTGATACAACTAAATTCCTAAACTCAAGAAGTCTATCAAACGCCCCTGATTAGATGTATGTAAGTATGCCTAATGGTTATCAAAAAGAGTTTCCCCTTTGGCAGTTTGGTCCATCACCAGTTAATCAAACTTGAATCAGATTTTAATTGTGGATTTTTAAATATTCTTGACTGAGAGCAATGACTTCTCATTGCCTTACATACAATTTGTGGGTCAACAAAAAAAAAAAAACATGCTACTATACCTGAAAATGTTCATCGTGTCCAGGGTTTTCTGACATGTTACTCCTCATTGTTTTGTTAGGAGTGACAATATAATGTTAGTTGATGAAGAAGAAAGTGTGCCTCGGCTAACGTTTCCACGTTGATTACGTCGTGTAGGAATTAGATTATACAAAAGGTTTATCACAACTCTGTATTTCACTTTAATTTAAGGTTACGCTTTTTGGAGGGG
>NW_026267138.1:1985545-1990830 GCF_000697945.3 Frankliniella occidentalis | reverse complement strand
GCATTGTCTAAAAAGTTGTCTTACTCACAAAAACAAGGTGATATTAATTCATAACGCCCTCCCCAGTCACGTTGACTTGACGTTTCAGAAGCTAACTCGACACGACCACATCGGGCGGGTGAAGGCAAGAGGATGGAGCACATACACGTGGGAGTGAGAGAGAAGATGACACCAGTGATTATTACCAACGATTACTGGTTGAGTACCAGCGATTACCGGGTGATTACCCAGGATTATCGTTGATTACCAATGATTACGAATGATTACAACGGATTACCCATGTGTGCACCTGATTACCACAGTTGGGCACCCCTCGTGGTGTCCCAAAGACTCCGTCCTTTAATTTGCGTATTTACTGTACTTACTAGTACTGTAACTGCCATTGGAATCCAATCTGTTAGATTACTCATTTAAGTTTCAAATGCTAAAGGGGAGGTGCCGGGCTAAAGTTCAGGCAAACTGTGCAACAAAAATAAATAAATGAATGACCCGGGAACGCACTCCTCGGCGGCGATACTCCCGGCGTCCGCGATGGCGATACTCCACCTCCACGACGCCGCCGACAAGTGGCGCGCTCTCTCCGTGGCGGCTCCAAGCTGGGAAGAGCAGCGGCCGCGGCCGGCCCCCCTTCGGGCTACTACAGGAGGACTCCTCCGGGGACTTTGGGGGGCCGGCAGCTTCGTCTGCTGCAACAAGATGAGGTGAGGCGTCGTGCGCCAATGTGCGCCGGGGACGCGTGCACTCGCGTGTGCTGCGTGCATCAAGTTCAAAGAGTAACCCCTCTTTTGTTGGTCCCCTAGGCCCGCCTATATGAGTAGTTATGGTGAGGGTTGCGCTAGGAGTCGCCGCGCCGCCATACGTATGCATGAGGATTTACGCCCCTCCCCCCACCCCCTGTCAGGCCGAACAAAAGCCGAGACAAAAGACGCTGGTCACCTTTGAATGAGACCGCCCGCCCGTCGACTCTGCCACCTCCCTCTCTCTTGCTCCCCCTCTCTCTCCGAGTTTCTCTTCTCTCTCCCTCTCCCTCTCTTGGTCGCGTGCGACGCAGTCACGAAGGTGTGGCCCAGTCTAGTTAAGTCCGAAACTCCCCGGGTCGGTCGGACGAGCGTGGCGCGTGGCGAAGGAGTAAAATGATTTGACGTAATTGCATCGGGGTGAGGGGGAGCGTTGCACGTCACATTATTTCAAAAAGCCAAAGGCAGAAAAAAAATATTTCTCATTATGATTGTCCCTGGAAATTTTTTGATCTGCAGTACATCCAAAAAGGGGCATATAGAGTTTACTATTCCAGCTCATTAAGTACTGACTGAAGACTGCCGTTGAGGGGTACGAGTGCGATAAAGTGGTACGGTCACGCACGCACACAGACACACACACACATGGACACACACAGACACGCTGGGGAAGAGGAGGGCGATAAGGGCGGCCTTTCGCGTCGGTTTACTTTTATTGTTTGCGCGTTTTTGCCGCAATATGTGCGGAGCTCCGCAGTGATGGTGTTGCCGTGTGTGTGTGTGTGTGTGTGTGTGTGCGTGCGTGTGTGTGTTGCTGCAATCAGGCACATCTGTCGCATCCCGGAGGAGGCTGCAAGCGCGTGTGTTTTATCCCCCCTCTTTCATTACCCGCGGAGGTGACAAAGATGCCGGAAGGGGAGCGCCGCGTGTGCGCGCTGGGCCGGGGGTGGTGGGGGTGGGCGGGACAGGTGGGGAGGCGAGGGGAGGGAGGGAGGGCCGGTGTGAACATCTACACCGCACCCCAACCGCACATCGCCCATTGCTTTGCTGTACATGCAGTGCACCATAGACACATGGAGGGTGGAGAGTGGTCCACACCGCGGAACACTCTGTACTTCTACCGCAACGCACTCAGGAGTGCGGGCGGGTTGCCTTCTCGTTCGGGGTAGTGAGGCACCGAGCCTTCACTTCAACTTTTAAGCGACGTCAGTTCACAACAGGCCATTAGTATATCGCACGGCTGGATTATTTATTCATAAATTGATGCATCAATCAGCAAATGGCATCAAAAGGTTTCTAGAAATTTCTTGACATAGTCTCTTTGTAGAAAATGTATCACTGAGGGCCATTTCCGATCTTTCCTTTTCGCCCCCCCCTTTTTTTGGGGAATATGTAAATGGATTTTTTTTGCTAGGTGCACGCACGGGCCACGCGGTACGCGCTGCGGTAGCGTACGTGCGGAACGAGCTGCTCGCTCTGGGAGCGGGGCAGGACGGCGCCCTCGGGCCTGGAATTGCAGGCGCCATCTGGAGGGCAGAGAGGAGGCCCCGGCTATATGGAGGCCCGCAGAGGCTGTCTGGGTGGGTGCCATATTGAATTCTGTAAAGCAGCAATATCGCGCAACACGATGGGGCCGAGGAGCGAAGATGGCGGGGAGACGATTCTCCTAGTTGGTTATTCCAACTCCAACCAAATGCTTCTCTCAAATAGGAAATAGAATTTTATCATTCATCATGCGTAGAAAATACCGCCTGGCCTTATCTGAAACACACGCCACCCAGCCGAAAGACTCTGTTCGGAAGCAGGATGTCCTGCTGCGGCCGCACGCGCATATCAATGCTATTTTTGTATGGAAATGGAAACTGGTGAGTGGTTTGCCCAGTCCGTTTTGATAAGCTGGGCGGAGAGAGTGGGTCAGTGAATAACCGCGTCAGCACATAAGTGCCGTGATTCTGCATGCGCAGGCTGACCAACTGACACATCATTCACGCTGAGTGCTCGGGCGGGGCCGCGATATCCATGGGTGCCAACATCTGCGCCCGAAAACTCGCGCCCCTTCCGCGCGGCGGGGAGGGAGAAATAGATGGAGGTGATGGAGTATCCATGGAGATGGACGACATCGCGGGGACCGTAGGACCAGGGCCGGAGTGCTCTGCAGGAAACTTGCTGCGTCGCCCCATGATACGGCAGAGTCGCACAGCCCCGTACTGATTCTCTTTCTCATCTCTTGCTCGACTCGAAAGGAGAAAATGCTGGGAATGGACTTTTCGAAATACACTCTTTTTCAAAAAAAATTTTATTTCTTAACGAGAGGTGGCGCCACGGTAAGCACACACCGCCATCACTGCCGGACCGCAGCTGAGCGTTTTGTCGCGCACGACGCAGCCGTGTGCCATTACCATACCTGCTGATGTGCATTTAAGTGCTGCTGGGCGCCCCAGCAGGCCCCTGCTGACCGTAAAAAAGGGACGCCTCGCCGAGGGAAGAGGCGGGAGGTCGTTGTCTATAATGCTGAGATAGGCAACTCGAACGGCCCGACTTGTCTCTCTCTCTCCCTCCCTCTCTCTCTCCGCCCCTCCCTTACACGCCACTGTGTGTACTCTCACCTCTATGGGGACCTTCCTCTCAGTGTCCTTGAAGTTGCCTGTGCGGTGGGCGAGACTCCAGGTTGGGCTGAACGGAGCCGGCCGGACACGTGAACCCTGCTGACGGCCCCTGCCATTTTTTCGTCCGAACGGCGGCCGCAGAGAACCGCAGGGTAAGAAAAAACCCGCACCGGTGATGATTCACTGGAAACAATGGGAACGACTTATTTTGAGAGTGTAATTGGATAATGGCTTGCTTCGGACGGCGGATCGGTCGTTGCAGTCCTTGCGGTGTTTTCGTTTTGGGTTTTTGAGCCTTGTCATAATTGTTCGGCGTCGAGCTGGAGGGGATGCCAAAGTGGAGGGGGGGGGGATGGGGAAGGGGGCAGAACACTGCCAAAAGTCGTAAGAGTGAATAATATTCACCTCGCCACTGAGAAAAATTATCACGGCGATGCATCTCGGCATGCGGCACCCATCATTAGTAGTTGGCTCACAAGGTGACTTGGGCAAAGTGTTCATCCCCAAGTTTGCCCAAACTGGATTTATTTGGTATTTCTTAACCATTAGGGGACGATTGCCAATCGATTTTTTTCATGAGCTTCATATTACGGGTTTACTTTGGGGCAGCGAATGGAAAACGTTTCGAAAATGGGCAGAATGTGATGGAAGAAGTTCTCAAATGAAAGAGAGAGTCAAAATATCTCATACATAATATTTTTAAGAAATTTGAATTTATAATTTCTAGAAATTATACGCCTCTATAGGGGGGTTTGGAACAGGAAGCTCAGGTGAACCAGTAACCAGCATTCATCACCTACTCACGGATGAAAACCAAATCGAAGCAAATATACCGCGTTTGCGAAAAATCGGGAATTAACATTGCCCAAGTCTCTTATTCAGGGACCACCACAAAATATGGTCGATGCAATATGGTCACATAGTTGTGAGATCCCAGTGATAGTAACTTTAGCCGATCATTTTTCTAGGGTTGCTATTGTGTTTGTTGCACTGATAACTGATGATTATGTCGACGATATGAAACCGACGCTCATTATTAAGGCAGCGACAACATTGCCGCTACTGGTCCCCGCCAAAAGTTTGGAGCTGCGTGCGTGTGAATTGCTCTTCACAGCCTGCTGCCTCCTCCTCCTCCTGCTATCCTCTCAGGCCTGGGAGGCGGGCGGGTCCGGGGAAGGATCGGTTCATCTGGCGGGGCGCATAAGTGGGCTTGGTTTTCACTGACTTGAATAATAATATTATTAGTCGGTGCCTCACTCAGCCCGGCCCTCCCGGCCCCCGGCCAGCACGGCCCAACCCAGGCCCGCAGCGCAGCAGACCCGTCCGGTAGGTGGTACCTCCTCCTCCCCCTACCACCACCCCTCCTCCGCTCCCCTCCCCCCTCCTGCTTGCTCATGGCTGCCATCGGGGGGCGGGCCCACGGCGCGCTCGGCTCCCTTTGACAGCTCAGGTATTAATCATTTCTCCCCTGCGTTTGTTGGAAAATATCTGTATATGCCGCAGCTGCGTGGTATGTATCACTCCGCCGGGGTCCCCCCAGCCGCGACCCACCTCTCCCTTATACCACCTCATTTTGTGTCATTTGCGTCGTCCCGTTTCCTCTACACGAACAAACACAACTCATGATTTTATTCCAGCAGATCGTTGATGCTCTTGCCCAGCACATCACCCCCCCCCCCTCCCAAACTCATCCCCTCCAAACTTCCTCCGCGTTATAAAGTTGGCAACGCAGCTCGAAATAACAATAATCAGACCGTGCGGCATTAATGTATCAATCCGCAACGCGATCCGCTTGATAGGCGGCCCGGGCCTTGTGGGTCTTGTGGGCGACGAGGACTGCACGGTGCTCCGATCTTTCCTTTTCGCCCCCCCCTTTTTTTGGGGAATATGTAAATGGATTTTTTTTGCTAGGTGCACGCACGGGCCACGCGGTACGCGCTGC
>NW_026267138.1:1984775-1985065 GCF_000697945.3 Frankliniella occidentalis | reverse complement strand
GGTGCTGCCCCTGGTGGCTGCGAATGAAAGCCGATCAACGGGCTCCACCTGGACATTGGAGCTGATCTTATGGTCTCTCTCTCTCTCTCTCTCTCTCTCTCATCTCATCTCATCCCCCCTCTCTCTCCCTCTCACTCCCCCCTCTCTCGCCCCCTCTCAATGTTAAAAAGAGAGGGAGAGAGAGCAAAGGGTGAGGCACTCGCGCGGTGCACCGGCACTTCAATGCATGCGCAAGCCATGTCGGCCGGCCGATCCGGACGACTGTATCAGAAGATCACTCGCCTCGGTAC
>NW_026267138.1:1979354-1981107 GCF_000697945.3 Frankliniella occidentalis | reverse complement strand
CGAGGGAGAGGGAGGAGCCACTCACGTTATAGACATGTTTTCAGAGACGTTACAGAAACGTGTATACCGTGAATCGAATTTCCATTTAAAATAGCCATCAACAATCAACTAACATCTTTGTGTCATGATGATATTGGGGAAGGCGTGGGAGAAGGGAAGGGGGGAGGAAGCCCTGGGGAAGAGGAGGTATGGAACACACGAGGCAGCCCTGGGTGGACCCCCCACAGACTTGTGCCTCTGCTGCTCTGCTGGTTCTGATTGGTCCGACGGGGAAACTAATGTTCATCTCTGAGCCCCGGAGAGAACGGGGCCGGCAAGCAACGAACGATATATCCGAACAGACCTGGGAATCAAACCCATGATTTCCGAGAGCAGCATCAACGCCATAAACAATGACGAGGGACTGTTGTGAGGCCCCGCATATGATACAGCCGGGATTGGGAAAGGGGGTGGGGGGGACTTTTGACTGATCATGAATCTCTTGACGTTTATGTACCCGAGAAGTTATTTGGAAAGAAAACCACGGGCGCGAGTCCGAAGTAAGTGTTCAGGTGTGGGCCGCGGCCTTTTACCGCCATTCGTAAAATATCAACATTTTATTGACTAGGCCGGGAAACATGTGGTTATTCGAGTCCGCTTCCCGCTGGGGGAGGGGGCAGCACGGGTTTCTCTAGTGCTACCGATTTTTACGGACGGTTGATAGCCGGCGTAAGAACATACCGACGGGTGGGGAGGGGACGCATCCCCGCAATCACATCTTGTTAGCGCGTCATAAAACGGGACACGCTTATGGCGAGCAAAAATAACAACAATTTTCGCGCAGATTTCATTTTGCAGCAAGCGCGCGGTGCAAACCTCGACCCCTACTTTCTGTCAGATCCTACATTAGCAAAGTGGCGCGTGAACAAGGAAGGTGTAAAGGGCTACAATGAGAGCAGATTTACTAGAACGAAAATGGGGCAGAAACGTATTCTACGTATAGTGAAATAAGAACATTTGTGGAAAGTGTGGAAAAACAAAAGGAGCGGAAATAGCGCCATGGCAGGAAAGAATAGAGGAAGGAGGCGGCGTGGTGGGGCTTTAATCAGAACAGGAGCCACAGCCACGCCCGGTTGGGAGGGATAGGATAGAAGCCTTCTCAATCCAGGGGTGTATGAGAGTGAGAGAGAGAAAGGGGGGGGGGGGGGGGGGGGCGTGCCCTTAATGATGACGACTCAAAGAGTGCCGCTGGTCCTCCAGGTTCTACAGGAAGCACGGCATTTTCAGTCACCTTGTTTTTCTTCTCCCTGATTTCTTTTTCGAGCAGAGAAAAGGATTTACCTTACTTTCATCCAAAACCAAGAAAATTTAGAACTCCAAGATAAAACGATACAACCGCCTCAAATTTCTTATTTACCGGAACCCATGGATTAACTTATTTCTGTGAATGTATGATATGGACCCATATAGGAGAGTGTGACTGTCACATTCTGTGATTTCTTACTTTTCGAGCCCCAAAATATTTTTTCACCATCGCTAAAAATGTTGTCGAGCTGCGAGTGGCGGCGCGGCGGCGGCGGCGAGGACCTCAGCCCACATTCTTCACGCAGCGTGTCTAAATCAAGTTATCTATGGCTGCCCGCTATACCCGCCCATAGCACGGTCGCGGCCAGGCTGCGGTCGAAATGTGCTTCTCACCACACACGCCGTTGCGAATCCAGAAAAGCCATGGCTCGACTCCTCGGACGCCACCTTTCGGTGATTCAAAAAAGGG
>NW_026267138.1:1971101-1979304 GCF_000697945.3 Frankliniella occidentalis | reverse complement strand
CCATTCACCGCGCGTGCCCTTTCGCGACAATTGCAAGGAGCCGACAGTCAGGGCCGACAGCCTCCTGCGATAGATGCCGCCACGTCTGGTATTGTTAGCGGTAAGGATGATTCCGAGAACGCGGCGCCTCGCCTCTGTTGTTCACCTATTAGCCGTGCCTGCGGACAGAGAGCGAAAGAGAGCGAAAGAGAGCGAAAGAAAGAGAGAGAGAGAGAGAGAGAGAGAGAAAGAGAGAGAGAAATATAAAAACTTAGTTGAAAATGAGGGCTGCTGCTTGCCTGACAGGAAATTGAATTTTTTTCACTCTCTCGCTCGTTCTGGGAAGGAATCCATTATAAGGGGGTCGATCAGAGCGAAGGGAAGGGGAAAGGGAGGAGTGGGCCGGCAGTGCAAACATCCGAGAGGAACGCGCGGAGGCGCAACTCATTAGCCAAACAGGTCAATCAGCGAGAGGCTCGCCATGAGGCGGCGGCGCCAACGTGACAAACACATTGTGTTTCTCTGTGAGGTGCGCTGTGCCCGCACTTCTCACTTTTTGTTCTTTGTTACATACAGCAGAGTTCGTATTACGAATGATTATGTTTTTAACGTACAAATGATCTGGAGCAGCCATTATTACAAACCATTTTTCACTGAAATTCGTTTTGTGATACTTTTACTGAATTTTTGCACTATCTGGTGTTTTGCGATTCCCACGCTAAAGGCCATGATAAACCCCAAAAATGTGATAAAAGTATCACATTATTCTGATAAAATCATCACAAAAACTGTAATAAAAGAGTATTTAATAATTTTTGTGATAATTTCATCACAATAATGTGATACTTCTATCACATATAGGGGGGTTGTCATGCCCTTTAGCGTGGGAATCGCAAAACACCAGTTATCGAATGGTTTTATGTGAAGAGTATCGCAAAACCAGCCTCAGTGTTCTTCACATTACGAACAGCCCGTGAAATATTCGAGGGGCTATAGCGGGGATGTCTTCGTGACACAAAGAATTTATTTGAATTACAAAGGATTTAAATCCTTTGTATGATACGAAGAGCGGTTGTTCATTGGAAACTTACTTTACTTGTATTTCTGCATCCCCCGATATTTTGTATTTAAATTTATGATTGGAAAAACTAATGTCAAGTGTGGCCCCATCACAGTCACTCAACGGTTTGACGATAATAGAACTTAAACATTGTTTCGTTGAAATCTATCAGGTGGCACCTGCCAAGCAGCCGGTCTAGTTACGTATTTAGTATATATTCAGTTTTATCGGATGCTGGCAAGCAGGCCGGCCTGCATGAACCACATCTCCCCGTGTTCTCACTGTTACAGTCTTACGAAAAAAATGCAAAATACTTCGTAATACGAAGGATTTGGAAGCTTTGTAGGGAGCAGATCCTTCGTAGGTACGAAGGATTTGGCATTTTGCTTCGCAAGGTTTTAACTGTGCTCGCGAGTGCATGAAGGCAACCCCTGCGCATGCTGTGCAGAGGGATCTAACGACGTTGACCTGGTATAATCAGGTGACACCCAGATCCTGCGGACCAGACCAGACCTGCTCTCTCTCGAGTCGTTCTTATTGCATTCGTCCACTCGAAAGCCCGAAAGCCCCGTTGCGTTGCAGTTAAACGAAATCCAAATGAGCTAATTGAAAAACACAGTTCATCACGGATTGGCTTGCGGGGAATGTTGCGCGCAGAAACAAGAACGAAAAGCCGGCAGCCGCAGGATAACAAAAAGAAAATGAATGAAATAAGAGAGGAAAGGTGGAGTAGGAGGCGCGCAAGTCGATGGACTTTTGTAACGCAACAAACTGGACTGGTGCCGGGTCCGACCTCCGCCGCGCGGGGCCCCGCTGTCACGAAACAAGGCCCAGCCGGGCCTCGTAAGGTAGCGGGAGGGAGTCCCTGCGAGGGGCCGGCCCAGTGCCACGCCCAGTGCGTTAATATAAACAAGGAAATTAAAGTGCTGGTGCCGTGGAACATCGTGATTCAGAGAGCGGTCAGCACGCACCGCCCGCACAGTCGCGCGGGGTGTAACGCCCGACTGACCCGGCCGGGCCTCACGCGCCAAAAGTGAGACGAGCCTCTTCCTCCCTCACACGTCAGCAAGCATCATCGGGTGGCTCACTTCTTTTCATAAGAATATTTCCCCATTTTTCTGAGGTGGTCGGCCTTATTTTCCGGGTGAACGACTTGCGGCGCGTCAGATATCATCCCGGTGTATCATCACCGCCTTATCATTCACGGTAGAGAAGACGAGAAGTTGGCTGCACGCGCACCAACAACAACAACAGCTACCACCGTCAATAACAACAGCAGCAGGATGCATCTTCGGCCTGGGCCTTGCGCGGGCCGAGGCAGCCTAGAGGGGATAGATAAGCTTATTACACTCCACGTCTACCAATCAAAGAGGAAAAAAACTTAGTTTGAGATTCAAATAAAAAGAACATGAAAAAGAATCAAGAGTCGGAACAGGACCCCTAAGGCCTGGCGTGCCCTGGCGGGCAGGCAGGCCAGCCAGCCCCCTTCCCCTCCCCGGTCGGGATCTGGCCCCGCCCCTTTCCTCCCCATCCCACCGCCGCTGCCGTTGCTGCCTCAAAAGCACACAAATAACTTTATTCTTGACATGGTTGTAATTTATATAAAGACATTAATTGCGGGTCGATCGTCGACCGACTGAATCGCGTTTCAGCAGATTGCCTCGGGCAAAGACATTTTCAGCAGCGACAGATACCAAATTGAGAACTTGCTTCAGAAATAACGGTATTTGTACATAAACAACCCTTAATAATTTTCCGGAGATTGCCTTATGTAAAGACATTTTCAGCAGCGACAGACACCAAATTGAGAACTTGCTTTAGAAATAACGGTATTTTTAAATAAACAACCCTTGATAATTTTTCAGCAAGAAAAAAGTAATAGCCGTGTATATGAGTGACAATATTGGTACCAGGTGGAGTTACAGTCTATTCTGAAATACTGGAAAAGGGTCAATGTCCGCGACCTCTTGAAACCAGCATAAGTAGCCATGCGTACAGTGGCCCCCAAGCGCAGTTGCAGCGGCGTCACGTGACAAGTAGTAGTGTGGCTGACTAATAGTGGCATTACTCCAGGACTCCATCATCTCATTTGCATCATAAAAGTGTAATTTTGAAACACGCTTTAGACCAGACTGTGGCTTGGGCCGGCCCAGAGTATGGAGAGGTTGGTCTTAATTTACACCACGAAGGTTGTTTAGCAATCAAATCGTGACAGCTTCAGTACCTACGACGCGCTCGCGCGTGTCTGTGTGCGCGTACACCTGTGTGTGTGTGTGTGTGTGTGTGTGTGTGTGTGTGTGTGTGTGTGTGAATGTGTTGTGCACGGTATACAACGAGGAGGGAAAAGGAGAAGGGGAGGAGCGACGTTGCGCGAGAATGAGAGATGAAGGATGGACACGACACGGACGGCAAGGAAACGGCGCGGCGGCGCGACGCGACCTGAATGGTGGGGAGAGACGGGGGCGCGACTGATCTCCGCGCTCATCTACCGTCCCCTGCAGACACGACGTGCATGTGTGAGGAAATCATCAACGCGTTTAAGCGGGGTAAAAATGTGACAATCGTTGTCCATGAAGACATTTTACATATCATAATTTTTTGGCGCGGGTAAAAATAAATGATGGCATCACACACTTCTTACAGCCTATGCAGGAGAGGGAGGACGGGCGGGCTGATTTGATTATTTCAGACTGGCCCATTTTGTTCTTCCTGTATTTCCGTAAAGAAGCACAGCTCCTTCGGATCGGATCAATTAAGGCAATGAGAAGGTTCCTTCAGGGAATTAAAATATAGACGCCAGATAAACACACACACAGCCTCATCACGCAGCACGCACGCACACACACACACAGCCTCATCACGCACCTCTTTTCGTGACCAGACGGGAGGCACTATAGCTGCGTGTTGTGAGAGGGGTGCGGCAGGGCTGCGGGTCTCTGCAGTTAGCACTGATTTACATTCTTTTCTGTTCTTATTTCACTCCGACACGACTCTTCCAGGACTGGTCCGCAGCAGTACACCCCGGCAAGGGTATATTAGGGGCAAGGGGCTTGCGAAAACAGACTGCTGCGTCATCAACGGCACCAACGCAGAAAGTTTTACTACGTTTTTCGAACAGCGGGAGGGCTTTGGTGCGCTTGCTCAGGCCCGGGGGTCATTTCCCCTGGTAGCCAGCGAAATGAAAGCTTTTTATAATGGGACAGGCCGGAGCGCCATTTTGGATGTCATGTTCAGCCTCAATTTGGGGCCTTAATGGCTTATTATAAGGCAGTTGGCGCAGAAAGAAAACGAGGAGCCAGCAGCAGCAGCAGCAGCGGCCGTGGGCCGGGGCGGGGTGGGGTGGGGGCCCCAGGACGTAACGACACAGCGGCGGCAACAAGTCGGACTGCAGCAACGGCGGCAGGCTCCATTTTGGTTCTGGAGAAAACGGAAGTGATTACGGGCGGGATGAGCCGAGACGCTGTGCTGGCGGCGGGGCGGGACGGACGGGGTGGGCGGGGCCGCCACCCTCCGCCGCCGCCCGGACGGACGCCTATCCGCTCGCCAGACAATGAAGGCGGAATCAGAGCGAGGATAGTCAAACAAACCCGGCAAACAGCGAGCAGACGCCCGGAAGTGGCGAGTATGGGGCGTTTACATGGTCTACCGTTCCTCACATTGGAAACGCCAGGTGTGCAAATGTCGCACACTTGTAGGTGTGTGAATTTGTACACTTCAGTGAAGTTGTAAATTTTCCTTTGAAATTCTCACAATTGTTCCCCTGTATGAGTACGAATGGCGTTCACTCGCCTATACAAGTGTGCAACATTCACACACCTGGGTTCCTGGTGGGCCCGCCCGCTGCTCCACCGTTGCCTGGCTCGACTCTCCACCCCGAGCCTACCCCCGGGGCACAGCGAGCCCCGCCCCGCCACCCCCTGGGTTTATTGCGGTCCAGTGCCGCACGGGGCGTGGCGACCAAGTCCATTTGGGGCGAGAGCATCTCCTCGCCTGCTCCCCAGCACGACCAGAGCACGACAACATCTGTCAGCCGCCATCGTAAAAATCGCCTGCCCCTCCCCGCCGCGCCGCACCGCGAGGGGGAAAAAGATTGCGCTTTCCCCAAAAGTCATCATTGCAGTTGCGGCCGAGCAGCAGCGGTAGTGATCATCATTATCACCATTGTTCAGGCGGGCGGGCGCAGCGCTGGCGAAGCTCGGGCAGGCGACACGGCGGAAGCATAACTCCAGGCGTTTCGTGGAAGTGGATGAGAAAACAATGGAATATCAGCGGAACGCCCACCCCGCCGCACCCGCCGGCCCCGGGGCGGCCATGCACGGCCCCCGCGTGGAGCGCGCCCTGGAGTCCCCATGAGTCCTGGAGCACACCCCGGGCAGCCTACGCGCACCCCGCGCCCAAGGCTAAGACAGCGCAGGGGCCGCGCAAACCCCCCTGGAGTACTCTACAGGGTACACCCTGCCGCCAGGGGGCTACACTACTCGTGTAATCATCGACTGGCGTTCGACTGCGAAAAAATAGGCCAAATGTAGTGCGGCCTTAAAAGCTCAAACAAGCAGTTCTTCAGTTATGGTTAATTACAATAGTAATAGGGTACCTTATTGGTACAAAGAAGATCAGGAATAACATGCCAAGCCTTCAACTGTTTGACAGAAATGGACTGCTTTTCCATTGTTTTTGCGGACGATTTTTGGAAAATTGAAGGCTTGTGATCTGGCATGTTCTCCTTGGTTTTCTTAATACCTGTAAAATACCATACATTTAAGGTCTGCAATTCGGCTAAACCATGCAAATCTGTGTACTAAATAGTTTGTCTAGTCGTGGCCGTGGCCCCCTTCCCCCTGAAGTCTACACCTCGGGCCACCTCAGCGCCACCCCACGCAAAGGGATGGGGGCGCACGCGGCGCAGGCCCTGAGCACCCCTATGGAGTGGGAGACACATGTCCGAGGAGACACCCCAGTCGTCGCGGCTTCTTCCTGCCTGATGTGACCACTCCCACCCCTATGGAGTGGGAGACACATGTCCAAGGAGACACCCCAGTCGTCGCGGCTTCTTCCTGCCTGATGTGACCACTCCCACAGACATTACCGCTCGCCTGTCCCGACACAGACCGCCGCCACAGCCACAGCCGCCTCCTAATTTTCTCCACACGGAGGGAGCATTATTTTCATTTCTTCGGCTAGCAGCAGCAGCAGCAGCGGGAGATAAAAAGAGGCGCCATTTGTCCGGCTCATCCTCGCCTCGTACTTTTTCTCCCTTGTTTTTTTCCTCCCGCTCTTTAAAGCAAAAAGCAAAGGGAGAAAAGACGACGCAGGCTTGCCTCGGCTGTGGCGCCTCCTACAATTTGTACACAAGGGACAACAGAGTGTGGCTCAAAGTACCGATGTACTTACTGGCCTCCGAAATTAAAGCGCCATCTTTGGGAGGGCCGCTCTCCTCGGCTCGGCGATAATGTAGGTCGGGGAAGGACGTTAGTTCCCTTCCAGGTGGTTTGTGCGCGCCGGACGTGCGTCGCCTGCTCGCCTTCACGAAAAAGACATAAAACCCTCTGTCCGCTGCGACAACTTGACTTTCACGTTGCGGCGCGGCAAAATCACGCCATTAGACCGGTCATGAGGAAACGGCCGGCACAGTCGTGTACTCACGCCCCTCCCCACGACTGCTCTTCAGAGACAACGCCGATTCGGCTCTTGACTCCGTTCAGGTGCCGCATCAGCCAACATTTTATAACTATTAGTGCCCCTCAACACTATGGCCGAAGTTCCTAACATTTTTTTTTCAGAGGAGCAAAATTTTGATTTTTAAAAAAGAACGGTACAATTTGACAGGTTTTGCTTTTCAGTTGGCCAAAGGCGACTTTGAGACAAACATTTACTGTTTAAGTTTTCAATAATGGATGTGGTGGATCATATCGGGTAGGTCTGCAGCGTGACCCCCATATCTACACCTAGCCTTTTACTTCTCCACCGAACTCACTGGTAAACTAAGTGTGCAACTCGTAGTTGTACACTTGCAATTTTTCAACTTGAAAGGTGTGCACTTGCAATTGTTCAACTTGGTGCACATGTGCACTTGCAAGTGTGCAGCTCCTCCATTCAGCACTTCCTACAGTGGATATTCAATCTACCAAAGTGTTCTACCGATTTTTCCACCCTCTACTTTCCGGTACCAGTGAGTGACATGGAAATTTTGTAGATTTCACTACATCCCGACCGACATCCTGTATACACTGTACATGCAACGACATGCAAACATTTCGTTGCTCCACGCTGCTCTTTTGCTGCTCGGCATCCGGTGTTTGAACTGGCCGCCGTTCATTGTGGCGTCCAGAGACAAGGGTGGCGTCGCCAAAGCAAATCGCAGGACGGCCCGCTGTGACACCTGGGTACCGCTGTGCTGTGCGGCACCTGGCGGCGGCCGGCTGGCGCACTGCTCTCCTTTGTTGGCACATGCCCTTTCTGTTCCGCCCAGCCGCACAGCCGCCCAGCTGAGATTCTCTTTCGACAAGAGATTTTTCATACATTTCTCCAGCAAATTACTGGGAAAACTGGAAAAAGTCCATCTGTTTTGATTACATATTCGTTCGTTCGTCAAAAGAAACCCTCTATCTTGAAGCACCCATACTACCCATAAAAACGTTTGAAGGATAGGACACCTTGAAACGTTCACACGAAAAATCAAGCTCACTGTCGATGCAAAATAAAAGTCCAGGAGCAGGAAACACGAAACTACGGCCACAAAAACGGGAAGCATAAAAAAAATGACTTTTTGAAAAAAAAAATAACAATATTGAAAAGCCTTGTGGTCGGTTTGGCAGCCGCCCTCTCGTGACAGTGCCGTGTACCTGCGGCCGCTATTAGTCTGCGCCAAAATCCCTTAAAGACCCGCCTATAATGGGACGATCCCTGGACTGCCCGCTGGGCGCACCGCTGCCACGATGCGGGCCAAGACGGAGGTGGAGCGGGACATGGGCCGGCTGTTGTGCGGCCTGCATGGACTAGGGGTGATGTTGAGCCAACAGCGACAACGCGACAACACAAACAAACTCCTTCCCAGGTGGGGCGTCCCCTTTGCGTTTGCCGCCGAGCCGCTATATAGTGACTCCCTGACGTTTCGGGTCGATTTAGCTTCGCTCTCCTATTCAGTCTGTCTCTCTCTGCCTCTCT
>NW_026267138.1:1968760-1969321 GCF_000697945.3 Frankliniella occidentalis | reverse complement strand
GGCGCGATTTGTTCCAATGGGTGGCGCCCGATGGCGGCGGCCCGAGGGCCGAGGCACGGTGGCCGGCCCCACCCACCCGAGTAGGGCTGCCGAGCGACTAGAAAAAAGGCACCGAGCAAATACATCCTAGCACAGGGGTATTAGGTTTTGGCCGGGAAGAATATATCGTCGAGTTAAACATTTGCACACTACAGGCCTATTAAAGTATCCTCAACAACATGTCAATTTTTTTTCAATGTTCTTTTGCTGGAACGTACGGCAGAGGAATGGACTGAAAATCAGAAAATTTCCTTCCATGGACACTTGGGATAGTTCAAAGTAATTCAGTGATGACGTTTATTTTGAAAACATTCATTTTTGAAAGTTCAAGTTATTAAGATTATTCAGAAGGTCTACGTTTCCTCGATGGAGCTCCGAAAGCAAACAGAGGATGTATGTGTGATGAGGGAAAGGAAAAGACGAGGGGGAGGGAGGAGCCACTCACGTTATAGACATGTTTTCAGAGACGTTACAGAAACGTGTATACCGTGAATCGAATTTCCATTTAAAATAGCCATCAAC
>NW_026267138.1:1955659-1958195 GCF_000697945.3 Frankliniella occidentalis | reverse complement strand
TCGGGTGCGAGCGCTCCCCTCACAGGTATGTCCCGACAGCCACGCGGTCTAAGGCGTCAGGATTCAAACCCAAAGGTCCGAGGTTCGAATCCACCCAGGTAAGGTAAGGTAAACATCTTTAATATGTGGGAAGTTGGGTGTAAACATCTGCCCCTAGGGGAATGAACTAAATATTTTCCAGATTTGCGTTGGGTAGGAAAAGAAAAGCATTTTTGGCGTTTCATAATACGTTCTTAATTTTCAAAACATGTTTTGAATTTTAAGAAACTTTTTGTTCTTAAATTTAAGAGCAAATTTGTTTTGTAAACTGCTTCAAAACATGTGTTATTAAAATTAAGATGGATTTTTTTTACAGTGTAGGGCGCGGCGCCGCTGCGTTGGACCAGTGGCGGCGAGCGACAAAACGACCCATAAGTTTCCGATTCTCGCATCCCAATCCCAATTCTCGTAATCATGTATCGGATTGACAAAAAAGTAGCGCAAAGTTAAGTGCCTTTTGCACAAAGGTATCACGGTAAAATTGACATTGTGGATGTCAAGTGATCTCCTTGGTTTTCAAGTTCAAGACAGTTTTCAAGCAATCTACTTGAATTACAAGATGATTTTTCCACCGTGATGTATTTACACTGCCATCGAAAGACATCATTCCTAGGCAATTTTAGGACTTTCTGGTTCCTTTCAAACTCGAAATGGTTTTAGTACCCTACTAAGCGACTATTTAGCACATTTCTCATTTTTCCATCGCTCACTAATCAACCCGGATGAATCAGAAATCAACAATCGTCTACATGCAAATAACAGAATCCGAACGAAATGCTCTTCCGACAATAACATTTCTTCCTTATTGAGAGAAATACCCGGATGCACCAAAAGGATGGTACGGGATTTTGATTCGGTTGGGACTTGCGCCAAAGCGGTGCCGCGGCATCCCATCCCAAAGCAGACTCGGGATTTGGCGTCGGCCGTGGAAATGCGTATGGGCAATACACATACACTGGCCTGGCGTCTCCTGAGGAGACGAGAGGGCCGGGAAGGAGGAGCTCCCCCCGTCCCCCCCCCCCTCTCTCTCTCTCTCCTCCGTCCACCTCTCTCGCATCTCGCCCGCCGCTAATTCGTTTATAATTGTGGCTTTGTTGAAGTCTTATTTATCATGCCGGTCGCTGTTGGGCGTGGCGCTGCGTGGCGCTGCGTGGCGGGGCGTGGCGGGGCGTAGCGGGGCGTAGGGGGCCATGATGGCGCGCGGCCGAGGCGGGGACAGGCGGATGTAATCACTGGGACAGGCAGACATGCAGACAGCCTCAGACAGACGGACGGTCACATGATGACTATTATGGCAGCCGGGGGCCGCAGCGGAGGAATGAGACGCGGCGTAAACAAATAAAAGGACGTCGTGCCGTCGACGTGGGAAAGCATCGGCGCTCTTGCCTCTCTCTCCCTCTCTCTAGTGCCTCTCTCTCCCTCTCTCTAGTGCCTCTCTCTCCCTCTCCCCTCTTTCTCTCACACGTGTCTCTCTATCCAAGCTGTCCTCCGCTCCGCTGGCATGACGTGCCCTGCTGCGCTCTGGCAGGCCATAGGTCCGCCCTGAGCGAAGGGCTACAGTCGAGGGCCTCAGCATGCTGCTCAGCACGGCTCAGCAGGGAGCAAGGCAGCACTCGTGATTGGCCGCCCGTCTGGATCTGAAATACGAGCTGCAGTTTGAAACAGGCATGACTCAGGTCCCCCCCGCCCTTTTCTCTCATACACACACACACACACACACACACACACACACACACACAACGCTCGGCCGATAATTAGACCGCCTCTGGCTGGGACATAGTGAAGGGAACTATCTCATCTAAGACAAGGGCTGATGCCTCCCGTTTTGAAAGAGGTCGAAATGGTGAGAGGCCAGGCTAGCGGCTGCACGATAATAGGAAGATAAATACTCGAGGGTAGCACAGCCACTTCGAACATGTGCCTTATCAAGATGCTCAATTTTTTGTTTCAAAATTATAGACACATCACATCTTTTAGGTAAGATAAATAGATAACGCACTAAGAATAAACAGGACATCATTTATACAGACATGAAAATGGCGCATGCGAAACTATGCAAGAAAAGTCAAAAAATATGGCTAAAGTAAAGGCAAGCATACAGACCTCCAGTCAGAACAATGCACTGTTCTGATGTACAGACAGAATAAGTTTACGAGTCTGGCCGGTGGCTCATAAAGGCAGGAGGCCCGGCCCGAGATGCACTGCCAGCGCCGGGACCGCACCGCATTCGCCTCTCGCTCGTCTTCTCCCGTTTGGACCGCGAGACACTCAAGTGGCCCAAGAGATTAGCCAAACGAGAGTGCGCCCGATCCTCTCTGCCCGATATCTCGTGGTCTGACCCCGGCAAGAACCCCGGGCGACCACCAGGGGAGAGCAGGCAGCGCGGGATCGTCAGCTAGAGTAGCGTGTGGCTCCAGCCGTCACCAGGTGGACGAACCGTAGGGCACTACTTTACAAACACGACTTCAGCAAGGGTTATAACAATTTTTTGGAGACT
>NW_026267138.1:1950863-1955361 GCF_000697945.3 Frankliniella occidentalis | reverse complement strand
CAACATGGTGCACCGCTCCGACCGTTTGTCCAATTACATTATTAATTATCGAAGCTGCGTGGGTCAAACAATGGAGTGACTGCAAGAGCAGCCGCGTGACCTCAGTGCACCGCAGCCAGCCCCGCGGAGGCGCGGCGAGCTTGGTGAAGACAGCCCCACAATGTCGCGAGCATAATTGCTCGTCTGACAAAAGAAAATATATTTTCAGATCGTTTATCGGCTGAACGATAGCGAAGCCTTTTACTCCGTTGTTGGTCGAGATAAACAACAACTTTTTCTGTCGTCTGAAGTACGTCTGTACCTGTGCGTGTCCCAACAAGATAGACGGATTAAGAGAGGGACTTAAGATTTACAGCGTTTCTTCGTAATATCAAAATGACAAGTCCCTATAGAAGAGAGGCAAAGAGGCACCGAAGCGCCGCAGGCTAAGGCATGCCGCGAAGCATGTTACGTGAGACGGTGTCTGACGTACATCTACCTTGTTTAGGTTGGTTCAAACAATTTGGTGTAGTCATTCTTCTCTGCATGTAGACTAGCTACACTAATCCAAGTAACGGAATCTAATCCCTTATTTGAGATGATGACATTTTAGAACTTTGTTGAGGTTTCTGTTCCAGCTTGGGCAGCATTTGGATGTTCTTTTTTTCAAAAGCCAGATGCGTACCCACTGCCGATAAACGCAGTGCTGCAATCAGGTAATGGCACAATAGACCTCGCTTTGCTAAAATGCCGCGTCGTTGAGGTGGTAAACTTGAGAAAAGGGGGAGAAAAAAGGCGGTGGTCCCATCAGACAACCGCAGTGTCTCGGCAATTCCCCGCGTCCTCCAAGTGGAACAGGACGAGAGAGGAAATGACTGAACCAATGACAGTCGAAGAAGCCACCGGAAATCTGGATTGAATTCTCACGCGCTCGCTGTGGTCTCCGCCACTGCTTTTGCGGCAGTCTAGCCAGCGACCTCAATATGTATCACGACTATGCTGTGTCTTGAGGTCTCATAGTCGAAGGCGGCTGGAGTCATTGCCGCGCTTGCAGCCTTCTAGCCCAAGCCGTGAGAACTCGCTATACATCCCTCCAATCAAGTCCAAGGGGTTTTATTCACTTCAGCTTCAGCTTGTGTACTTTAAACGTTTCTTCTCATTGTTGTAAGATCTGGCTGGAAGAGAAGAGGGAAGGGCAGGTGAGGCTGGCAACTGCAACTGGCCTGGTCAGTTTTTGCAGTGCATTGTTGTGGTCGGGGGCGAAGGTCAGGCTAATGAGGGAGACAGACAACAATATAAACAAATACAGGCAGTGATAGTGCGTCCGGCCAGCCCAAGGGAGTCCAGTCCAGCGGCCCCGCCCCTCGTCCGCAAGGACGCGAGGGTGGGATGCCGCCTGGCACAAACCGCAAGGAAGAATAGGAGGAAAGGAAATCACTACCTCAGGACAAGGTGTTTTGACTTTTGGTATGCGATCGGCGTGTTTGATGTGTTGATGCGACCGAAAAGGGACGGGCCGTGTGACAAGTCACAATAGATCGCCCCCATCGTTTATCTTACCTGGTCACCTCCCTTCCCTCTCCCCTTCCCCCCTCTCTCTCTCCTCCCCCATACAGCGGCTCCTCCTACTCCCTGTTCGTCCTTTTTCATAGGCACGACCTTTTGTGTCGCCTTCCCAAATGAAAGGTAAAAAGGAGCGGAAAACTGACCGGCTCCGTCCTGCCTTGTAATACTTATCGAACTCCGCCATAACCTCAAAGTGGTGTTTTGCCGCCGACTGATGTTCACCTTTTGTCGCTCCGACGGACCACCTTGGGAGTGTCCTGTGCGCGTTGTCTCCCCAGGGCCTGTAGGCTCGCCTGGCCAGGCCCCGGCCGGCCCTGGATTGCTCGCCTGTGTTGACGGTCTTTTCCTTTATCGGATTTACCATCTTTGGGGACGAATGCGGCGGCGGGGGGTGACATTGAAACCGCATATCTCGGTGGCTAGCATTACCGCGCCCTCTGGGGGTAGGGGCACACAAAAATTCTGAACAACGCTCGGCAGGTCTAACGCTTATCTGTTTTGCGATCGCCCAGTTCTTTTTTCTTTATCCATGTGCAAACCTCGATTGATGTTGGAATCGTATGACCGCCGCGCACGCGAACCTAGAATCAGAGCAACGCCGTCCAACTCGAATTCGTCCGCTAGGGGGGTAAAATATCGCTTTGATAGAGGGGTCAGAGAAAATACGTGGACTGCAACTTCCAATTAAGATTTATCGTCTGAAATATGCTCATAACTATAAAATAGAGCAATCTTAGGAGAGATGCTGCATTGTGCGGCGTTGTTAAAGAGCTAGTATCAGTGTCGTCCATGGTTTCGATTCGATGAGCGTGATGCCAAAATATACTACGCAGAATACGTGCCACATAACTACTTTTTAAAACTTGTTGTAAGAGGGTACATCTCATAAAACTGAGAAGTCAACAAATTTCTTCAAAGTAGAAAGTACAATTGCACGACTGCAGTACGCTTTTGCTTTGACACCGGGACCAAACACTACGGCCCCGCCACAACCAGCCCGCAAGCGAAACTTGTAATTAAAATCCACAATAAATCATTCGAGCAGGATGAATAATGAGTCCACGACAGAAGGGCGGACAAGCTGCTGACTCTCAGGCCGCGTGCGAAACTGCTCGATCTCCGCCATCCTCTCGGCGAAACGCATAGAGAGTGACAGAGAAAAGCTACCGCCACACGGTCAAAAACTTGCTTGCGGGGGCAGTGAGAGAGCGGTAGCACTGTGGCTTGTCGATTGCTGCAAAGAGAGAGAGAGAGAGAGAGAGAGAGAGAGAGAGAGAGAGAGAGAGAGAGACGCTATGATGATGCTCTGGCCGTTAACCTCCATTCCAATTCCGATTCCGATGGAAATGCCCTCGAACCTAATCCCACAGCCAACGCTTCGAGACAAATTGCGTTTCCTTTCTGTTTCCCTTTTGCGAGGCACCTCATAAATTACGGCAACCTTTTACTTGCCAATCGCCAGATAACATACGTAGACCAAATAGCGCAAAGCAATCGTTTGATGCATAAATCCCCTGCTTCGTTATGTCCCTATGGAGTAACTAAAAAAAGTACCCCGAGGAAAGGTTATTGTTGTGCCGCTCAGGATAGTGTTTGCTCCCTGTCCAGTCCAGTGCAGCGAGCCTGTTGGCGCGTTTTCATGGCGCTCCGGGTTATTGGATAAATAACTTCCTCACGACTCATGGGAATCGTTCGGCGCATATCACGGCAAAGTGATTTAGTGGTCCGCCAAATGTCAGTCCAGCTGGGCTAGTGGTGCCTGGAGAGAAAGGCCTTTGAAGCCTGTCAGCGCAAGGGCTTGCGAGTACATGACTGCAGTAGGCTATCTCTATGCTCGAGCTTGCTATGCCATTTGGACCCCAATTCATTCAACGTAGTGAAGTTTAATCGACCGTATGCCAGTCAAGGGAATAGTACACTGATAATAAAGCAAGTGCATAACATACGCAAGTCTGACACTACAGAGTGTTTCACACGCCTGGTACGTTTCGTGTTGTGGGTTTGCCTACTCGCTCTGTCCGTAAGATACCATGGCCCCTCACTACCAAAACGTGTTTACCATTTGTGCACAAGAGTTGTGAAGTTTAATCGACCGCATGTCAGTGCAGTGAAAAATTTGTGACTACAATCGGACAAAAGAAAAAAATGTCCAGCATCCAGAAGATACAAAATTTTCACTACTCGGGATTGAATTGTTACTGAAAATGAAGAAACTCTTGGAGGAGCGACGCACTGCTTCCAATTTCTTTTCTCCTGGTAAAACCATCATCTTATAGAGCTATGTTTCAATTCTTATCACTGAAATGGAGTGACAAAAACAGGGCTACACTTGTTTTAGACGAGACAGATCGCTCTAGAATTTCAAGTGTTGCAAGTTGTGCACAGACGCATCTTAAAATAGAAAAGAAAATCGTCCCATGCCATGTACACTTTGGAGTAGGCAAAACCGGTCCCGGTGGTGCTGGTTTGCATCCTTTTGTGTGGCAGTGTCCATGGTGACTTACGGATGGAGGGAGTAGGCTAGCCCGCAACACTGCAGCGTCTGCCCAACGCGCTTCGATTGCTGGCTCAGGTGTTCATGGGCCACAGACATCTAGTGTGGACAACTTCACGCAATGAATAACTCATCCATTTTCGCCAAATCCAAGTTAAATACAAGAAAGGGTCGCGTCACTGCGTCAATCCGCTGTGTTCTCCTTGCGCGGAACCAGGGCACTAAACTACTCGGTTTCCTTCCGGCGCAACAAGACAATAGGAGTACACTGTAAACCCAACTGCGTACATAGTACACTCTTCCTTGAGTGTACTTGAAAGCAGCACACACAAGGAAGTGTGCACAGGAGTTGCACACTCTTGGAAGTGTGTAACTTGCCATGGCATAGCGCTACGCCTATGTGGCGCGTACACACTATCATTACCAAGCACACACAAGAAAGAGTGTACTACTATGAGT
>NW_026267138.1:1938763-1945149 GCF_000697945.3 Frankliniella occidentalis | reverse complement strand
ACACACACACACACACACACACACAACGCTCGGCCGATAATTAGACCGCCTCTGGCTGGGACATAGTGAAGGGAACTATCTCATCTAAGACAAGGGCTGATGCCTCCCGTTTTGAAAGAGGTCGAAATGGTGAGAGGCCAGGCTAGCGGCTGCACGATAATAGGAAGATAAATACTCGAGGGTAGCACAGCCACTTCGAACATGTGCCTTATCAAGATGCTCAATTTTTTGTTTCAAAATTATAGACACATCACATCTTTTAGGTGAGATAAATAGATAACGCAATAAGAATAAACAGGACATCATTTATACAGACATGAAAATGGCGCATGAAACTATATGCAAGAAAAGTCAAAAAATATGGCTAAAGTAAAGGCATCATACAGACCTCCAGTCAGAACAATGCACTGTTCTGATGTACAGACAGAATAAGTTTACGAGTCTGGCCGGTGGCTCATAAAGGCAGGAGGCCCGGCCCGAGATGCACTGCCAGCGCCGGGACCGCACCGCATTCGACTCTCGCTCGTCTTCTCCCGTTTGGACCGCGAGACACTCAAGTGGCCCAAGAGATTAGCCAAACGAGAGTGCGCCCGATCCTCTCTGCCCGATATCTCGTGGTCTGACCCCGGCAAGAACCCCGGGCGACCACCAGGGGAGAGCAGGCAGCGCGGGATCGTCAGCTAGAGTAGCGTGTGGCTCCAGCCGTCACCAGGTGGACGAACCGTAGGGCACTACTTTACAAACACGACTTCAGCAAGGGTTATAACAATTTTTTGGAGACTGGCTAGAATTTCTAGAAATGCATAAGAGCACACCTTAATTTTTCCACGCCACAGTCAAGTTCTATGGTCAATAAGCAAAACGTTATAACTTTTAAAAGTATACTTTTGCGGCTTCCAACGTTTTTTTAGCAGATGATTCCTCAAATACATTCACTAAATATGAAGAATGCATAAGTAACTTTAAGGTGTCAGCTTGCTTTAACTCTCGATAAGCAGAAAAGAGAACTAAGAGCAAAACCAGAAATCACATATTCCTGCGCTGGGGAAATAGTGTCCGGCTGGCTGGCTGAGTGTCGCGCCAAGCCCCTTCCTTGCTTCTTCAACTTCAAAAAGGGTTATTACGACTGCTTGTTCATAGCGAACTGGAGCCACCCATAACTTGGGTCACGCAGTCAGGCATCGGTCGGCCCATCCCCTGCGTTCCAGCTCCCTTCCTAACAATACCGAGGCGCATGGACCCTTCCCTGCCCAACAATACTGGGCCGAAATTTTGGCTCAAAGCCTCTCAATTAGAGGGAGAAAAAGGTTAAAAAAAGTATTTTCATCATAGACCTAGTCCTTTTATTTCTTATCCCATTTCATCCCATCAATGGGGGTCACCAGGAATTGCCTCGGGCGTCTTGCTGTGGAGTGTCTCCTAAGATATAAATTACTGAAAGCACGACTTGGAACGCCCACACTGTATTTTAGGGTTGTTTTGCACATTCTGCTGGTGACATAACATCCAAAATCTCTCTGAAAACTCAACAGTGTACATTGTTGAAAGCATTTTACACGAGGAATCTGGAAATATCCACTTTCCGATGATATTCGTCTAAAAGGAAGTATTTGCTACAAACCTAAACGTGATCATTGATGATTGCTGATTTTTCAGCTTACACTGTACACTGTTGAGTTTTCAGAGCTGTCATGATAATCTGTGTTTCCAATGGAGTATTAGCTGATAACGAGCTTACCCTTTTTGAAGCTGCCAAAGGATCATTTGACCAAACGTTTCTGCAACAAGGACATGCATAAATAACAGTACAGCATAGAAACTGGATTGTTCCGCACAAGCCAATGATGGACTTCCTCTATTTGGGCCGTTGTTCAGTCCAATAACATTCAGTTTGTTAGCGGTCGTCGCCGCCATTGTAGTCCATCCATTACCCTATGGAGACGTACTTGGAATTGGATCACGTCGGTACCTTTGCCTCCTGGCGCTCCACAGCACTCTTTTCTCTTCTCTCGCTCCTTCCTCCTCCTCTCGTTCTCCGCGGGCACCCTCTCTCCCCTTCTCTACGCCCCTCTCTCCCTCTCCTTGCTCTCTCCTAATTATCTGGTTGTCTGTCTGTGCCTGTCTTGTACCGTAGCGGGCCGTAACAAGTCCTCTCCCTCCTCCTTCTCTCCCTCCTCCTTCTCTCCCTCCGTCTTCTCTCCCTCCTCCTCCTCCTCCTCTGGCCCCTCTCTCTTACTCGTGGCGGCGGCAGCGAGCCCGAGAGGGCTGCTCGTTTATTTGTTATTTGCTTATTTTTGGCCGACGCTGCTGCTCGCTGCTCCTTTTCCGCCCTCTTTGTTTGCCCACATAGCTAACCGGTGTCGCCGCGCCCGCCGTTCGGATCGGGCGTGCAGATTCAATAAGCGACCATCACGCTCCACGGCCAGGCTCGGGGTAATCATGCGCCTTTAAACAAGATGGCGTCGTCGTCGCTGCCGCAAACGACGCGGCGAGGAGCAAAATGACCTTCTGAGGCAGGCACTGCACGGAGCATGACCCCAACCCCCACCCGCCATGACGACCTCCTAATCTGGAACACAAGCGTTGCATGACTTGAACATATATCCGAGGTCGGAACAGCGCCGACGCTGTGTCGGCGAGGCTTTCAAACTGTCGGGGGAAAGGACGTATGCGGAATAAGTAGGTATCGGTGATGGAAATACATTTATGATAAAGTAGAGTACAATGGTATGATAAAATCATTAATTTTAATATTATTTCCCTTTCCGACAAATTAAGATTCCGAGGATTGAGACTAAATATCCTGGGACTCTGTCTCGCCATATAACGTAGCGCATTTTACTCGACGGTAATTAAAAATGACTAAAAGAAAAAAAAAAGAAGTTTGCCAATTATTGCTAGTGTTGGCTGGTGCTGCGCGGTGCTGCGCGGGTTGCGCTGCGCTGCCGGCGCGACACGCACGGCCCGATGTACCTGCCAGCGCTCGGCCAGGAGTCTCGCCGTTAATTAGCCGCATGTAAGGTGCTGGCTGAATAACGACCACACGGCCAGCCGTGGTTCGAGTCCCACCGGCAGCACCTCTTTCCTTATTTTCCCTATTTTTTTTTTCTTTCGCCTTTTCTTTCGAAAGACGCAATCAGCAGCAGCAGCACAAGAGCAACACCACACTGGTGGAAAAAAACATCAAAAATCATTTAACTAAACATTTGCGAAATGTCCGAAAATGCAGAGTTTGTGCACTAATTGGCATCTAGTTCAGTTCAACACCATGAAGTGCATAAACTTTGCACACACGAATAAAATGCACAGTACTACTTTTTGTGCAACTTCTACATTTGTTTCACCTGTGATAGGGTTCTTTCAGTTGACCAGCACCGGGCTACTTCCTATCCTACATTTGTTTTACCAGTGAAAGACTGGGTTCCTTTCAGTTTTATCACAACCGTATGGTGAAGTGCCCGCCTCCACACGCCGCGCACAGCCCCGCCGCCCCACCCCGCCCGCTGATGAACTCGACCGAGTACATATATATCTGGCCGACAGCTGACGGCTTATTTGCTGGAAACATACTGGTGGAGTACGGTGCAGGTTTTCACGCGGCGGATGTGCCGGCCGAGAGTCGACTGAGTCGGCGAAGTGGTTTGGGCCCGCCCCCCCTTCCCCCTTTTCCAGAGGACCCAGACCGGCCATCCCGCCTATGCCCCGCCGCGCCTCGCCACGCCACGCCCGGCTCTGGGCCCTTAGCAGCCACCAATCCTGTGGCGGCCCCGCCCCGCCCCGTCGCTCGTTCAGCCGTAATAAATAATGTTATTGTCATATCTCCGTCTCTGTCCTCGTACGGCGCGCTCTCTTTCTCGCTACGCCGCACCGCGCTGCCTCCGCGTAGCGTCTCACCTCTCCTCTCTTCTCCCACCGTCTCCCCAGTCTCTGTCTCCTTTCTCTCCTCAATTCGTCGCGTCTCTAAAATTTTTCCTCGTCGTCCCCTTGCCGTTCCTTTTATTATGTTTTTACCCCTCACACACACACATACGAATACTTTCAAGCATACACACCATCTTCATCCGCTGCCTATATTTTAGAGGTACACGTTCCCCTTCCCCCTCCTTCTCCTCCTTCATCTCTATCTCCCTCTCTTTTCTCCTCGCCTCTCACCTTCGTCTTCCAGCCTTCTCGTTCCCTCCAAAGGCAGAGTAAGTGGATCCATATATCTATATTTTGAATGCGTGTCTCAGGCTGGCAGCTTGACGGCTTGCATGTACGCCATACACACCGTGCGCCTCTCTCTCTCTCTCTCTTTCTCTCTCTCTCCCCTCTCTCTTTCCCTCTCTCTCCTTACACACAAACGCAGCTCGCGCGCACTGCCCTCGAGCTAATGTATCCTAGGAGAGGACGTCCGAACCATCACCCGTACATGCGATAGAACGCACCTCGCTAGAAATACCCCAAACGCCGCCCCTGGAGGGAAGCCTACGGGCCCGGCCCAGACAATGAGCCCCGCGCATGTGGGGTGGGGAATGAGAAAGCGCGCGAGCCACGTATTAAATTTTCGATTACTATACGGCTTTGATTATTACCTGGATCGAGCCCGGACCGGCCAGCGATTGAGTTATAGGCCAATCGCACGCGGGCGGGCGCCTCTCGCCGCCGAGTGGGCCCAACACTCGGAGGGGACCTGGGCTGGGCCTGCTGAAAAGAAAAATCACATGAAAATAACAAACAACGAGGGAGCGTTTCTGCCGCGCGAGTTGACCCCAACGGAACACCGGGGCGCGCGGCGGGGCGCGGCGTCGTCGCTACAGCGTCGCACACTCGTCGTGATCACGATCGTGTAAAACTATTCCGAAGCGGAGTATAGATAATTGGCCGCAGATTGCATAAAACATATACTCGCCGTAACGGACGCCCTTATTGGTTTAGCATTGGCTGCTTTTGCGCGGTAATTTATTGCGGCGAGGGAGGAATGGGCAAAAAGGTTTTGATCTCCCCTCAAATAATTATGATACTGGTCTGCTGCTTGTTCACTCGGATTGCGTTTTCCTTTTATTGACTCTGGGACCCCGCGGGGGCGTGCCCGGCCGGCCCGGCCCGCCCGCTCCGGAGGAGGACAAAGACCCCGGGGACTGATAATTATTATAAACGGACAAAAGACGTCGTGTCGTCGTGAGGCAAAACAAATCCCGTTACCGACCATGAACACAGGACCAAAAGGGAAATTCAACGAAAACCATACAGCAGAATTTAAAGTACTTAAAGTCCTTATAATGGTGGAAAATAAAATTTTAAAAAAACTAGTATACGCCATGCCATGTCACGTCTCGTGAAACAGGCTTCAAGATCAACGCTACGACGCGCCCACGTCAATCATATATTCACAAAATTCTGACCGTGCGGCGAACCTTTGAAACCAAAGGCCTTTTAGCAAGCGATATTACGGAGCCAACCGCCGTTGCTGGAGTTGTCACCGGTCAGAACGCATTGTTTCCAATTTCGTATATCTTGGGAGAGCGACACCTGCTTTTGCTGCTCTAATTTAGAGACGAGTTTGGAACAATGCTTCATTTAAACGAAGCACGTCGCTCAACATGAGTGAAACGAGTGAGCTATGTTCCATAATCATCACTTCACTGGAGCTACGAAAACGAACTAAAAAATTGCCTATGGGGCACCTATAAGTTCCATTAATCTTTCTTTTGACGAGACGCAGCAATTTCAGTGAATGCAGACCGCGGACGCGGGGGAAATCTTAATTTGCGGATTTGTATTCGCGCTCACTGGAAATCGTAGAGCGAGGATTCATGCCCTCCGGAGTGCAAAAAATATGCTGTAAATTTCCTCACTCTCTGGAGAGCGAGGTTTGATTTCCTCGCTCGATTAGAGCAATAGATTTAGGAATGTGATCATTTGGAAACCTCACTCTTTCCTGATGTTAATCTCTTTTGATTTGAGTGAGGTTTAAGAGTCATTATCAATAAGGCGAGGATTCTAAATAATCCAAAAAATCACTTAAATGGAGCATGGAGGAAAAATCTCGCTCTTTTCAGGTCAGACACCTCACACCAAGTATTTGCAGTGATCTATTGCTGAAAGCGTGCCACAATACCAAGCCGGTGACCCTCTGCCACTTCTGAGCGTGACCACCACACTCAGAGACCGTATTCTTGGTTCAAAAAGAGCAAAATTCACTGGTAAAACAAGTGTTTAATTTTGCACGTCAATTGACGTCTAAGTTCAAGTGTGCATTTTCTCGACACTTTGTGGTGTCTAACTATGTTATACGTCAATTGGTGTTTAACTTTCGACACTTCCGAAACGTATAGCAGCTGCACACCATATGTTTCCCTATTGACAGCATAGAACTGTGTGTGTCCAAGTGTGCAGAATTTAAA
>NW_026267138.1:1937309-1938713 GCF_000697945.3 Frankliniella occidentalis | reverse complement strand
GTGCAAGTAGTCTCTCTCACACACTCACACAACAGAGGTCAAGAAGCAAATTCTGTTGAGCACGAGGTTGAATTGCGCAGCTTTCTATAAAAGGGCCCAGCGGGGAGCGCCTCCTATTGTTGTTATTAGCCTCAGATTGTTAATACTAGGCACCCGCGTCGTCCCCGGCAGTACAAATATAATAACAGAGCTAATACGGATGTGTTTCCGATACATCACACCCAGGAGTATCCCCCCCCCCACACACACACATACACACACACAACCACACACACACACACCGCGTCGCCGCCAGCAAAGCCCTTTCCACCGGGTTCGTTCGCCGTGCAGCACAGTGTGCCGTGACGCGCCCCGCCGCCGCCGCGCAGACCACCCACGAGCTCTTTGAGGACGGCAGTGGGGACGCTGCATGCACAACACATTGATTAGGCCACGACGTTTTCTTTTTGCATGTTTTCATCGCTGTTTGCGATAAACATTCTGATTCCGCTGCAATGGCGCGCTATTACCGTGAAGTCGAGGGGGAGTGGGAGTGTGTGTTGGCACCGCAGCGAGGCGGCGGCGGTCGCAAGGGGGCGGGCGGGGACAATAGGGGACAAAAAGGCGTGGTTTTAATTAAGATTTCCAGGTGAGATTTTTCTTCGGAGCAAGGAAGGCGCCGTAACCTCCTCCAAGTACCCACCCCAACGCAAGACACCTGGGCCTGCAGCGCTCCACCAGGGCCGGCGGGGTGCGTTGGGGGCGTGGCCCCCGCCGGGGGGTGCGCTGCGCAGCCAGGTAGAAGGGGGCGGCAGCCTCCCACGCCCCAGAGCCCGAGGGCCACGTCCGCAGTTCTCATGACGACCCCCGTACGTCTCTCCCCACCTGACAGGGAGTTCGAACATGAGAGAAGTTTGAGATGAGCCTCTCTCTATCTTATTCGAACGCAGACTCATCATGGTCGTTTCCTGCAGAGGGCCGATGCGGTGGCTCCGTCTAAACATGTCTGTCCTGGCTCCGCTCCGGGGATGATGCAGGGAGGCTGCAATAGGCATAGGCTCAGCAGCGTAATTACTATTTTGAGCCCTGTTTCCGCCTCTGGCGAACGAAATGACTGTCTTGTTTCAAAGTATTCACGTTGTCCCATAGGCCCCGTACTGTTTTTTTAGCCTTCACTCGCCTGCTTTAAAAAAAAAACAATTTAGCGGGCTTTTGTTATTTTCTGGTGTCCGAAGAGGTTTGCCAGGATTTACAACCATTTTGGGGTCCATAGTATCCCGATACCCTGAAAATTTTGACTGTGTAGATCAACTCTAGTAGAACAGATATACAGGAACACACCAGACAGAAAGACAGCAAAAAGAAACATACGCAAAAACTTACAAACACTAGGTCGTTTACATGAGACAGCCCGACAGTCTTTTT
>NW_026267138.1:1924942-1925986 GCF_000697945.3 Frankliniella occidentalis | reverse complement strand
ATCGTGGGCTCTGCAATGTCCTGGGGCTCCCGCACGACTCCCGCAAGTAGATCGATCGGAAACCATTTCCCCGTGTCGTGGCGTGCGTTTGAAAATATGGGAGCTATTCGTCGTAATTATTAGGGAGCTGGTTGCATCGGGAGAGAAAAATACAGTTTCCTGATGATAATGCGAGTAGGGTGGGCCTGGCACGGGAGAAGGGGAAAAAAACTCTTGATGAATGTAGGTTGGGCATGAAGGTAAGGGGTGGTATCATCACCCACCCCCACCCCCTTACGCAAACACCCTGGGCGGATGGGCCCAAAACAGGCAACCTCTCTACATATCTCAGAGGGTATAGTAGACTCAATGCTGCAAAAGGTTACCAGATTATGAATTTACGCTACGCTAGTAAATGATCCAGTGGTGTGTCTTGCAATGTCAGCCGATTGGCTAGTTGCACAGCTCCGGCGAGGATAGCACTGTTAACTTGTGGAACTAAACACTCGGCATTCCAGAACAAGAGGCTCCGGTGCCGCTCACTTCAGCCGTGCTGGCATGCCTGTGTGTGTGTGTGTGTGTGAGCGCGCGCCCGTCTGCCGCTTGTCTGTGCGAGAGTGAGAGAGCAGTGAGTAACGTCTCACTTTACGAGCTAATCCGCACGGTGAGTGACCTCCAACAGCATCAGGACTCAATTAAACCAAGGCTAACGTCTGCCGTCTGTGTCTTCGTTTTTTTAGTGGTGAATAATCGATGAAGTCAGCGTTTCATCCTCGAGCCCGCGAGGCATCATCGTAAAAATAAGCATTTACAATAATCGCCTTCATCAGAAATCATCCCAGTTCCTCTACATACATATACAGTGCATTTCACCCACCAAATCTGGTTATTCCGCGTCTGCTTACCGAAAGCGAGGGACTCGATCCTCCCAAGCCCCTGGCACCGTAGGCCGACCCGCCACACAGCTGTGGCCAGACTAGCCGTTGTTGCCTATCTACCAGGCGTTCCGGTCACGCGACGCGCCGGTGCGAACGGGTTTGCCTGCTCACAGGGGCCGCAGTATGG
>NW_026267138.1:1910595-1913526 GCF_000697945.3 Frankliniella occidentalis | reverse complement strand
ACAACTTGCACACGTTGGTGTGCAAATATTGCACACTTGTTTTACCAGTGTTTTCTCAAATGAAGGGCATTTTGCACTTAATTTTAACGCAATTTCTCGTGAACTAACACAAAAACGCTTGATTCAAGTACCAAATCAACTTGTATACTCAAGTGCAATAAACGGGTCAGACAATGAATTGCGCACCAAGTTTACTTGATACTTGAATCAAGCGTTTTTGTCTCAGTACAAGAAAAATTGCTCTCAAATCAAGTGTAATATGCTCTTCATTCATTTAAAAAAATGAATATTTCGCTCTTGAACCAAGAATACGGCTTCCTGAGTGCATCAAAGGTTTGTCTATTCTATTGCCTCCAAGTATTGCCGCTTGGTGAGAATTATGTGAAACTTCTTTATCGAGGCCTGTGGTGGTGGCTGGCAAGCCAACCCTTGGTCCCACATTTTTGAAGAATATAACGTTGTTAAAAAGTACCACGGAAACGTAAAATGGTAGGCTTGCCCAGAATTGTGGCGCGATTTTAAGCACACCTACTATTACACGATAGGAAAAGATCTATACTTACGTGGATAAAAGTTAATAAAATGAAGTGGCACAGATTTTTTGCTCAAAATGAAGCCATGAGAAACCTGGGAATGCCTTAGTATTAGAAACAACAAGCAAAGAATACATATTCGTTGAAGCACACCTGCAGGTGGGCGACAAATTGTGCGACAACATATTCACACACTTCTGGTGAGCAGAAAGCGATTAATACTTAGACATTTTCAAGCCACAATTGTGTTCAGTTCATCTCACACATGTGTAAATGGGTGAATATTTTGTCGCACACCCGCAGGTATGTGAATCTGTTCCCTTGCCCGCAGGTATGCAACATTCGTATACTTGGATTTTTACCATTATAAAAATTATGAGTTATCACCGGAGTTATCCATACGATGGGAGCTGAAACAATACAAAAGCTAGACGCCTCAGAAAGTATAGACCTTTGTCGTATGGTCATATCCCCTCCAGCGGCTGCCCGCTCTTATCCTGCATGCCGAGCGCCGCCGGGCCAATGAGGAGCCGTCCACGTCCAGCCGCGGACGTATGGCGGGAAGCCATCGGCCCGTTCCCCAGCCCCGCCATTTAGCGCGCTCGCGATAATGTTGAAGAAGTGACCCATCAACAAGGATCTTAGCCAGCAGCAGCAGCAGGCCCTGGCGGTGGGGCCCGCGGGACGGAGACAAGCACGCACACACGCACAGACACGCAATCGCAGAATCTTCCAAACGTTGGGCCCCGGAGTGTCCGTGGGTGCGCGAGCGGGCGGGGAGGAGGTGGAGGAGACCCCCGAGCAGGACCAGTCGAGTGCCACTCCTCTCCGGTCGTGAAATGCACATAAAGAGATCAGGTTTCCCCGGCCGGGTCGCCTAATCCAACCAATCAGGATAGGGTATCGTTAAGCGGCAGGGCTCCGCTCCGGCTCGGCTCCGAGGGAAGCGGGGTCATTTCAGCCATGAAATACAACAGCGAGAGGCGCTCATTTGACTGGCTGGACGGCGGCGTCGCCATCACGGCCCAGGACTCAATGCCCCCCCCCCCAACACACAGTAAACGAAAACGTGTTTTGTTTTTACCTCTCGAATCCCAAGCGGGCGCCGCTATTAAGAGTGCTTCCCTAAAACACAACGGCTGCTGCTGCTGGGATGATCATCTTTCTATCTCAGGAGCGTCGGCCGGGCGGCAGCGGCAGCTGAGCTTCTTCCCCCCCGAGATTAGTTTTGTGGGCGTGACAAGACGACATTCTGACCGGAAGGAGAGAGGCTGATGGCCGAGCGCACGCAGGGGAGTGGCGTGGCGGGGTGGGGCGGGGCATCGCGCCGCCGCTACGACTCGCTTGTGGTTTCGGTACATAATAGCCTCGGCGTTATTACGGACGGAGCATTCCGCTGCCTGGATGCTGCCGCCGCTGCAGCTGCATATCCAGAGTAATGCTCCGGACAATTGTTCCCTAATTGCTTGTTACTGTCACACAGTTGCAGCATACCAGCAAGCGGGCGGGATGTGGAGACGTGGAGCACACTGCGCGCTCGCTGTGCTGCGCGCGGCGGCCCCCTTGTTTGAGGGGGAATAAATTTGCAAACACAGAGAGCGGACGCACAAGCGCACGGCGGCGACAGCGCTCGCTCCCAGAGGCGGTTTTAGTATATATATACGACTTGCGAGCGCTGCGCAGTGCTGTGCTGCGCTCGTAGACGACAGACGCTGCTCACTACCCCCTCCCCATGTTCGCTGCAGTTCCTATAGTCGTGCGTCCAGCGCACCATCAATGGTGCAGCATGGTCAAACACATACGCCACACAAACAGAAACGATTTGAGAAAAATCAAGCATACACCGCCTTCTTTTCACCGGCGGCTGCTCCTTTAATTTCACCCTCTTCTGTGCCTCCTGTCTCTATCGCCGTGAACTCCCCCCTGTTTTTCTCTCTCCCTTTTCCACCTCTCGTTTTCTTCCTTCCCCTTCTCTCCCCCCCTTCCTTGTATGCCGCCCGCCGCCGCTGCTCCTCTGTTTTGACTTTTGTGTTTTTATGTTTTATTGCGTATTTATTACGGTCAGCATTCCTATCTGCTTGGGTGGTCCCGGCCAGGCCGGAGGAACGGGTGCGCCCGAGGGGCGCGTCCGAACACGACTCTCCGTCCCTCTCCCGCTGCGAGGCCAGAGGGGGGGCTCTCGCTTTGGATGTCCCCGGTGGGGCCCGACCAAAGGGCTCGCAGGGCCGAGCGAGGGTCCCCGGGGAGCACGAGGAGAGCCCCACGGGGATGATGCTGGTGACAATGATCATC
Source organism: Frankliniella occidentalis (assembly GCF_000697945.3). Taxonomy (NCBI): domain Eukaryota; kingdom Metazoa; phylum Arthropoda; class Insecta; order Thysanoptera; family Thripidae; genus Frankliniella; species Frankliniella occidentalis. Next base: position 1,910,701 of record NW_026267138.1, on the reverse strand, counting down.
GAGCTTGTAACCGGGGGACTAAAAGGGGTCCAACAACAGCGTGTCACCCTGTCGCCCCGCGCACCAGCCGCTGCGTCGCCACTTTGGCCCGCCCCGCGCCGCGCTG
>NW_026267138.1:1906121-1910141 GCF_000697945.3 Frankliniella occidentalis | reverse complement strand
AACCCTGACAGCGTTCTGCCCCATGAATGATGGATATATGCGTTTTGTCCGACAACACCTCCGATAAGCAGCGCGCTGTTTGCTCGTTTGCTCGTCTCGGGAGAGCGACAGCCGGACACAAGATGCGGGTCGAGCGGCGTAACGACGGAGTGGGACAGAGAAAGAGAGAGAGGGGGGGGGGTGAGAAAACATAATCCTGGACGGGGTCACACGGGGAGGCCCCCTCGGGGTCACGAACCATATCCGTCATGCCCACCCAAAGCTTGGAGCGAGCGAGCAGACTCTCCGGGGAGCGAGGATAGGCCCCGGTGATCGACATTTGTGTTATAAGAAAAGTGCTTTCTCCCCCGGCAGTGTACACACGCCGTCCGGCCCGACAGGCATCCATCGCAAAGGTTGGTCTTCGGTGTGGCGGGGCCGGGCGCGGCGGACAGGCCGACCGTCTGCTGGCTTGTTCACCCGTCCTCAAACTGATGGCTTCCCGCTTCGAACTCAATTATTTCCGTGTACCCTTCAGATCTGTGGGGCCGGCCGGCGGCCACGCACCGGTACGGGATGTTTTGCGCCCTTCTTCTTCTTCAGGCGACTGTCTGCGAAGCAACAAACGTCTTTCCCTCTTTCTGCCTTCTTTCTTCATTTCAGCGACACGTTTCTGACGCATCGCTCCTCTGCGTGCCGACACATCACGCGGCTCCTTGTCGATGTCCCCTCCTGCCGCCCCAAAAGGGGGGAGGGGGGAATTTCCAGTAATAGATTAATTAGTTGTCGGTACGCGGACGGAACCTGGCTGCCGGCTGCCATCTGAAACGCTACAACAGGTCACCTTCACTGACGTTGCCGCGGCAGCATTTTTAAGTACGCCAATCCAAAAACTGAGAAGAATTTCAGAAAAATACTCGAATGCAGTGTTAAATCCTTGAAATTAAATTTTATTGGTTTGTAAGCTGCGACGCGTTTAGCGGCTCTGTAATGAAAAATACTTTCTTTTGAAATGCAAAGCAATTACTTCGTTGCCGCAAATATTTTACAAATTACAGACTAATTTGTTTGTATTGATTTAACAGTGTGCCGAGCGTCTGCCAAACTATGTTGCCAGTGCAGCACTTTTTAACAATTCGTTTCGAGTGGTTCGCTATACTCTCTCCCTCTCCCTATTCTTCTCTCCGCATAGCACCCAGCAGCACCACCGCACAACCCATCTTGTCATAATGATGCTTGCCTCTAATTAGATAGACAAACCAAGCTTCCTTCGCCTGCTTCCCATAGAGTCCTCTGCCCCTATTCTCCCCCACCCTTCTCTCTCTCTCTCTTTCTCCGCCTCTCCGGGTGCCCGTGTTAAACGGGTGACACTCTATAGCGGTGCTTATCGGGTGCCCATCGGCCCTCCTGCCTGACACAAAACTACAGGAGCGGCTGTCGATCCGGAGGAAGGGGAGGGGGTGGGGATCCTCTATCCCGGACGCGACCAGACCGCAAAAAGGACCGCGGGAGTGGCAGTTGGTGTGATTTGATGATGGAAGTCGTCAGATCAGGAGTTTTAACTCCGCTGTCAGGTTTTATGTTGTCACCTTCGCCGCTATGAGGACCGATTTCTCCCCTGTGATGACGCGGAATTCGAAATCGTGTGGTGTGGCTGTGCTGTTATGATACCGGCTGAAAAATACTTTTTGTCCAAAGAAAAGAGAACCCTATCCATAGGTTATGGTAAAGTATCACCACATCGAGCTTATCTTTACCGTCAAGGCAAACAACTGTCCCCATTTTCGTCATTTTTTTTTTCATTTAAAAAACTCTGTTGTTTTGAGTTTCAGCCAAATCTTTCGCGCATCTCTTCACACTGCGTAGGGGGCACTGTTTTTCAAACACTGTGACGTCACAACCAATCCAGTCTGAATTGTGTCACACTGCTTAGAACATCGCATAATGTCACATTCGTTAGAGAGTGACGTACCCATGGTAAAGCCGAGAGCTAAACGCGAGAGCCCATAGCGACAGCCGCGAGAACGAAAAATCGGTTCGGTGGTAGATGAGAACGGCAGCCTTAGGTCTCTCGGGTCAGGGCTCGGCCACCGAGGTTGTCGCTTTGCGCTCTCGCGTTCAGCTCTCGGCTTTAGCTCTCCTAACTAAATACAGCTTTAGTGCAGGCCCGGCGTACCTATGTCACGTTATAACCAATGTGACACGAGTCAAAAAAAATCGTTTCAATTGACGCGACAGTGTTTGAATAATTGTGGGGAAGGGAAGGAAGGATTGTAGAACGTTTGAACAAGCCACATAATTGTGCTCCTTTCAATTAAAGTTGACCTGTCCTAATCCAATGCGATCGTCACAACAGGCATATATTGTTCTTACCCTAAAAGCAACGACCGGGATTGATTTTTTGCTGGGGTGTGTGGTGGTGGGAAGGTGGTGGGAAGTTGGTGGGAAGTTGGTGGGAAGTTGGTGGGAAGTTGGTGGGAAGGTGGTGGGAAGGTGGTGGGAATAAGGTGAGGTGCAAGGGCCTGTTTCCTGGACGAATTAATCGCAGATGCGTATGGTAACCAGTAACAAATACCTTCGCATCGGGCCATATACCCTATCGAATTTGTCCCCCCGGGCGGACTTGTCGCCTTGAGCCAGCGCCCCTTGTAACGCCCGGTCATTACAAGGGTTTTAGAAAGGGTCGCCGTCGGGCCAGCGCCATCTTGTCTCTTGATTTACGCCTCTTTTCCGTCCGTCCCGACCCTGGCGGGGCTGGCGGGGCTGGCGGGGCTGGCGGGGCCGGCGAGGGCCTCGTACGCAGGGCGACGTGTTCGCTCCCGGGCCCGGTCTGATAGGAGATAACCCCCCATAATGGAGCCCCCGACTACAACATGCGCCTAAATTTTGACTCCCATTTATATGTATTACCCTTTTCACGTTTATAGGATGTCTTGTCGTCCCTTGTGTCCCGGTGCGCGGGGACGGCGGCCGGAGCAGTGTTGGCTGGGGTCCCCTCCGCCCCGCCCGGCCCGGCCCGGCCCCGGATACCAGATGAGGCAGGCGATGTGCATATAAATGTCACTCCAACAGGTGGCCGACTAGCGGGAGGCCGCGCCCGGCTAAGCCGCCGGGCTAAACACCATTTTGTATTTTGCAAAGAGGAAAGACGAGGCTGTTTGTCACCGGGACACGCAAGTCTCTATCCGTGTCGGAGACAGATAAAATGCTAAGCGCAAAAGAGGGAGGGGCGCAACTGATAACGATGCGTCACATTCCGCCAAAGGGCGAGTGCGAGTGAGTGAACACTGTAAAAAAGTCGTAGGCTTACGGAAAAATTTCCCATATGTTGCTGTCACAAATGTATAACCTATTCTGTAAATAAACGTGACAACAAATGTTGTAAATTTACGAGGTTTGCGTGCATGCCAGGTGGCCATGACCGGCGCCACGTGCTGACGTCCAAAAGGACACCGGCAGGTCGTCACCCCACCGTCACGCGGGGCCCGCCACACAGACGTATCGGGCCGCGCGACAGGCGGCAAATTGTTTGTAGCACTGAGGAACACGCCGCCGCTGGAGTCGCCGCCGTCACGACGTCTTCGTCACACCCCCGTTATACTGTCACCCGCCCGTAGGCCGCGTGCCTGAGTCGTCGCACCGATTTTTTTTCTCGTCATTGTCATGCGCAGACCCCCCCCCAAAAAGTGTACTATGCACGGGAAGGTTTTGGCAAAAAGCACCACAGCAGCGGTAGATATTTGCAAGGTGATGGAAACGAGGAGAAAACTCCCTTGCTGAGCTCGCGAATGGTGATGACGACTGCGAGCAGTGAGCACGTCGCCCTATGGCAGCGCGGCAACCCCTTCTGCGGTGAGCGCCCCGTGCCCCGCCCCGTCTCGCGGTGGGCGTCGCGGCGCTGATGGAGTTTGCACCGCAAATGGTGCGCTCGCGGGCGTGCCGTGTTGACAGGGACAGGCTCACACGGTAGCATCTCCATGTGACCGGCACCGTTCTGACGAACCAACGGCCTCGTTCACGCTCGCGCTGCCACTGAACTCC
>NW_026267138.1:1905290-1905761 GCF_000697945.3 Frankliniella occidentalis | reverse complement strand
AATATGTTGTCCGCCGGTCGGCGTTGTGGCGTAGGCGTGCCCTTATAACTCATTTATATTGACTTAGAGAGGAAGATTAACTTCCCGTGCACAATCATAACAAATGGCGCCTCGGGCCTCGTTTAGCTCTGGGGATCGAAACCGCACCCTTCCCATACAAAGACTGTTCCAAGGCGTAGTATAAGGGGTAAAAAAGATTTTTCACAAAATATCTGCGTTTTTTGTTTTGATTTGCTTTCTTTTTTAGAAATTCTCATTAAGGGCAACCTAGCCTCGGGGTTGAATCACAACATTCGTCTGGTAAGGAGATTTCTCCAGCACATCGCTTCAATGTGAAGGGTCATCAACACGACTGTATATGAGACGCACGCAGCGTGACTTCTCACTTCATTTTATTCAGTGGTATAAGCGTAGCCCAGAGTGGAGAGAGAGAGAGAGGAAGGGAAGGAAGGATTGTAGAACGTTTGAACA
>NW_026267138.1:1888857-1904939 GCF_000697945.3 Frankliniella occidentalis | reverse complement strand
CAGCTAAATGAGCTAATGCATTCGCTAATATGGCCATAGAATAGAATATTAGCTTTCCTACCTAATTCCCAGCTAAGAAAGCTAGAATACTCTCTTTCACAGCTAGTTGCTTTATTTTGTAGACAACTGTCATGGCTAATTTATTAGCTCTCCTAGCTAATTCTTAGCTAGGAGAGCTAATATTCTGATATAAGGCCGCATATTAGCGAATGCATTAGCTAATTTAGCTAATTCTTTTTTTCGTGTAAGTGTAAGTGGGTATGACCTGCACCAAGAGGGAATGTTTATCAGACAACTAACTGAACTGACTGGATAATACGCCACACGCCACGGGCGTAAAATAGGCAATAACCAAAGAGTAATCAGGCAATTCAAGTCCCTCTTAGTAAACCCAGGAATCGACTCGCTCCAAAAGCAGCAAGGCTCAATGTTATCTTTCCTTCTCGTGCGATTCCACTCCTTCTCTCGCCTCCTGCACGTCTCGCGCACCTACCACACCGCTCGCGCTGAGTGGATGCGGGCAGAGACTATCCGTGTTCTCAATATATAACACATCGGATTAACTGCAGTACCTACTTCTTCCAACGTGGAAATTGCCTCGGAAAATGAAAAAGAAAACTGGAACAATCATTTCAACTTCAACTCACCAATAGCGATACCGTCCGTCAGGAGTACGACAGAGTGGAGGAGGAGGGGGGGGGGGGAATAAACGGGGTCTCTGACCCCGTCAGCAGAGCAACCTAAACACACTCGTTTTAATACTATTGGCTCTCTGTAACAATGGATATTTTACTTCGCTTTTCATACTTTACGAGCACGGCCCTCCAGTGCATCGTTCATTTCCCAACAAAAGGCACACACAGGCGTACGCGCAATTAGGGTTTAGGCTCTAATTAGAACTGGTCCTTAAGTGTAGGACGTCCAAAGTTATTTGCGATCGTTATATGCGGCCGGTGCGGCTGGACCGCCTGGCCCGGACCAGAGGACCTTACGGTTAATGAGAAGCTCGTCACTAATGAGAGTGATCCCCTCCTCCGCCTTCCTGCGAGTTGTGTCGTCGTAAATAAGGATAGAACAGCAGACTACCACAAAATAACAATTGAGAAATACAAGCTACGCACTGGCATGCCTCACTTTCCATCGTAACAACACGTAATTATAAATTTTAAAGGAAGTTTAGATACATTTTTCCGAGGGGAGATTTATTTTCCTCTCACATCACCTAACCGGTCCATTTCGTAAAGTTCAAACCACGACTTACAATAATGTCCCACTTGTCAGCGGCAGTTTTTAAAAGGGGGGGGGATATAGAGAAAAAGTGACCGCGTGGCGTGTGTGATCTATGGCCGCTGCTGGCGACCCTGGTCGTAAGTTGGCACAAGTACCGGTAAGTCAATAAAGTCGAGCAGAGCGTCGGTAAGGCCTCACGGAGGGTCCAGCCCAGGGCCCAGTGCACTTCTGCGAAGCGATTACGGACGGAAATTTACATTCCACGCGCCAATATCACTATTCCAAAATGGCGGCCGACCCGCCCGCTCGTCTAGAGAAATCCTGCTGCTCGTTAACGATCGCAGGGCCAACCGTACGACGGACGAGATACTTAAAGGAGGCGGAGTCGTTATGGCGCGCGGGGGTTTAAAACAGCATGATGTGTCCAGCCCGACCGTAAAAATCTCGAATTTTATCGATCCAAAATTGAGTTTCGTGTTTAGGTGAGGCCTCGCTCGGTTTGGACAATAAAACCAAATGCCAGTCACAAAACAAGGAGTTCTCTCCAGTCCAACCAAACCAATTCTCTCATCCTGTGATACCAATCCTCTTCTTGACTTAATTTTATCTAGGTTGATGAACACCAGACTGAGTCTCACTTATCAGGCCTCCTCATCTACTAAATCTGGTATATTGTATTTATGTTTTTGCAGTATGTTCGTTCATTTGGGGGACTACGTAGTCAATTTTGCTGTCGTCTAGGCTGAAGTGGACTTCGCTCACTACCGCTACCAGCTTGGAGTCGATTTGTCCAGTTCAATCCACACCCCTCTCCTCAGCAAAGGCCCTTTGTCTCTTTTCACTGTCACACAGAGATGTTGCTTGTTACCCAAGGCGTTGGGTAGGCAATCCCGTGACGAAGTTCTGTATTGCGGTACGGTATACCCGCCGCAGCGCACGGCGCTTCGCCCACTTCATCTCCATAAAACATTCACAAGAGAACATTTTCTGGTGTTACACACCAAACTGTAAGTTTCTTACGCACAACTGCTCTTCGGTCTTTGTGCAAAGAATTTGTAGCCTTTGAAATACAAACTTATACGAAGAAAAGTCTTTCGATCCTATGTGCGTTACTAACCCACTTCTTAGTAAGACGAACACTCTTGTTTCGATACATCCCTGCAAGAAAGGCTCAGTCAAACGACCGCTGCGCTGATGAAAACGTCTCGGCCTGAGGGAGGCTGCTAAGAAAGACTCGGTGGCAAAGGAAAACTGCATCAACTGAGTCTTTTTTCCCAGCGACCAAGCCGTTTTCAGCAGCGGTCGCTCGACCACGCCTTTCTCGCAGGAAGGTTTCGGTTTGTGAGGAACAAGGACTGAAATAAGAAGCGATATTGCAGGTCTATATGTCCCCTGCAATATGTATTGATCTCAGCGAAAGCGCTGTGTAACACCTTAGAAGTCATAGATGTATCTTCGACTGAGAAAATGCTCTTTTGAGCTGGAGGTGGATATATATGATCACCCGCTATCCTTTTGAGATACCGCACTGCGCATTCGTCCATTTCTTGGCAGAGTAGGGTGACCACAGGGCCCCGAGTGAATGTACGGGGGGTGAATACAGTGAATACACTCAACGCCATGGAATGACAGGCAAGAATTCGTGCGGCCTACACAACGAAATGTGCTCCATCACGCTTCTCTCCACCATGTTGTAAGCCATCATCATCAGGGCCCAGCGCTATGCCCGGGTAAAAAAGTGCCCGAACTCCGCTGCCTGTAGGCCTTACAGCGGCAACGCACATCGCACATTAAAAGTACGGCCAAAGGCGGTGGGTGGTTTTCGTTTCCACGTGGAACGAAAGGCAATCACGGCGAATCGCATCCGCTCGGGCCGCCTTCTACCTGAAAATCGTATGTTATGTTATGCCTGAGAAATAAAGAAATAGGTGGATTGTTTTAAATTAATTTTCTTCTAATAAAATTCATGTCATATCGAAGGATAAAATGCAACCATCCTCGTGCTTATGATAAGTCATGCCGCGCCAGTCTTCCTATCCGGAGGATACGGGGTGGATGCACCGTTTTGCTGGGGTCGTCAACGAGGCGGCAACGTTCAAAGTCCACGAGATGAGGCGCCTCACTCTCGAACTCGAACCATTCGAGGCGGATAAAGATAAACCAGCCGATTTCGACGAAGACAGCAGCAGCAGTGACTCTGATATGCGAACCGCGGGGGGAATCAGATCCCCAGGCCCCCCCTGGGGGTCTGCGTCCGGACAGGAACCACTTGGGCCTGCTCTCTCTCTCTCTCTCTCGCTTGCGAGACGAGGGAGGAAAAAGGTGCCCCTCTTCGGACGCACCCCGCCAGCCAGGTGGTAGTCGAACGCCCCGCCGGGCACTCAGCCATTATATTGAATAATAATGTAGTTAGGGGGCGGAGCGGGAGGGGGAGGAAGGGGGGAGGGGCTCCAATATGGCCGACTAACCTTCCTCCGGGACCCCTCTACCGCCCCACCGGCCCCTCTCATAAGTCTGCCGGCCCCTCCCGCGTCAGCCTCTCTCTCTCTCTCTCTCTTTCTCACTCCCGCTCATGAGCGACAAGGATGGAGCAAGACGTTCATACGCGCATCAGCCAACGGACCACTCCAAAAGGTATTTTCGCGCAACGTTTTAATTACCCGATGCAGGGTGAATAATCCCCCCCCCCCTTTAATGACATTATTTGCAGGGCGGTCTCGCTGCGCCGTGCGTTCAAATCTCCCGCTTTGGCGGCGGCCATTGTTGTTGCCGGTCGGACCGTCGCTGCCAGCCGGGTAATGAAGACGAACAACTTAATAACACGTCTGCATGCGGAGGCACGCCTGCCAACCGGACAGGCCGGGGTGACAATCTACAAACGAGCGTCGAATTAGACCGCTCCGCTGCGCTCCCCGCGTTCGCACGGCCGGCCGCCGGACGGGACCTGTTAGATGGGGCTCTTGATGCTGCAGCACCATGCACTGCGCTGCACCACGGTGTGGGGACCACGCGCATAACATTATTCTTCTCCGCCGGAATCTCCCTCCCGCCCGGAGTGAATTGACTACGGACATCATCGTATGGGGGCTCAGCTCTGCACTTGGCTGCATGGCCGCCTGCCAGGAGTACATCTGCGGGACCCCCCTGCAGGGGGAAATACACACACACACACACACACACTCACACACACTTAAGGAGATAGACTATCAAGTTCGGCTCCTTGCGAAATTTAATCCGGTTTGAGTACTTTAGCGGAGAGGTCCACAATTAAAGTCCCTGGACGTCCCTGGACGGGTTTACAGCGTCGCGGCCTACCCCGCGCGCAGATTATATTTTGCACCCTGCTTTAATGGTCGCGTTATCTGCTTCGGCTGATGGAAGGGCGGAGAGAAGCCCCGATGATGATAATCCCCCCCCAGCAGCCAAGCCGCGCAGTCCGGCCAGGCATTTTCGGCATCTCTCTTTCGGTCTCTTTCTCTCGCTCTCTCACTCCGACCGTCCGACTTTATTACACGGTCCGAACTGTAACCCGGGTGTCCGTAAAAGTAACCTGTGCCGATGTAAAGGTGTAATGGCCTGAGCCGAACAATGAGGCGAGCGCACTGTTGCACTCCTGCTGCTCGCCCCACACCATTGTGGCCTCCAAGTACCGCCTATGCCGGGCGTGCCGGCTGCGCGGGCGCTGGGCTCCGGGTGCCCCGACCACGTGACCACGAGTACTCCGACGAGCGCCCACTAGCAACATCTCCATCCGAGCGGACACGACGCAGCACACACGCATTTCGGACCATTACTAAAATATTTAGCGCAAAACAAAGCACGAAAAGTAAAGGCAGTTTTCAACTTGATTTGCGACCCTCCTCCTTCTCCTCCTCCTGTCGCTGCTGTTTTCAGTCTTGTTTTCAAACCCGACCGGGCTGCACACAAACGCACGCACACGCACAAGAAGAGGGTAGAGACGGCGCGGCGGCCCGTGCGCGCCGAGCGAGGCGATATCCTGATGCGTATCTGACACGCCAAAGGGACTCGGTGACGTCTCAAACGGCTCTTCGTCAGCAGCGCTGCGGGCAGAGATTATTTTTCAATTCAATCGCTGCGGGCTGACTTCTGCTGCCCGTGAGCGGGCCGTGAGCCGCCGCCGGTCCTTTTAATTCCAAGCTGCGGCAGCCTTTTTACGTGATTGCCATCGAGTGTGTGCATGTGTGTGAGTGAGAGTGTCTGTGTGTGCGTGCGCGCCTTATTTTCGTTTGTACAACACGGCGAAGAGTGTATGTGGCGGGGCTGTGCGCGCGGCCATGAGCTCAGCGGTGCGGAGAGAGGGGGGGGGGGGGTAAGCCACATACCAGCTCCGCCCAGCCCGCCTCTTAATATCATAATCGACTGACTGCCCGCGTCTCCCCATACCCCCTCTCCCCTTTCCCATTTCCCCTCTCTCCCCCACTCTCCCTCTACTATAACTCTTGTTCCACATCGCAGAATTGCCCTATTGACACTCATCCAACGTTTCTTCATGCTTTGGCTTTGGTTCGGCTAGAGTCCATCCCCAAGCTGCTGAAAACTTGTTTTTTACACAACACACTTGATACATACATGTATTCAACATGGATCGTAGACGTGTGTAGACCAACGGGCATGCATTTTCCGCCCGAAATCTTTTTACTTGGCCTCCCCCGGCCGGCCCGCTGACCGCGCTGAGCGGAGCGCCCCGTTCGATCGGACCGGCCGGCGGGGGTGCGTTCGAATACGAGGCGTGACTGTGTGATCCAAATCGGAGAGCGGCGAGGAGGTCGGGAGGCGGCCGGAACGCGGCCCAGATAAATCAGCGCGCGACTGGCTCTATTTCATGTTGACAGGCAGTGCTGACAGCCCGCGGTGGCGTCCGCGCCTCAGTCTCTCTCTCTCTTTCTTCCTCTGCTTGTTGTGCCCGGGCGCATGGCGAGGGAGTGAGAAAGGTTGGAGGAAAATGTACCAGCACAGCGTGCGCGCGCGCCTCTGCACTGGAGAGCAGACATCCCCACACGGCGGGGCAGGCGTCCCCGTACCCCCCTGCGGCCTGCGGTGCGGTCTAGTGCAGCGCAGGGCGGGGAGGTGTGGCCAGCAAAGCACCGGTTCGGTGATTTGAGCATGAAAAGAAAAATGCTGAGAAAGGAAAACTTGCTTGAACGAAAGACATGAAAATTTCGCAGCTAAAGGGGTGCTAAATTTTCTCCTACTTGTCGGTGGATCACAATTTTCCAAGGGCACTCGGAGAAATGTTGACGTCGTCATTGACAGCACCACGCCCCCGCCACGCGCCCGCTAGAATTGCAGTTCAGGCGCGGTATAAGGGGGGGGGGGCACATCGTATCTAATCCATCTGTGCTACAAAAGCCCTGTATGTAGGCAACCCACAGCCCATCCCCCCCTGTCGCCACCCCTTATACCGCGCCTGTGGGGGATACGATAACGTTCGACTGCAACGATAACGTCCGACTGCAGTCACCCATGGGTGAAGATAAAAGTCACCCTTTACCTACACTTTAAAACACAAAATCAACTTCGTCGATGAGAAATCTAAGGTATAAGCTACTTCGCTCCGTACCCTTATATATGTACTGCCTTACGACTTGCCGGGCTTGCATAGGTCGGCGTAATCATTCACCGCGAATCTTCAACGCGAAACTGGTCGAATGTTCAAAAAACATCTAATGCCTTCACCACGACATGACGACGGCGTCAGGTACCCCCTTCCCTGCCCCCCTCCTTTCGCGCTCGCGGCACTTTCATAATAATAATTACCCACATGCCGCCGTGGCGCCGTGCCATATTATAAACAGAGTTATTACCGACGCCGTGTCGCGGTACGCAAAACGCCCCGGCCGGCGCAGGGGGGATTATTATTACTATTATTATTATCATGACCGCACTGTAAAAAGCTTACGAACTAAATACTTTGCAACGTTACGAACAATTTTCGTTCTTTGTATTGCAAAGAAATTGTTCGTATTGCAAAGCGATTGTTTGTAAGGCTAGAAGGGTCTTACGAACAATCGGTTTGCATTACGAACTAATTGTTCGTAAGCTTACGAACAATTAGTTCGTAATACAACGCTTGAAAATCCTTCGTAAGCTACGAACGTTTTGGTTTGCATTACGAACCTATAGTTCGTAAGCAATTAACAGTGCGTCATCATCGCGGAGGCCTAGGGGCTCCGCGCGAGCATGCGCACAACATGATCGGGGCGGATTGACACATTATCATAACAGCTGCGCCCGGCTCGGCTCGACTCGACCGACTCGGCTCCGATGGCGTCGAGCAACGCTCCGCCGCCGTTCTGCTCTGTCGAAGCGGAAAATGTTTCGAACGCGTCGCGACGCGGGCGGCACGGCGCAGCACTGCTGGATGGCTCGGAGACGCGTGCCGGGAGGGCGTATAAGTTCAGCCTCACACGGAGGAAAAGCAATTAGCTAATCTAGCTAATTCATTCGCTTATTTGGCTTTAGCTGATTGTTAGCTCAGAGAATTGGGAACTAGCTGTTTTTTTTAAGGCTAATATCTCAGCTCTCTGCTGAGGTAATAGCTTAGCGGGCTGACATTTTGAGCTGAGGCCTAAATTAGCGAATGCATTAGCTTTTTTAGCTTATTAAGGTTTTCGATGCACAGACGAACGCACATTTTTTTAGCATACTACCAAACCACCATAGTGATTTACGTACTGAAAGCAGCGACCTTTATCGGAATAACAATCCGTTTGTTTTATTTATTGCGTGGGCTTTTCGAGCAGAAGGTGGTGAATGCGCGGAGGGTGAATACGGACGCATCCGCTTGGGGTTGAAGAGCGGCGTGTTCCCGTCCAATCTCTCTGATGGAGCTTGCCCCGCCCCGCGTCCGTCCGCGCCGCGGTCCAAACAAGGAGCGGCGTGTCGTGGCGGGAAGTACAGCAAATAGCGCAGCACGCAGTCAGGCACGTGTGATGAGCCAGGGGACCGAGTCACCGGACGACAGCAGTACGGTCGCAGTGCGTTCATCTAGAAAACAGTTGGGGGAACAACACAGCAACCATTATTGACTCCCGACAGCGTTTACCGAATTACGTCCACGCTGTAATGTTTAATTCAAAACTTCATTTTGTTTTAATCTTTCTCTTTATTTTGTTGGGGTGAATCAAGTTTACGTAGTTGGTGTCACTACCTTATAACTGTGTTTCCTACGCTAGCCTTTATATTTTGTTCTGACACTCAGAGAGTAAAGGGATCTCTGAGTGTTGAAATACGGAAAAAACCCGTTTTCGTGCGAAAAACGCACCACACCCGCAACCTGCGGCTGTGGGTCGGCAGGCCAGCCGGCCGAACAGACCGCTCAGTTCCCGGGAGGCCGACTGTATCATTTTTGGCAGGCGGGCGACAGACAGGCGCTTGATGCGGCGTGGCGAGCCGAAACAATGCGTGTTGTGGCCGTGTGTCGGTGATGCTGGTCGCCGTGGCCGGGGAGAGATGAGAGGGTGTGCTGCGTTGGGTGGTGATGGACGGTGGCGTCCAAAAGTACACTGATTGGACTCGGTGACCTGCGAACAAGTGCTGAGTACTTACTGGCTTGGCTGCCCAAGTTCCACTATAAAAACACCTTTCTTCGAAAATATTTGAACTTGTTTCGTATAAAATTAGTTCCTATGAAAAACTTTTAACTTTAAGGAGAACCTTGGTATATACAAGCTATTTTTCGTTGTTTACACATGTTATTAATATTTTCAGCCTTTAGAACTTTTTAAAACTTGGTATCGTTATCCAGGCAGATCAAGTTATTAGCTAGGAACTACGTGTAAGACTGCAAGTTAAACAATTTTAAGTTGTACTTAATTCGATTGCTGTAAACTTGTCAGTACATACACAGTCCAAAAGAGGGACTCTGTTAAAGACGAGTCGATCTCTGAACTATCCTGATTATTTACTTTTCATTTTCCATCTTTCGTTTTACTGTTCCTCGGAGAAGTTTCAAATACTTTACTTGCAAAAGTTCCTGAAGATGTTCTGGTGGTGACATATCGTAAGTTGAACCTTCGACTGCTTCGACTTCGCACTTTGTAGAGGTAATCTAGACTTGAAGCTTGGCGAAACCTTAATGTATCCCAAGTCCAGGGGTGTTCCAAGCGCGGAGAGTTGTGTTGGGTGGTGGCGGTCGGTTCTGGCGAGGTCAGCTCGGCTGAGGTCGTGGAAAGGGGTTCCCCATGATGAGCCCGTTGAGACGTAGGGCCCGTGCAAAGGAAGGCTGGACGCCTTCACCGCAGAGGATGTGGCCGCTCTGTGTGACAGGCAAATCAGCTCGGTGGGACCACAAAGCCACAGATAAAGAATGTTTATCTGTCGCAATATCATCAGCAGCGGCCGTTTCGATTAGCCGTAAACACGACCAGCCACAGCAAGGTTTTCGGCAGGGGACCACTGCGTATGAATATATATTGGGCCCAGCAGTAGAAACAACAAAGCCCTTGAAACGCAGGCCTGAGGCCCGTAAAGAAAGGAAAAAATGTCGTCGATTCCAAAGGTATACGCGGTGGCGGCTCAGCACGCAAAAGGGCCGTAACATTCCTGCATAGTAAGAGGCATATGGTAGCCTTATCGAAAGAACCGGGTGGCGGAGGACGCGAAGCAGACCAGGCGGTTGGCTGGGCTGGACACAATCAAACCACCAAACCGTCACCGCCACGACTTGTTTCGTTGTAGTAGTTTCCTCGACGGAACTGGAATCAGAAATGTCCCCGTATTTGTTGCGGCAGTGTAGCACATGTTGCGCGCGGCCTATTGTGCCGCTTGCGTGTCCGAGACGTGTTCACAGCTTTTGTGACCACAGCGGCACTAGGTGCGGCGGGCGGGCGCGAGGCGGGGTGCCGGCCGGGTGGCGGGGCGAGGCGGCCAGGTGGGGTGCTGGCCAGCCGCACGCGCACGCTGCGTGACGCTGCCCGCAGGACCCGCAGAAGACAGCGGGCACAAGCTCTTTTGCTCCCTCTGTCTCCGACGGCCTCTTTTCAATAACACGACCCTGGCAGGAAACTATTCTCCAGTCCAGAAAAGCAGTGATGAATGCGTCAAATTTGGCCTGGCTATCTCTGCTCTCTGCTTGCCGAGAATACTGATGCACCTGGCGGTTTTTCGTGTCCGTCCCTTATGCTCACATACCTCTTCTTTGGAGTCCATGAATAAAAATATATCAGCCTCAGCTGGCGGCGCGGCGCCTTGCGTCCGCGACCGGGGGGCTTCTCGGAAGGGCTCGGCTGGGCTCGGCGGCCCAGCCTGGTTGCGCGGGCTGCGCTCTCCTCCGCTCGGGGCGGCTCGGCACGGCCCGGCTCCGCACAAGGGCCGTGAGGGGGAGGGGCCGGAGGGGACCGGAGGGCCAGCCAGGGACAGGTGGCGGCCATTTTGGTGGAGGAGCGGTGTGGCGGCGCGGCGGCGGGACCAGCAGCCAGGCCCACCAGAAGTAGCGCTGCCCAAATTTAAAACTTGGAAGTATTTCATTTCCGGAAGGTTTCATGGTTAACGGCGGGTTGTTGTGTTCCTGAAGGGCTGGCGGTCGGCCATGTAGTAGGTCCATCTTGGCCCACGCACCGTGGAGGCTGCTGAGCCCATAAGCACGACGGGGTCTCGTCGGGACGGCCAGTTCCTCCTGTGAATCGAAGCGTCCCAAAGTGGCGTGAGCAATCCGGCGAGGTGCGGACACGCAGCGCAGCACAGCTCTAGCGCTGACCTTGACCCCGGCTAGCTTGCTGGCCCACAACCGCGCTTCTTTTCCTCCTCCTCCTCTGCCGCAATTAGGCCTCATTGTTCTTCTTCTTTTCCCTCTTCTGTTTCCCGTTTGACTTTCCTTTTCGCGCCATCCGCACTCCCCGAAAAGTTGCGTCATATCTCTCCTCCAGCTGTTCGCGCACGCTGTTCGATTACAGGCTCCAGGCTGCTCTTACGCACTTCTGTTTGCCCAATTTCTGTGTCAGCTCCAAGCCTTGTATAGAGGTATAAATATATGTGTGTGATGTCAAAAAAGAGAGGGACCTCGCTTAGCTCACGAGGGATCCACCACCGAATGCAGGATTTTCGTCGTCGAGCAGACTCACAAAAACGAAGAAGTCAGAGTTCGGGAGCGAAAAGAGGAAAAAGGGGGGAGGGGGCAGTCGATTTCCCTCCTCGTTGTCTCCTTCGCGAGGCGAGGCCATTGAGCTGTCAGGACGACCCTAAGGGCCGGCCGCTCACACGTCAAGGCTTCTAATTGTTACACCAACATGCGACACACCCTTTTTTTACCTTCCCCGTTTCCTTCGCTTTGCACGTCGCATCCCCCTTTCACCGAGAGGATATTTTATTAAAAACAAGGAGAAAGCAGTCAAGTCGTTCGCTTCGTGTCTTCCGCTCTTGTGCCTCTTCTGTGTCCACCACGGGCACACCAAATGCTTTTGACTTGCTTTTGAGGCGCACACATCACCCTGCAACCCCCTTCATTAAAACTTCAACGGCGATACCACATCAGGCCGCATCTTCATTAAGCTCACAAAAATAATTTTAAAAAACACGCAAAAATCAATCGCCAGGCACGTATGGCGTCGCTGTTGCACAGGAAATGCCCGCGGATGCGCGGGGCACAGGCACAAGGCAGGTAACTTATGCCGGATGATCGCCAAAGCCCCCCGCAGTCTAATTGGCAGCAAATGAATAATGCAGTCCCCCCACTACGGACCGCTCAGTTCGCGGAGCTCTAGCGGCATCATGCCGGGTCCTCCGAGTGGAGGAGGTGCAGTTTAGAAATCTTCACAACGTTCGAACAGCGCGAATATGTGGTCCGTTTATCACCTCTTCATCTTCCTCATCCGAGTGTGGCCGTGACAGTGAGGTATTCGAACAGAAAGGGGAGACGCAAAGTCACATCGGAGCAGCGGGCAGACGAGGCGAGGCAGAGACGATCACGTTGTTTTCCTCCGAAGTTCAAGGCGTCGCCGAGGGATGGCGCGGCGGTCTGGCTCGCCGCTGGAGGCCCACGCTGCACGTGCTGAACTGTAAAAACCCGCTCCACAGGCAACTTCAAATAGTACGGGCCTTACCCCTCCCAACGGGACAGCGGCAGCGGCAGCAGCAGCAGCAGCACACCGCCACTGCGGGCTTTACCAGAAACTTTGCTCTTCTTGTTCACGCCAACAAATGAGGCCAATCTTGGACAACGTGCTCGGGCCGCCGGTGCGCCGGACCAGCCGGGCAAACACTTTCACTTCATCTCCGGAAGGAGGCACTGGTGTCGCGCCCTTTATGGCTGAGGGGGGGAAAGGAAGCAAGGCAAGATAAAAAATACAAAACACGTCCACCAACTTCTCTTTGACTGCTCCTCATCTCCAGGGCGAGTGCGTCTCATCCGATGAGTCCGTCGACACACTTGCCATTCAGTCCAAGCTGTCGGCCGCTCCAGGCTTCCAGCCCGGCTCCTCCTTGCATCACAGATTGTCTCACGTTGGCGTCGATAATAAACTGAAATGCCGGGGGACATTCCTCGCCGCCCCACCGCCCCGCGTCCGCACACACTGCTACCACCCCCAAGTCGGAGACACGTTATTCCGCTTAATTCCTTTTCCAGCCAATTAACTTTTTCAATTTGAATAATTAAAAGGGAGAAGAATGTTAGGAGAGCGGGCGGGCTGAGGACGAGGAGCAGAGCAGCGCTTGCTGCAGGGGAACACGCTGGTAAAGCTCGGTGAGAAGTCTTCATTATTAACGCGCTCCAGACACGCCGAGATATTTTGGAGGAAATTTTACGGACATTTTATTTTGCCGTTTCATTTTGGTGATCACCCAATAACATCAGAGCGAAGCTGTAAACTGGACGAGATAACCATTATCAACCCCCTGAGGGAAACAATCATGACTGAAATATTTTAATAGGTAGTATAATAGTAGTACCAGTAATAAGGGTGGTAACAGCGGCGCCTGAGTGCGTGCAGAGCTGCTATGCAAGGCTTGTTAGCAGAATAACACACGCGCACGCACACAAACACACACACACACACACACAAGCACATACGGAGTCACACGCACAAACGTGGGTATGTAAGTACCACGCGAATGGGTTCATTGATGCTGGCGGGTCCGGGACGACGGCGAGCGAATCCAGGAATCCAAAGAGAGTAAGAGATTTCCAAGAGGGTCTTAACTGTCTTATAGAGTGTACACCAGTTGCCAAGATTACTAGCTACCTGGGTAATATTCGGACTTTTGACATAAAACACCTGAAATTTGGCAAAACACACTCCTTTCAACCTGAGTGTAGGCAAATTAAGGTTTTCGGATCAACCCAACTGAAGACTACCGAAAATCATTGTAGATTTTGATGCAGGGGTGTGACTTGTCCGCCGGAAAAAAGGAAACCAGTTAGCCCCCACCACCCCTTTTCCCCCTTGACAATGGTTTGGAGCCCCTCTAGGACCTAAAAAGCCCATCACCCGTCAACCCACATCCTAAAAATTTAGGTGTGGTGTGATACAGGTTTGGATCTAGCTTCTCGCTTGCTTTGCTTTCAGGTTCCTTCATTATGTTCAATTATCATTCAAAACTAAAGCATAGAGTAACTTCAGTGATACCTGCTTATAACAATTGTGCTTCTTTCATTAGTTTGATTGTTATGCGAAATATTGTCTTGGCTCGCTTCGTTTCATGCTACGCATTCATACATTTCCCTTGCTCTTTCAGATTTTGGCATGTGAGGTCAATTATACGGGACATAATCTAAATTACGTCATGTAACATAAAATTCAGTACTATTGATGAAAACGGATTAAAATAAACAATAAGTTACCATATGATTGCCCACTTCTCTTGCCCAGCGCTTTCCCAAAATTACAGGAAAAGGTCAGGGAAAAGTCTAGAAGTTTAAGAAACACAAATTTACGCCAAAATCAACCTTACTAATTACTTTTCCTTCTTGTCAATGTTCTTAAACTCATCATTATTGTAGCAGTAGGAACGAAGCTATTGTACCCCGACGCAATGTGGGGCCGGTCCGGTATGGTCTAAAGAACCAACACATCCGAGTACGCCCCTGACAAGGGGAGATCACGATGTGGGTTATCGTGGGGTTTTCTAAATCATGGGGTGAGTATATACTCAAGCCAGATTGCCCTCAGAGGATTCTACAATGCAGCCGCACATCGATTTTATGACAAAGGAAAGAAAATGTTAGATGTTACAAAGTTGCCGTGAATTCAGAGAGCGAGGGGGGGGGGGGGCAGGTAAAAAAAGGCAGAGAGAAGTAAAAGTGTGTGTGTGTGTGTGTGTGTGAGAGAGAGAGAGAGAGAGAGATTTGGGTGATACTGGGGACAGAGCCACATGATCGTGTTTGTGAACAAGTAGTAGCAGACCACATCGCACCCCTCCCAATCTGGGAAGGTCCGTGTGTTTGTCTCTCTTTCTCCAGCGTCACGGTCCCTGTTTGTCCCTCTCTCCCTCTCCCTCCCGCACCAGGCAGGCAGCCTCCCTCCCCAACCCTTCCTGTGGCGGCTCAAATTGCCTCCTATCTGGGTTCCGCAGCGACAGGGGCTGTCCTGCCGGGGGCGTGGCGGCGCGTAGCAGAGTGGCAGAATAGGGGTGCCTCCCATTCTCTCACCATCTCACTCCCTTCTCTCCCTCACTCTTCCTCTCCCTCCCTAGCCCCTCCTCTGTCTCTCTTGGATTAATTCCATCTAATAGTCCACATCTTGTTAACAGAACAAACAAAACGGTTCGCTATCTCTGGCCTGCACATAGCAGAAATGAATGCCATCCATGGCAATTTTTTCACGTGTTTGAAATAAACGACATTTTTTGTACAGATAAAGGGTGTCCTAAACTCACGTTCTCTTTTAGTTTCGGTTATACTGTGCCAAGTGCATACTTGCACTGATGTCTGGAGCGTTCAATAGGGTGTCGTGTCACCGTGTTCAATATACTTGCACCAGGTGGATTCCTCAAGGCGCGCACTTTCGTACTTATACTGTACCGTATGCACGAGTGCCGGCGGGTTGCCTACTTGGACGGGGCTGTTAGGAGCCGTGGTCAGCGATAGGGTTCGCCCGGTCGATTGTTTCTGGTGGATTGTTTCTTTTAGGTTAATTTACTAGACCGTAGGCGACAAAACTAGGACAAAACGGGTAATCCATAGAATTAGGCATGAAAACTGCCCAAATGGTGTTAAATTAACGCGCTTAGAAATGTTCGTGCACTTAAAAGTATTTAAGTGCTTAACTGCAGGGTTGGCGAGGGTTGGCCAGTTCGACAGTTAAACACGTTCCCTTCGGCGTGACCACTGTGTGGTCATGCTCCCATGTTAAATCGCACATGTTAAATCACACCAAAAATGAGCCGCAGGGAAGTGTGAAAGTGTTCAAATATACAGTGAACTGTAAAAACCCGCTCCACAGGCAACTTCAAAGAGTACGGGCCTTATACGGAAGACAGAATACGCTCTTAGGGTAATGGAAGAGAGCCAGGGGTGTAGTAATCCTAAGGGCCTTAGCACTTAACTGTTATTCACTTGACCACAGAGCACTGGCGCCCCCCGGTATAACTTGTTCGAGGTTGGTTGGTTGGGCGTGGCAGGGCGTGGCGGCGCGGGACGTTGGGGCGGGCCACCACCCCATCAGAACTACCTCTAGTCACGAATTCTACCCCTGGGAATAATGACTTTGCGGGTGAAAATGAGGCGGAAATTTATGCACAGCGTTGCGGCGAAACGCAAGCAGAGAGAGCGAGAGAGCGAGAGAGGCCAAAGCAAGCGTGTTAGCAGACGGGGGTAATAGGCGTGGTGGATGATGGTGGGGGCGGGACACCCCTCTCTACTTCTCTCCATTTTCGGTCGTAATGGCTCTCTCCCT
>NW_026267138.1:1886907-1887812 GCF_000697945.3 Frankliniella occidentalis | reverse complement strand
AGAGAAGCAGGCAGAGGCGAGAGGAGATAAAATAAAAGAATTGAGTGTGCGTGCCGTTTCCATGGTAACCACCACCTATCGACCATTTCGCTCGGTAGGCCCTTGTAGGCCCTCTGGGCCCGCGGCTGGGCTCGGCTATGGACCAACATGGCGCGACTAAAACTACTGTGGACTCGCCAACACGACAATCATTATTGCCGAACAGAAGTGTACAATTCGAGCTCAAAAATTAAAAGCACCTTTTTGGGGAGTTTTGAAGGACATCATTTTTGTTTACCCCGATTTTGACTTATAAGAAATCAAAAGTGAAAAAGCCACAAAAAATGTCGTATTAAAAAAGGGTGTATCTGGCGTTACAGTTTTTAAACACGGATGTAGAACGATCAATTGCTACTTGTGACAGGTGAAAGTTATCAATTTGATGCCAATTCAAATGACTTTTATTTAAATGAGGTCCATCTTCTTTTTCTTTGAGAATCACAAGTTTATATAGCACTTATTAAGCAAATTATTGGGGTTTGAGGTGGGTAATTCAATTTTTACTCTTTTGGAAAAATGTGTGATTTGTCCCTAGCAGAAGTAATCTACTGCAGTATCCACAACCTTGACAAATTCTATTCAAATCTGACGTAAACCACCGTTCTTCAGTTAGTTCTCTAGGCAGTGTTTCAAATCAATTCAACACGAAGATAGGTTCAAACGAGTTCCCCCTGAAAAATGAGGCTAGATTTGTAATGATACACGTTTGAGACGGACGAAATCCACCTTGACATGTCAACACAAGGAAGGGTTCGAATAAGGCGCGAGCGGTCGTTTATTGACATTCACGCTTCTGTGCGCGCGTGCCTGTGTATGCTCATGTGTGTGTGTGTGTGTGTGTGTGTGGCGCGTGATGCGGAGGGAAG
>NW_026267138.1:1885364-1886843 GCF_000697945.3 Frankliniella occidentalis | reverse complement strand
GGTTCGAATAAGGCGGGAGCGGTCGTTTATTGACATTCACGCTTCTGTGCGCGCGTGCCTGTGTATGTTCATGTGTGTGCGTGTGTGTGTGTGGCGCGTGATGCGGAGGGAAGCGGCAGTAGGGAAGCTCTGCAGCTGTGATTGACACGGTGTGAATGTGTGGGGGAAGGGGCGCGTGTGAAGAGCATGCACAACGAGGGTTGGCGCCAGCCCACCAGAGTGCTGATTTCGTCCGCACACGAATCACCGATACGCGCGTAGAACCCCAAATTCTTCCTGTTCATTTCTTTCAATTCATCTCACCCCCGCACGCGTTTTCTTTGCAGCATTTTTTGGCAATTGCTTTTTTTTTCTCCCTCAAAAATATGTTTCTCGATAGTGAATTTTCCTCCCCTTTTCGCGCCACATGAACCGCGCATGAAAGCCACCCGGGCACGGCACGTGCCCGGCACGCGCAACCGCTCGCCACTTGTTTATCCGTTTCAAAAAGCGCGCGCATTTGGACACGGATATAGCCTCCCCTGATTGACTGGGCGATCATGTCAACCGATACGCTAGCTCACGCAAAATCACAAAACCATAGCAGTCAAACTCCGCTCCAGAACTTATCGTTTAATGCAGTCTCCTCAAGTGTCTTCTAATACTTTTGCCGACCACTCTAAACATTTTATTTCGTCGGAGGCCAAAAAAAAATCCAAACAACACGAAAACTTGAGAAGAGGACGAGAGACGATGAAATGAAAACGATTTGCGCTGTCTCCTGTTTCCCTTTTACTACCCAGGGCCAGCGCCAGCGCCACCCTCCTCCCCGGCATGACCTGAGGAATGCGACACAAACACTTGGCACTTGTTTCCCCGGCAGCTAAATTAAAAAGTCGCGCGCTTTTTTTTTGTTATCTCCCCGCCCGAGCTCGCCTCTCCTCCCCCGGGCTGGGCCCGGCTCCCCTCTCTCTTTATTTCATTTCATCCGAGCTAGAAGCAGCAGTATTGTGCAGCACCATGTAACGTGTTGATTTCCCGCTGAACATCTCTCCTCGACCTTCTCCACCGACGCCGAGAGGAAGGAGAGCCAGGAGCAGCATGAGGCTCAAAAGCACTTTGACAGCTTCCGCGCGCCCGCTGCTAGTCGTGGTGAGGCGCAGGCAGAGTTCCCCTTCCCTCTCCCTCTCTTCAATTTCAGGGCGACTACTACTACTGCGAATTCAATATTGAGTCCGGCGCAAAAGAGGAAAGGAGACAGCTAAAGTGATGAGGGAAAGAGGGGGGGGGGGTCGGTGATAGAGACTGACGGCCCACTCAGGGGCGGCCGTGGAGAACGGGGTGGCGGGGATGGGGGGTCTTTGAGCTAGCGCGGTAGGAAATCAGTAAGGAAAGTCAAGAGCGAAAAAGCAGGACTCGGCGAAATAACAAGAATAAAGACCGAAGAGAAAAAGAGTAAGGTGAAAGAGACAGAGGAGGAAAAGGGGGAACGAGGGGGGG
>NW_026267138.1:1879760-1881804 GCF_000697945.3 Frankliniella occidentalis | reverse complement strand
ACCAACAGGGTGACTTGTGACTCCGATGGTCCTTGACTCTCAATTGGAGGAAACTCGCTGCTGCAGCGAACTCCGGACGAAGTTGAAATGTCTTCCCAAGCGGCATGGTCGGACAAAAAAAGGCCACTTTCGATCTTTGTCTTGATAGTATTCGCGCATACCGAGATCCTCTCGGCTCTTGAGGCAATTAGCGAGGAATATGCATTTGGTCTGGCAAAAGTTTGCGACACTAAAGTGTTCGCGCAGCGCATAGTTCCGCGGCCCCACGGCAAGAGGGAGAAGGGTAGAGACGGGCAAGGCCCGAGCGCAAAACTCACTCAAACTAACTCCGCGTTGGGGTTTGGAGAAGGAGAGAGAACCGTTCCCCTGACTAGAGCAATTACTGCAACAAGCCAAGTCGCTGCGTCAGTTTCCCCGTCACTTTTCGACAGAATGAGTCGCAGCCCTATGCTCTCCCCGCGCCCCCTCCTCTCCCTCCAAACCCCCACAAGGACTCCCCGCGCTTCACGTGCTTAATATAATTAAACGTTCACACAATTCAGCGAAGACGTGTCGGCATTCTCGTAGAAACGGTAAGCTTAGATATGAGAAATTTCACAAAGTGTGTGTTGTGTGTGTGTGTTTGTTTTCTAAAGGTCGAAGAGCAACAGAATGTTGAGGGGGAGGACGGGGCGC
The DNA here is from genome assembly GCF_000697945.3 of Frankliniella occidentalis. NCBI lineage: Eukaryota > Metazoa > Arthropoda > Insecta > Thysanoptera > Thripidae > Frankliniella > Frankliniella occidentalis. Next base: position 1,881,129 of record NW_026267138.1, on the reverse strand, counting down.
AATTTTTCTGTCTTTTCCTAGGAGCGACACGGCGGCGGATATAATATGACATTCCCAAGCTTGGTTCACACCTCTCTCTCTCTCTCTCTCTCTCTCTCTCTCTCTGAGCGCCAACCACCACCGGCTGCCGAGAAAGGATATTCAACAATAATTAGACGCATAGAGACGCAATTGACATGATTGCATTGCGCGCGTCGCTCGCGACGTTCTGCTGAGCGCGACGCGACGTGCGCAGACAGACACAGACAATTAGCCGCAAGGTCTGTCGCGCCAGCAATGCATGCAGACATCCAAATTACACTTTTTCTTCCTCTGAAAATGGGAGCGTGGAGCGTCAAGCCAGGTCAGAGAGGTACAATAGTAAAGGTTCATAACCTCCCTCTTGTCTTTCCATCCCATGCTAGAAAAACACCCCCCTGGGCCTTCCATTATCTTCCAAACTTTGTTCCTTTTAGCTCATGCTGATACAACCTTTTAGAGTCACTTGATTTAGGACCACAAATTCCCTCGGCGACGGGAGAGAAATACCTCCACCCCTACTTTTGATGACGACCAATCCCTCTCCTACCAGCCCATGTGGACGCTTCGACATCACTCGTGTCAACTAACTCGCCGCCGCCGCCGCCGTGGCCTCTTCCCCCTCTCTCCCTCTCTCTCGCTCTCGCTCGCTCTCCCGCCAAACGAGTATCGGTCAAACCATGAAGGGGAGGAGAGGCGCGGCGGCGGACACGAAGGGGGGAGAGCGAGAGAGAGAGAGAGAGAGAGAGAGAGAGAGAGAGAGAGAGAGAGGCGAAGGGGGAGGAAGTGCCATCGCCGACATTCTCGACAGCCGTCCTCTGGCGCGGCCCCGGCGCAGCGGCCCCTGAGTGATGCTGCTGGTTTACGCTGAGTGCCTCCGACGACAGAACAAATAGCGTCCATCAGTGCGACGCTGCGGTGGTTGTAGCGCTGCTGGTGGTGATGGTGGCGGTGGTGGTTCTACCGGTGGTGGTGCCCTTAATGTGGTTAGCGATACTGCAGCATCATCGGTGCACGAGGTCGGAGGGGTTGAGATGTAAGAGTGAGCGCTAGAGTCCAGGGCCGCGGGGTGGTTTTGAAAAGTGAGCACAAACACACATTCTCGAGTCATTATCATCCCACCCGCGTTGTGGGCATTTGATGCACAGTGACACTCCGGAGCGCACCGCCCGCGTGGCTGGGCCCGCCCCTTCCTCCGCCGCTGGAGGCGGGGCGCGCGGGACTCGCCGGCCGGCGCGGCGTTTGGTCATTTCGAGACGACAATTAAACAATCAGGCTAATCACCATAATTACTCGCCAGCCCCACCCCTTGACCAGCGGCGTGCACCCCCAGAGCGTCCGTACCCCCTCT
>NW_026267138.1:1869420-1879340 GCF_000697945.3 Frankliniella occidentalis | reverse complement strand
CCCCCCCCTCCGCCCCTAAGGCCCGGGGGCCCAGGCGTCGCTGGCCTTCAATGCTATCGCCTCGACCCAACAGTCACCGGGGCGCCCCCCCAATTTCCTTGCCAGTTGAGTGAGATTTCAGGGCGGTTAACTGCCAGCCAGGCCAGGCCCGGTGCGGTCCGACCCGCAGAGCACCCAGAGCACCGAACAGAGTTTGTTTCGAACCGAGCTTCGGCTCCAGCAGCACGCGGACCTCCAGCGGTGGGGTCACCCCCCGCCATACAACACACGCCATGCCTCGCCACGCCCCGCCCCCGCGACATGAGGCATCACCCTGCCCTCGAATATCTCACTCGCTGGGCCTACACCGCTCTCCTCACGTGACCGGAGGCAGTATCTCAGACACGGTGCTGGCGCCGCCACGCCCCGCCACGCCCTGCTGCCACGCCCTGCTGCCACGCCCCGCCGCGCCAACACGGGCGCATGGGGGCGTTTTTGCGAGCGTGCTTCGTAGCGTAATCTAGGCCCTGAATGTGTAGAACCCACGCCAGCGGTACGGCGACGCGGCCCATGGGACGTTCTTATGCGGGCGGCGGGCGGCAGGAAGAAAAAAATAAATAGGGGGAAACACAGTGCAAACAAAGTGATGGCCGCCGTGCAAAGCATTTTTGCCAGTCTTCCGTCTGTGTCTGGTCCGGTGGTCCGGCGGTGAATGCTTCTTCTTCCCTTTAAAATTTAATTTACCACCCGGGGGATCAGAGGATTCTTTTTCCCTTTCTCTAAAACGTGGCTTTTGGTGTTGTTCCCTCATTATCGCTTGCCGTTCGTTAAACTCGTACGGTAGCTGGTGGCACACACTCACACGGTGGAGCTCTAATTCGACCTTGTTATGGCTGACGGGCCGATAGCCGCGCCACACCTAAATGAGGCTGGGCCGCCGGCGGGACTGCTCCTCCACCCGGGCAGTATGGCCGTGTAGGGGGTCACCGCCTTGGTCACCGCCTTGGTCACCGCCTTGGTCACCGCCTCGTGTGACAGCCAGCGCGACGCGACAAGTCGTTTGTAAAACGGCGGCCGGTGCGACTGGAGGCAGCGGCGCGGTGCCGCGGGGCGTGGTGGCGTCGCCCCGCCTGGACTCTCATTTGTCCCGTCATTTATACATGCGCGCACTCGGAAAGAACGCGCCGCGCTTCTCGAAAGATTCCGTGTGGTTCAAAGTCACATTTTGTTGTAGAGAAACTGCCATACTTCGAATAGTTTGTGCACTTTGGGTAAACCCGCCGCCGACGCCGCGGCGGCGCAGGCCCGAGAGGAGGCACTAAGTGACGCCCTTGTTATAACGCGTGTCTCGCGTCACCTGTTTGCGAATTCCGCCGATGTATTTCCAGTTTCATAAGGGAAATTCCGAGAACGTGAGACGGACGTACCTGCGTGGTGTTCACGGAGAGACAGCGGCAGCAGCAGTAGCAGACCAGCAGCGCCCGTGGTGACGGATGTAGCAACGAGACACCGCCCTATACAGCAGAAGAAAAAACATGAAATAGAAACGAGCAAAACCAGAGGGGCGCAGGAAAAAGTAATGTCCCTGGCACACCGTTGCGTGTATAAAGCGTCAAAAATAATTCACTCTCCACTCTTCTTTCTGAAGACCTGCTTTGCTCCATCCGCAAACTCTTCACTCGATGGAAGCAGTAGATTATGTGTTTGAGGCAGGCACACTCAGAAATTGGTATTCTTGTAAAAAGGCAAATGAAGGGCTATTTCAACCTTGAAAAATCACAAGAAAATTTTCATTAGCAATAGAAAAAGGTCGTTTAAAAAAAGGTAAAAACTTCGTCGGATTAACCAAATTTCTTTGAAAACGATGAAAACAATGGCAGTGCTTTGAACCAAAGATAAAAACTTCCTACGATTTTTTAACATGTTTTTTTCTTGGTTTATATAGATACCATATTCTGGGTGCAGATGACAGCAAAACCGCGGTGTACTGAAAAACAAAATCGTCTTCTTCTTCGTGGGCTCATTTCTCTCCTGACGCTCGGGTTAGGGGCAGGACCTTCCCACGCGGTGGCGGTCGTCGGTCCTCATTACAGAGACACGGTGAGCGACCCGCGAGACGCGGCGGCGGTGAGTAGGGATGGCCACACTAGTCGCCACACTCGCTGGTGAGCGAGAGCTATCCAATTCAAATTATTCAAAGAAGAGAAGGGAGAGCCACCCGGAACTTACACACCAAGGCACCCGGTAAGAGCGCGCTACGCGTCAGGCGCGCGGAGACACATGGGCGTTCGGGGGGTCACTAATTACCGGCCCAGTCACCCACAGGCGAGCCCGCCATCACACCACCGCGTAACCCGGCCAGTCGAATTCCGTCGAATAAAATCGACGACAAGGGGTGATCCATCTGCCGCGGCCACGCACCGGCCCGGCACCCGGGAGACGAAGGGGCCACCGCGCAGCCAACGTCGAGTATTCTAATTGGATCTAATCCAGGCATGGCGAGGCAGGTGACTGCAGGACCCTTGGCACCCTTTAGCGGGGCGGGTGGTCCCGACGGACTCATACCCGAAAGATCATTCATAGACAATGTAGGTGAAAGCGGCCAATGAGTATAGTCTCAAAACGCAGTGGCCGATTTCCTTGCCAAGAATTTTGCATTTCTCTAGAGTCTGCTAATATTTTGGCCTTCTTTACGTCTTTCGACTCTTCTAGGACGCAAAATGTTGTGATTATCTCAGCAGAGGACCCTCATGCCACGGGCTCAGACATTTTTTTGGAGTTCTACCAAGGTGTTAGTTCATTTTAAGAACATTTTAAACTCGTCTTGCACTGCCCAGAATCCAATTAGATTGAAAACTTTGATTCCAACTGATGAGGGGTACCTAACTTGGTCCAGTCATTGTACACGAGACAAAATAATCAAATTAGACAATCATTTACAATCATTTCAGTCCGTTCCAGTCCATGTACAGTCTCCCGAATCCTTACAGTCACCTCCAGTCCCACCTTTAGTCACCACCAGTCAGTCCCAATCAGTACTGTCCTTCATATAATCGCGCACAACCATTGCCTTAAACGTAGTCTCTAACAGTATTTTACAGTCAAATGTACGCGTTTTGCACTGTAAAAAAATATCACGGTCGTCCATACGGAACTATACCGTTTATTTAACCTACGGCGTCTCCGTACGTTGGGTTCCAAACCCTCTTCCCATAAGAGCCCATGTAAAAAAATGTGGGTACAGAGCCAAGGTACGGAAAAAGTTCCGCTCATTTTTCATCCGCAAGTTTCCGTTTTGAGTATGGAGTATGTTACGGCGTTCCGTACCCCCTTCCCTATGCTAGCCCATGTAAAAATCGTTGGTACGGTGGTCACGTACGGTAAATCCCCGAACCCCTTTCGAAAATCATCCCAAAAGTGAGCTACGGAACGCCGAAACAGGCTCCGTATCCAAGACTGATTTTTTACAATGGCACTCCTCGTTTTGAGTTCTTTTCATTTTTCAAAAACAACCAGTTTTCATTCTGCACCATTAACTCAATGAAAAGGGTCACTCCAGTATATTTTAGATAAAGTATCAAAATAGTAGTCTGAGGATAGTCAATATAATTGGAACTAGTCGGTACGCTTGCAATATTTTAGGGATGAATTCCTCAATGATGATGCTGTGGTGGCTGACCAGACCAAGGGGAAGGGGCGCACGAAAATATTTTGACTAATACTACATGCCAGTGCAAAGCGGCGGCCGCCTTCACCCACTTTGTTGGACGCCGGCCGTGTGTGGAGATAACACCGTGTCGGACCGAGCGCGATAATAACTTCACTTTTGTGGGGGGAAATTGGGGAACTGAAACTGGAACCGAGAACAAAAAAAAGTAATAAAATAACAACATGCGCTGCCCCGCGTGCGAAAAATAAAGCAAACAGCAATTACAGCTGGGCTGGCTTTGGGTCCCGCGCCAATTAATTACAGGGCTCGGCGGACTTATCGGGGCGGGCGGGCCAAAGCCGCGGTGCATCAAGGCTTGTTTGGGAATGAGATCCTCGCTGATTATCGCGGGGAGGTTCGGCGGCCCCGTGCTCGCGGCCGTGTCGCGCTCTTTGGCCGCGCTGCCGCTGAGGCTGCCGCGCACACCGGCCGCCCTGATTAGTCTAAATGAATGGGGATTATATGCCAACCTGGGTGGTTCGGTAGCGCGCCGGACATTCCTCGGTGGTGTCGGAGATGTGTTATTGGGAGGCGCACCTGAAGGGTGGCCCCCGGCCGCGCCGGGACTCCTTTCGGAGGCGCCCGCCTGCTCTCTGTCGTCGCCCTTTGCCGCATCAGCCTCCTTCCTCCCCCCCAGTGCGAGCGAGAAGGCACGCTACCGACCACTCTCGGACGCGACTCCTCTCGGGCGGGTGAGGAATCTCCCGGGAGGGAGAGGGATTGTCGCCGACACGGACACGACCCGATGAGGTCGCGCGCCAGCTATTTTAATTGATTGGCCGGCGATAAAGGGAATGTAAATGCCCACGAAATGCGTGTGTGGGCGAAAGTGTCCGTGTTTGTTGTCTGGCGCGACGGACAACCGACAGCCCTAAACAGCCCCTTTGGAAAAAAAATCAAATTAAACATTATGGAAGATAGGGGAAATAGGATCTGAATTCGATTCAGCTCTTGTCAACAGCTTGTACCGAACAAGAAATTTTTGTGTGTTTTTGTGTGTGTGTTTTTGGTAGCTCATTACGGGGAGATTGCTAGGCTATCTAAAAAAAACTGCATATTTGTAAATCAAAGCCATACTTCAGGCCTGGTTATTTTCTACAAAGCCTTTCCTCCGCAAAACAATCTCGGTAGCACCCAAACCCGCGACGGGGTCGACATGCAAACTGCAAGGCGCCGCGGTCTACACGCGAACAAGGAATACTGCTGGACACAAAAGGGAGAAACGTGCAGAGGGGAGACAAGAAAAAAGCAGAGCAGGGCACATATTTTAAGATCCGTTTCGGCCGGGCATTGGTCTGGGCGAGGGTCTGGCCGGTCGTGGGGGCGAGTCTCGTGGTGTAAATGCGCCGTGAGCGTAACTTCCGAGAAGCTCTTGCATGCGCCCAATTACCTACCTGTTGTGTCGTGCTTACTTTTCTCCTCGTGACCAAAGAGGCACGCTCGGCAAAACGTTCTCATATCAGCGGGTAAAAATACACGACGGAGATTATACAGATGAAATGAGAGAAAAAGGCTGCGCGCAGAAGGTGCAACAAGGCGAGGTGTACAAAAAGCAGCTGCCCGATTTCATCAAAAAATAATAATTTGCCTTTACCACGAACCAATCGCGGGGTCTATGGGGGTGGTTTACCTGGCCGGTCCAGCATCAGCAGCAGCGCCGGTCCAAACACAACAATGAGGACGCGAGGAGTAGCGCCAACAAAGGGAGAAACAATAGGCGACACTGCTACCAAAACAAGTGCTTCACGGTAGCCGTGCGCTGAATGAGGGCACGTAAAACTTCGCCATTGTAAATCAACCTTTCAACACAGAACAGCGGGGGAGGATCACTTTGTTCGCAGCCCCGCGTCAATGCGAAACAAAGTTCGTTCAATCTATCGTGTTGCGAGAGCTCACAGCTCACATCACTCGCGTTCAGGCTTTCGAAAAATAAATAATCTTTAACTTAGAAATCAAAATGAGTCTCCTCCTCTCTTGCCCCGCTCTTGCCACACACACTGCAAGCCGTCGCGGCGTGCGGGGCGAGGTCCCGCAGACGGGTTATTGTCTCGTTATTGCCACTCTGCGATAGAATCGTGCCGTTATGACTTCTCAATCAGGCGGAGCATTGGGGCCAATGTCGCGCGCGACCACCATCTTGCGCTGCCATACGGGGTGTATGTGGAGCGGAGTCAGTAGCGCTGAGTGCCACTACACCACTTCATCTTTTCAGCTTCGACACTTTCGCGCTGCACTAGATAAATCAAGTGCTAATCGAGGCACTCTACGCAGTTTGCCTACGGTCCGTCGTGTATATTTTAAGTACAGGTCAGACTGTATAGATATGGACCGTAAGTCACGTGCTACACTGACCAAAAAGACGGTTTGCGAAGTTACGTTACATCCTGTACGGAGTGGACCGTGCATCCAAAGTTTCAGTCGCGGACCAGGTAACAAATTGACAGGGCGCACTGTGTAAACATTTCTTGTAGGTTTTTCTTACAGTGACCTTGTAAGTGTTCAAATAGGTTAGTGAGCACCCTGACCTGACCACTTCTCTGACAGACACTTTCTTATGTATTGGTCAATGTCTGTGTAGAGTTTCGCTGCACACTCACCTAGCATTATTGTACATACAACAACGGCGATGATCATTTTCAAATGTGTTCAAACTTGTAGTTATGGTGCGCCGCACAAGTTTAAGACTTTTGCCAGCTGATCCATGAGTAACGACGTGGTGAGGAGGCCGCAGGGCTGGGGCGCACCCTTTGGCCGGGCCATACGCTGGCTGTTGGCGCGGCTGCCAGCCGCCACCCCCGCGCCGAGTCATGGTGGTGCGGCCGAACAGCAAACAGATTTGTCGGCGGGTGAAAATGACCCGCTGCGGCTCTCTCATGATGACGCTGAATAATGCATGTGCATTAGCCGGGATTGAGCGGCAGCCCGCAGCAGCCCGAGGGAGATGAAGTGGCCGCGCGGCCGGAGCAGCCGTGTAGCGCGCCGCCGCTGCCCCCTCGGGGGGCCGGCCGCGGGGGCCCCGGCGGGGTCAGGGGGTCACCGCAAGCAGTCGTAAAGCTGAGCCCGCCAGGGCCGGGGCCCGATGTCATCGAGCACTTGAGACCAATCACACGGGGGGCCCGATACATTGTGAGCTGATAGAGCAATCACTCAGCGAGCTCTTGCACCTGCTGCCCACAGGCGCGACTAAAACCAAAAGCCCATCCCACCTGCGACACAAAGACTGGTCAGGTGCAATAAACCACTTTGTCAACCAGAGATGCCGGGTCCAATCAGGTCTTACCTCACCAACGCTCCGGACAGCAGCGCGTCGACAATGACCGGCCCGATAGCACACCTCATTCTCCGCTATAAAAGCGCACGCACGCTGATTAGCTCCGGCATTGTTCCTGGAATGACTTTATGGAGCCCCGCATTGTCCAGTGGTATGACTTTTGTGTCCCTGCTCCTGGCATTCGTCATTGTGAGTGCCTCCAGAGCTGCTCGGGACCACCACTACCCTCTACTCCTGCCTCCCCAATAAAGATGGTATAAAACTAGATCACCAAGACAACAAAAACAACTCCGCGCCCATAGCTTTTCACGAGACGACATTTCCGCACCTGTGCGTATGGGTGTGGGAGTTTCATCAATTAGGAATCTACCCCGGCCAGCCAGACGCAGGCTGACGCAGGCAGTGCCGCGTACGCTCACCTTGCAGGGGCAAGCCCACTTATGTCAGGGGCTCCTGTAAACAAGCGGCCGGTACATGGCACTCCTAAAATGGCACACATACACACTCACAGCGCCGTACGTGCGAAAGACGGGCCGAGAGACTGGCGGGCGGCGGCGGCGGCACCAAGGCGTGCAAAAACTGACAATGCGAGGCACACACATGACACCCTGACATGTTTGTGCTAACGCGCTCACAGAGATGGCCTTTTTCTCCTTCCCGGACGGGACTCCATACGCCGCGTCAGAGCCGCCCGCGCTGGGCATGATAGCCGTCTGTCTCTCTCTCTTCTCCGGCAGTCTGCAGTGCATCACCGGCCGCAGCGCTTCGTTATCGTGGATGTGCCCAGGCACTCCCCGAGCCTGTGCCCCAAGCAGCATGCAATGAGGGGTATGATGTACCCACCGCTGGAACAGCCATGCGCGTCCAGCTTCCAGGCGACTGCCCATCGACGTCCCAAACTCGACCAAGGGATAGGGAAGACCAGAACACTTTTACAATCCCGTCTGGGGGGCGGCCGCACAGCGAGGCCTTATCTCGCGACCGCCGTCGACGGCACGGAGCGGGGAATTCACCAGCCTTAATTGAGCAGTTGGAGTTAACTAATCAAGTCAATAGCCACTGCAATAAACGACTAAACAAACACCGTATCATCTCCGTCGTCAAAGACTTACTCAGTTTTGCTCTACCACAGCGCAGGCTCGTTTTTTTAACCACTTTATATGGCGTCAATTGAGCGACGGGCGCTGCTGGCGACGCACACGACGCTTCGTCTGGTGTTGTGTTTGTGTCGGTTTATGTTCTCTGCCCAACGGGAAAACGGCGGGTTGGCGGGATCCGACGGGATTCAACGAACCTGTACGCCACCTTTACTTGCCCTGCGACGCTGCACGCTGCGGGCAAGGTCGTTGACTCCGGGCAGCGGGGGTCGCTCTGGACTGATGTAGCCTTATTTATTTTGGCGCCACCCGTCGGTCGATAGGTGATGTAGTGCTCGCCCGTGGGGGGACGACACCTCCGGAGGGGGACGGGGGCCACCCCGGGCCTCCCACCAGGATGCAGCAAGGGGATGCACTGCCACCGCGCAGCAACAAAAATGAATCGAAAAACAAGACCGACATTCAGGGTTCGCGCAAATTGGAAATGGTTGTCCCTGACCATTCGTTCACTTCCACAGTTATTGTAAAAAACTTGATATTCTCTGACTTTGTTCACCAGGTCGCATTAAAATAATTCAGTCAAGAAGGCACATGACCCTAATTTGAATATTTCTGTAGGGGACCAATTCATGTTTCCATGACTTGATGATAAGTTTCCAATTTCCAGTATTGTGTCGGACTTTTCCATGACCAGCCTGACCGGGATGAACTCTGTGCCCCGCAGGAGCCCAGCCCACACCCTCGCCCTCATCTCTAGCCCTGCTGGTCGCGCAGCAGCACGCTATCGGCTCCCCGATAGAGCGAGGTATAAATCAGGTGACTCACCGGCCGAGGGATATCGAGAGCGAGCGAGAGAGATCGATAAGCCTTACACCACACGCTCAATGTGGCCCGCTTCCTAAGGCAACCCTTGTTCAGTCCGGACGGTATGCGCCACACCACCTCGCCTACCAGACATCACAGGGATGCTGTTGTGACTGAGTCTCTCTGTCTCACACGCACCCTCACCCTCTTCTCGCGCGAAAGCTCAAGCTTCTTATCGGAATCCAGCCCTCAATACCCCGTACCGCACCGCCCGGCAGGTGGCGGCGGCGGCGCAGGGTGGCACTGTGTGTCCGTGCCGCCGGGGCCCCCGGCCCGGGGGACGCGCACCGCCGCCAGACTCCTGTGTGGTCCGGGGCGAGAGCCGGCCAGGGGCGCCGCAGGGCGCCGCAGCGCACCCTCCGGTGTCAACGCGCAGAGATATTTGCACCGCCCGCCCGCCAGGGTCATCGAGATGTATCGATATCTCTGCGGACCCATCAGCCTATCCGCACACATCCTACTGCCACTTCAAGGTCGCCTGGAGGAGGCACTTTAACACCCCCCCTCCCTTTATAGCCGCGACATTTCTCATTCATAAAAATGATTTGTTTGGGCTTTCATTTGCATCTAAAGAAAAATATACAAAGTCCATTGCGTTTTCTAATAAAGCGCAACGATCCATCCATGGATCCCTCTAGGAGTTCCCAATTTAAATTTGACATTTCAATTTCATCGTACCGACATGTTTCCCCTGAGTGTGTGCTTGCGCGGCTGCGGCGCGGAAGGCCACAAAACAAAACCAGTCGGGTATTCGATCTCCCGCCCGTGTAGCTGTCACTCCGCGGCGTGCGTGCCGTCAAGTCAATGACTGTGACGCGCGGTGGTTCGCTGATGCCCCACCTCTCTCTCTCTCCTCTCTCTTTCTGCCTCTCCAGCTCCCTCTCTCTCTGCTCTGTCGCGCTTGCAATCAGAGCGACAAGGACGAAGCGAGCGCACGCGTTTACGCCGTGGGGGTGGCTACATTGATTTTAAATAACCGCGTGTCCTGGTTAAAACACGG
>NW_026267138.1:1864236-1869366 GCF_000697945.3 Frankliniella occidentalis | reverse complement strand
GAGAGAGAAGAGAGGGAAGAGGGGGGGAGCAAAAAGGAGAAGGGGTAAACGAGGTGGTGATAAAAACAGCTGCTGCTTTATCAAAATGATGGAGGCAGCAGAAAAGTTTGGGGTACAGTTTGATGTATATGATGTGAAATAGAAACACGGGGTAAAAAGCGATATAGCACGTTCGATGTTATTACCGAATCTCATGCAGAGTCAATTCAAACGATAATGAAGACCAAAAAACAAAAACATCGGCTGGTTACACGGTTGGTGCGGGACGAGAGACGGGGAGAGACTTCCAAATCCCACAGAGTAAAACCAGTAAAACTGACCGTCCAATTTGAAAGCCTCCCTTTTCTTCTTCTTTCCCTTGGCAACGCCGCCATGCATCCCCGGTGAGAAGATCGCCACGTTCCTCTCTCTCTCTCTACCTCTCTTTCTCCCTCCTTCGCCACCCACACGCATCGAGCAAAGGCGCCGACCCAGCACGACTCCTTCGTTAGGTTTGGTTTGGTTTGGCCGGTGAGCGCTCGCACAGTCCGGCCCGCAGTCTCATGTTGTAGGAGGGAGGAGGGATGCGAGAGTCAAACGCATAAAAATGTCGAAATGTCCCCTGCTGAGTTTCGCCCGCAAAGTGTGCAAGCTTTGCGGCGGCACCGCACGCCTATAGCCACGCCCGATGCAGCACACGGGAAGAGCCTTTGCAATACAATCGACAGCGAGCATTGATACATATTAAACACTGGCTAGCGAAACGGAAGTAGGCGTTTAGGACGATTGAATGTCTCGCGACTATTTTCTAAAACTTAAAAATGGGAAATGATATCAATTTTTCCGCGCCCAGCTACGTATGACTCATCCCCGATAGGATTATGTTAGCGATATCGCGCACGGTCGCACGGGGTGCGAGGTGACAGACACTCTCCCCGTAATCCCTGCTCTCGGCAATCTAAAACTTTTCATACTCGACTGGGTAATCGCGCGCGAACCGCCGCATCCCTCGAGGATCATCTTCTCCTCTTTGTCGGTTTGCCGTGTGTGGGACATGGAATGTAAACGTTGCATGCATAGATCCTGCCAAGCACGGTCCGTTGGCGTCACCTGGATACGAGACACGTCCTCAACTGCATCTATATAACATCACAGGCATTTATTTTTCTCATAGTTTTCAGTCGAAAATTGCGAAACGAGTTAGAAATTTGAAAGTGTGTTGTGTTGGATCCTTTATTGGTCCTGAGCCTCGCGGGACACCTGCGGCGCCCACTATGGGTGCCCTCTGTGGGGGTGCCCAGGACAACCAAGGCGGCATCTCTTTCAGTCTGTGTGTGGCACACAGGTCCATCTGGTCTGGGGCCAGTGTCCTTCACATTTTCGCCTTCAATTAATTTCCCTGTTGGGCATGGGCGACTCTTTCACGGTGTGACCAACAGCGGCACAGACATAGCAGCAACCTGAACGAGCAACGCGTCTTGTGCCTTGGCCCTTGTCGTTTTGGGACTTTTCTTTGGCGATGTTTTCAGACGTATGCAAACCTTCCAGTTGGAAATTTGTAAAAGTTTATCTCCTTGCATCCCTGGACGTTCCACGCAACAACTGTCCCCGAGGACAATCTCCTTCCCCGTCCAATGGGACATAAATATCCCATTGAGAATGTATGTAACACGTTTTGATAAAAGGGGGAGGGGCTGTGGTGTGAGCCTCGGATGTAAACGTCGCTGCTCGTCACACAACACTGCACGGTGCTCTTCTGTCCCCTTGTGGGCGCTGCATGCATCGTGCGGACGAGTGAAACACACACACACAGCGATTTCGCGCGCCACCCCCAGGACCCTCCCACACTTGGATTGACAAGGAGAGCGATGGATGTGTTTACCTGAGTTTGTCCATCTATTGTGACACCGCAAGTCAACATTACCTGTTCACCTTTCCCCCGGGAGGCCCCGGCCGGGAGGCATGACCTGGGGGAAGACGAGGAAGAGGCCTGCCTGCTCCCCATTCAACTGAAGGCTGACCGGAGGAGGAGGAGGAGGCCAGAGCTAATGCACACACAACACATACTCTTCGGACGACCGCCCGGTCCAGCAACAAATTAAAAAACCTACTTACGAGAAAACTACAGAAATCGAAGCGCAACAATAATAATGTTTCCGCGAACAAAACACAAAATCAATGGGTTATTTGTGGATAGGTGTAACCTATCCTCAGTCGAGGCTTCGCGCGCGAGACTGGTATCGGGTGACGCGCCCGCCAGTCAGTCACTCGCTGCGATCCTCTAATTGAGGTACGCGAAGCTCTGCACTGGGTGGTCGGAGCAGCCCGAGCGGCAGTACTAACAAGCGCGCACATTTAAATATTTCATCAGGTTTTATTACCCTACTCGGAATAACTTGATAGTATATGACGTTCATTTCGAATAATAGTGCGCTTTTCTTTTCTTTATTTGCCCGCGACTCCTCTCACGACACGCACACACACTCGTTGCGCGCGTTTACATGCCGGCCGACGCCGGGCATAATCATAAATTGTGGGATGACGTGCTCTCGCCGTCCTGCTCCCTCTCACCCGCAGCCTTCCCTCCCCGTCTCCCCTTCTCTCTCGCTCTCCCTCTCCGTCGCGGCCAGGTGCGACCCGCACCGAGCTCTTTATCAAACGACCAGGCCTGGCCAGGCCAGGCCGAGCTGGGGCTCAAGTCTCGAGGCGGTGCCGCCACGCTCCGCCACGTCCCGGCGCGCCACGCTGCCGACCCGCCTCTCGACCAATGGCGCGCCTCGCCGGGCGGCGTGGAGGGGGCAGCGCCCGGCGGGCCCCGCCCGCGCGCATGCGCAGCGCCGAGCCCGGCGGGTGGAGGGGGGAAATAGAGCTATACCCGGCGCGCACGCGGCCGAGAGAGACGGAGCACTGCGGAGCTCGGGCCGGCGCGCGTGGGTGCGACGGAGACAGACGGCCGCTGGGCGGGGCGAAGCGACAGCCAGGGTCCGAGCCGGGGCCAGAGCCGCCCGGCTGATTGTGCCGTGTTTGAGTTGAGAGCAAGCAGACAGCTAATATAGACGTGTCCTCGGCGAGTGTCACTTCCCTCCTCCGCCAGTCCGTCTGACTCCGTCACTCCGAGTCGCGCGGTGTTAGTGTGAACATGTGTGCCTAAGGCGCCCGAGGCAGTGCTCCAGTGCTTCCCAGTGCATCCCAGTGCATCGCAGTGCAGTGTACCATGGCTTTGGAGACGGAAAGGTGCTCACCCAGCAGCGCGACCAGCGCGTCCAGCCCCAGTCCGGGGCCCAACCAGCACGGCGTGCAGCACCAGCGGCCCGCGCTGCCCTCCTCGCCGGCCCAGCAGCAGCGCTCGCCCTGCACCTCGCCGTCGACGTCCCCCGGATGTACGTCCCCGGGCATCTCACCCTCCTCACCGGTGATCATCCCCAAGACCGAGATCGTGGAACACGGTGAGCGGTCGCCGTGCAGCCCGTCGCCGCCGCGGGCTTCGTTCTCCATCATGCACAAGGAGCGCACCATCGCGCACCCGCGGCCGCTGCCGGCCGTGCCCGCCCCCGCCGTTTACCTGCCGCCGCCCTTCCAGGATGCCTTGGACTACAGGCTTCTGGCCAGAGGACACATCCACCGGCCTTTCCTGGACCACCACGGCGCCCTGGGCCCGGCCTTGCAGGGCCCCCTGGGCCTGCACCCGCTGCAGCAGCTGCAGTACGTGCACCCCGAGTTGTACCACCCCGTGCCCCTGCTGCACTCTAGTCAGCCCCCGATGGAACTGCTGCGACCGCTGCAGCCCGAGCCCCCACTACCCTTCTCCGTCGACAACATCCTGCGACCCGACTTCGGACGCACAGCCGTCAAGAGGAAAAGCAGCGTCCTGGACGCGCCCCTCTCGTCGGCGGGGGTCCTGACGCCGTCCAGCCTTCCCAATGGCCTCCCCGGCGTGCCCGCCCGGCCCGCCGCCGTCCCCAAGGCCGCGAAGAAGCCCCGGACAGCACCGCCGGTACCCATCCCCGCGCCGGCGCCCACGACGGCCACCCCCGCGGTCAGCCCGGCCAAGAGCATAGCCTCGGACGTGACGTCCACCAGCGGCGACGACGCCTCCAAGGACGGCGAGGACAAGAGCAATATGTGGCCCGCCTGGGTCTACTGCACCCGCTACTCCGACCGACCTTCCTCAGGTGAGCTTTTTAAAAATATCTACGTGTCGCGCGGAAGTATTTTGGCAGTGTGTGTGTGAGTGTATGTGTGTGTGCACCTTTGTGGGGGGACCATGCCACCCACACAATACGGCACCCTGCGGCTGATAAAGGGACCTGGGCAAGGAGTCGCCGGCCCTGCCGAATTGCAATGCCGTGTCAAACGCGGTGCCGCGCCTATGCCAATGTGAATGTGGCTATTGTTGCACCCCGCGGCGGGCGGTGGGGGGGCTCGGGCGACTTATTTCGGGCGCTTGCCTCTGTGTTGACTCTCTGGCTGCACCACCACCAGGGTGGCTGGGTGGCTTCGAGCATCCGCTCTCGTCCGACAACAAACCGCCCACATTCCCGCTTTGTACGCGGGCCGGCTCCCCCGGGCTGCTCTCGAGGTCCCCGAGACGGTCGTGTCCGCGCCGAGGACGCGTGCGATAACGCGCACCTCTCGATGTCTCGCTGCGATACGCCCCTACGCCCCCCCCCTCCCTGCTGCACTTCCTGGTTCGACTGATTTGAAAGGGAAACGGGGTGGGTTGTCGTCATTACTGCCGTCAACGACGGGCGATCCGTCTGCCAGTCAACGAAGGACGAAGGCGAGACGAGCTCCGGCAGGCGGGCGGCCGCCTAAACGGCACCTATTTATCTGACCCCGATGGGCACGGATAGCAGCACGGGGTAGGCAAGGGGGGCCAGCGGCGTCGGGCAGCCCTCGAAACTTGGGGCGTTAAAATACAGCCGTTTGATCCTGCGCCCGCCCCTTTCGCCCTTGTCGCTAACGAGCCCACGGCGCAAAACATATCCCCCCCCCGCCCTACCTCATTTCTTCCACCTCCTCGTCGCCGACGTCAACGTGTCGCCGGGATGTGAAAGGTCCAACTGCTACTGCTTCTTTGGCTCTATTCGAAGAGGAAATCCTCGTTCTCGTGTGTGCAGCAGGAGAGAAGAGGTAGGGAAAGGGGGGAGG
>NW_026267138.1:1857940-1858783 GCF_000697945.3 Frankliniella occidentalis | reverse complement strand
TACACGACTTGCCATTTCACAGCCGCAGTACCTGTAGCAGCCTGCCGGATGCCCAGGGGCGGCCATTTTGCGAGTCTTCCCTCCCCCCTCGCCCTTCTCTCTCTCTCTCTCTCTCTCTCTCTTTCTCTCTCTCTCTCTCCTTTTAGCTTTGCTCCGCTCTCGTCCGTCGCCGGCAAAGGGGTGCCAAGTTAAAGGGCGAAGAGAAGGGGTGGTTAAGGGAAGAGGGGGGGGGGAGCCCCACCGCAGCGTTTCATACGACACCCCGAGACATGCTATGCTGAGGGGGCTTGCAGTCCCCCGCCACGCCGCGCCACGAGCCATACGCTTTGAGCATAATTAGCTGCGACTTGGCTGTCTGCTCGCCAATTAGACATAAATCAGGCTCCGTTTATTTATTTCTAGAGCAGCGCTCGGCGGCGGGCCCCGCAGGCCCCCGGCGGCGCTGATCATCGCGAGGACCGCTTAGCACGCGGCGCCTCACGCGAGAGACCATCGGGGGTCATCGGCAGCAGATGGCAAAAAATTATTAAGCTGCACAGAAGCATTTTCGTTTTTCGCGAATCACCATCAGTGTTTATGTTTCCGGCCTTTGGGGTATATACCACTCTCTCCCTTGCATCTCTCGGCTGGAAGCAGAAGTTGCGGACGTGCAACGAGACTATTGCCTTCTCTCCATAATTAAATTTCCAACCGCGATGAATCTGACTGATGGGATTTGTGGTTGTCAACGGCGCGAGACTGAAAGAGCACATCAGACGACAGCTTCGAGTAGGACGCGCGCGGGGAGAGTAGCAGAAAGTAAGCGAGAGGTGGTGAGGGGGCCGGGTAGGGGGAGGTGGAAGG
>NW_026267138.1:1851846-1857714 GCF_000697945.3 Frankliniella occidentalis | reverse complement strand
GAAGGGGTGGTTAAGGGAAGAGGGGGGGGGGAGCATTCAAATTAGCTAACACCGTGGAAACTTGCCGGGCTATTCGTGACTCTGAATTATAATCCATCTCGTTATGCTTCTTGCTCTCTGATTGCTCTAATTCTCGACCTACGAGAAACGGGAGACAGAGGGGCATGGGGCGGGGGTAGGGAGATAAAGAGAGAGCCTTGCTGCGCCCTTGGGGATGGGTGGGGTTGAGCGAGCTGGAAGGGGTGTGCCCGCAGTATTCAACGTAATACGTCATCTGTCTCCCTCTCTCTCTCTCTCTCTTCACTCTCTCGCGCGCGCTTCCCCCTATCTGCCTCGGCTTTTATAGCACTTAATGCACACATTTGTTTGTGGGTGCTCCTCTGCTGCAGCGAGCACCATCGTGCATAGGGACCAATTTTCTCATCATTGTTTTCACGTCCTCCAGCGCCCCTCCCCTCCCTCCTCCACCTCCCTTTCTCCACCAGTGCTCTGCATAAAACAAGCGAGGGGATTGCCGGTTGCCTACCCGCCTGGCTCTACTTGTAACAACGGTGTGGCGTGGCGTAGTGAGGCGTGGAGGGGGGGGGGCGAACAAATAAATAAAGCACCATTTTAACGAGCGGGTGGCCCCTGCAGGGGCAGTGGACCGAGCAGGCTAATGGAGCTGCCTACCTCTTTTGTCGCCGGCCCGTTTGCGTGGCGCGGCGTGGGCGCGGACACGACCCATGGCCCCTCTCGTCCTGCCCTCGCGTGCTGCTCGCCATGATCGCGGGATGAAAAATTCAGCGAGCGCGGTGATCCTTGGTGACCGCGCGACCCGGCGATTTGTACCTGAAACATTGATGGGGAATTATGATGGGGAAAGGGTGGATATGGATACCGACCGTGGCAGGGCGTGACGTGGCGAGCGCTATTACCCTCTCTCTCTCTCTCTCTCTCTCTGCGCGCGCGAACGCCTCGGAGTGAAACATGACCTTTGTGTGGATCACTCCGTCGACCGTGCGCGCCGATTATAATGTGAGTGGCAGCATTCTCTCGCTCGCTCGCTCTCTCTCTCTCTCTCTCTCTCTCTCTCTCTCTCTGCCGCCATCATCATCATGCCCCGGGTAATTAACTCTCCATTAATATGCGGAGAGGACATCACGATGCGGGCAACGCCTCTGTGACAATAACGACTCGAGTTCCTCCCCCCCTCCCTTTCCACCACCCACCACCACGCCACGCGACTATCTGGCCAATCAAAATCAATCTCGCATCATGTCGCGGTTGTCATATCGCTCGCTAGAGCGCTCTGCATGACCGCGCGGCAGGGCGGGCTGTGATGATCAAAGCTGAAAAAAGTCCCTTTCATCTGGGGCAGCATTCGATCTCGCGACCTACGTGCCCGGAGGTGATTCTGATCCCCCCAGGCCAGGTAAAATCGCCGCGTCTCCTCTATTCTTCTCTCTCTTTCCCTCTCCCTCTCTCTCAACTCGTTCATTAGCGCGCCCGCCGTGGGAGCGAGCGAGACAGCTGCAAAGGGGTTGCCCCTCGGGCCGTCCGGTCCGGGCGATATGTGGCAATAAATAATGGGGAGGGAGATAATCTTTTGTTGTGATGTGCGGTGTGTTTACACGCGGCTACTGTGTGTGTGTGTGTGCGTGCGCGTGAGGGGATGGTATTGCTCTATCCCCCGCCACCCCCACCCCCCGCGCAGCCTGCCATGTTCGCATACATACCGGCCACGCCTCCCCCGTGTGAGTGGGGGGCATTGTGTAATTACAAACATGGCGCAAACGAGTGTCCAGCCATAACGAACCGAGCCGACAACTTTGCAGTGGGCTTTACTTTTTATTTTCTGGAAATAAAAACATTCATGATGAAAAATAAATTAACACGTTAGTTTAAAGTTTCAATGTACGTTCTCTTATTCACTATGTTATTATTTTTCTGATTCGTCGTCTTCTTCTACCAAAACTACTACTCTTTCTTTTATTTTCTTTGATAACCATAGTCGATTTCAATTCATGTGAGCGTGGGCCCTTTGCTTCTACCTGCGGCCACTCTTCTTCAACGTCTCGGAACACAAATAAAAGTACCACATGTCACCGCATTGCGTAGCTTGCCGACAAGGTCCTCTCTTCGGGTCGCGTCACCACTACCACTCGGACGCACGCGAGCACCTCGGACAACCCGCGCCTGCCCGACTCCCGCGCGATAGAGATTCCCAGATCGTTTTGGGGGGACGAAGGGTGACGTCGCAGCGGGTGGACGACCCTTTATCTGTTTGAATGTGAACCCACGCGCGGTTCAAAGACGAAAGGCAGAGGGACGTCTGGCGGCGGCCCCCCGCGCGACGTAAAGCTCTGCTGTCGCCCCCGCGATAGAGTCGGCCCCGCCCCGCAGCGCGTGCCGCCGCCGCGCCCCCCTCCCCCTCTCCCCCCGCTCCTCTCCCCCAGAGCCCCGCGAGCCATGCCCGGTCACGATCGGGCGGCGGGTTCGTAATGGACACCCAAACGGGCGACGTAGGCAAATTATTATCATTGTTTGTTTGCCTTCAACCGTTAAAGCGGAAGCGCGCGTCGTTTCCTTCCCGTTTGTTTGTTTGTTTGTTGGGCGATATTGGGGGTGATTTGCGCGGCTCACACGCGTCCTGGAATGAATGAGTCGAGTGTGTTTGTGTGTGTTTGTGTGTGTGTGTGTGTGTGTGGATACCGTGGGTGGTCGCAGAGAGTACGTGTTAAGAAATGACAAGGACTGCCCCGCTCTGAGGCATGCCGACGGCCGCCCTCCAGACTTTACCCGCGGGGCCGAGGAATTCCTCTTTCTCTTTCTCTCTCTCTCTCTCTCTACCATCTCCAGGCCTCTCATTCACTCCGTCTCTCTTTCTCTCTGACGCAAAAACGCATTCCTGAAATGCACTTCTATACAAGGCGATCCCATGTCGAGGGAGAGAGAATCTGCTGCTGCAGGAGCCAGAGGTTATTGGGCGGCTTATCGCGTCCACGCCGCCCCCGCACCACCCCGCCCTTGGGCCGAGGGGAGGCTGCGCTATCAATGAACACGACCGCAACAAGTACATGTTGTGCCGCGCACCCCTCCGCGGAGGGTGGCGCCGAGTGTCGCCAAGTGTTATTGAATACGAGCTAAGCGGGGCGTTTACGCCTCGGTTTAGGCGGCACCGGGGCGTGGCGGAGCGTGGCGGAGCGTGGCAGAGCGTGGTTGACCGTGGGGGTGGCGGGGCGTAGCGGTGCGGAGCGTGGCATGCGGCGAGCTGACCTGCAGCTGGCCGAGCTACATGCAGCCTGTAAGGCGCGCATATGCAGCTCTGCCTATCATGACCGGCCCATTAGTACGACAGCCCCCTCCCCTCTCTCTCTCTGACCCCCAGGGGGGCTGGGGCGGGGCCAGTGAGAGCGACTGCGACGCCCAATAATAATAATAACGCAATCGCAGCCCGGCGGCCATTATTCGTGATTTGTGCAGCATTGGAGCTCGCGCTACGCTGCGCTGCTCGGCGCTGCTGCTGCCGGCTGAATGGGGCTATGATTATGTTATGGTTTGTTTTGTGGCCCCGCGCCTCGGCCATTGGACAATGTGTTCTGATTGACTGGTGTGTGCTTACCCGCCGCCGGGCCGGGCGCGGCCGTGCGGAGCAGGGCGGGGGGTGTTCTAGCCAGGGGGTGGTGGGGGGTTTATGGCTTCTAACAAGCGCGCGGTGGCGGCCTGGCGCGGCCCGGCGGCGCGGCGGCTGGGCGGGGCGGCGTGGAAGTCGTTTGACGGTCCCAGATATACAAATGAGGCGGGCGGGGCGCGGGAGCTGCGGGGGGCCGGGCCGGCTGCGCTAAGTGTGCGAGCGGCCGCCACGCCACGCCGCGCCACGCCACGCCGCGACAAACATTAGGCCAAGAAGGTTATGCGGGCGCTGCCTACCGCCCGCCGGCTCCGCCCGCCGCCGCCGCCGCGCATGAGTCGCTCATGGGAATCGAACCTGCTGCCGGGGGAGTCATTTTCGGCCCGAACACCATGCACGGGTGGGGCATTACCAGGGGGCTGTAAAATTTTATAGGCTTCGTGTGTGTGTGTGTGTGTGTTTGTGTGTACGTGTGTGTGCTGAAAGGGTCGAGGAGCAGCACACTCGACATTAGCAGTGTACTATTGCATTTTGAAAAAAAGGACCAGCATTTGTGAAAAGTTTTTGAACCAGGATTGCTAATTGTTGTTCGTTTGTTCTGTGTGCAGGTCCCCGGTCGCGGAGGATGAAGCGCAAGGAGAAGCCCACCCCGGAGGAGAAGAGGCCGCGGACGGCGTTCAGCGGCGAGCAGTTGGCGAGACTGCGGCACGAGTTCGCAGAGAACCGCTACCTGACCGAGCGGCGGCGCACCGAGCTGGCGCGCGAGCTGGGCCTCAACGAGGCGCAGATCAAGATCTGGTTCCAGAACAAGCGGGCCAAGATCAAGAAGGCGACGGGCTCGAAGAACCCGCTGGCGCTGCAGCTCATGGCGCAGGGCCTGTACAACCACACCACCGTCCCCATCGACGAGGAAGAGGAGGAGGCGCAGAACGCCATGATCCTGGCGGCCCAGCAGCGGCAACAGCAGCAGCAGCAGGCCATGTAGTGCGTCGAGGAGGATAAGGACGATCTGTGAGCTCGCCTGAGAAGTGACCTCCCACATGAGTGTGACGCCTGGTGCCACAAGAGGTTCGACTGGCCAAGCAACCTCTTCTTTGTTTTTGTTGTTGCTATGAGGTTGTGAGGATATATTTGCCGCCATTCGTGGGACCTTGTCATCAACCAGTTGCATGCTCATGTATAGAAACAAGGCTGATCTTTTTCTTTCTAATTTAAGTGTCCATTGCGGTTAATTATAGAATGTGTTGTAGTTTGTTAAATTTTAATGGTATGAAGTACTTTTGTGTAGCGTCTGTGTGATCAATGAGCGTACGCGCTGTGTTTTCTATGCAACAGGATGGAGTGTTGGAGTAGTGTCCTGTGTTTTACCAAAGATAAATGTTATTTAGTATTTATATGAAAATTATCTGACACGTTGTGGCTTTAATACTGTAAGATCGTTTATTGACGTGCCAAACTTAATTTATTACTGACTGCTGAGCGTACATTTCGTAATTGTGTGATATCTTTGATTCTACATAAATATAAATATATATAAATATTACTGAGGAAGGAAATATAATTAACTTTATTCGAGTTATCTGTGTATACATAAGAATAGATGAACTGCCTATCTATTAGGAGAAAACCTTGTAAAATGCTACAATATTTAGAAAAGCAAAACCAAATGTACAGTGTACCAGAAAAGTGACAAACTTGAAAAGGGTTTACGATAAAAAGAGGGAATAATTGTGTGTAAATTTTCCAAACCTTTTTTATATTTGTTGGGAAGACATCGGATTGTACAAAGTCCAGTGACATCAATAATAATAAAACCTTCATAATTACATGTTACATTACTCTGTGCTTTGTTCAGTTCTAAAACCGCTCACTCTTGTAACCCACACAACTTGGTCAGGCAAAACGGCAACGGCTGAAAAAGAAATCCCGTGGATGCCAAACAATCACCGATCTCTTTGTGAATGCCTCAAGTACCACGCGTTCGAATGGCTTTAATCGTTACGAGGCGGGTGCGCCGCGGCAGCCGTCCTCAAAGCCAACATAACGGTGCAAAACAGTAACGCACTCACTCGGCACACCGGCTCAAAGGCTGTGGATCGAATGTCACATCATAACGCGGCTCACTTGGGGCTCGTTAACCGCCCACTAAACACCCCGCCCCGCGCCGCTACGCCTCGCCACGCCACGCCTCGTCACGGCCCCACGGGAGTAGTTAGGCCTGCCGCCAGTTCGACCAGTTGTTCTGCAAAAAAATT
>NW_026267138.1:1837179-1844671 GCF_000697945.3 Frankliniella occidentalis | reverse complement strand
GGAGACCATTCTATCAGCCAGGCTCACCCGGCGCCGCGGAAACAGCCAAATCATTGGCGTGTTCGCGGCCGTCCGAGATACAGCACAGCCAAAGCCAAGGGTTGCCCCGTGCCCCGGCGGGGTGCGGGTGCACCCAGAAAAATCGTTTCTTGTCTCAAGTACATTTTTCCTTGTTTCAAGAACACGCTGACACAAGATCAAATTTACTCTTGAAACAAGCGCTGATATTTCCTTTCCAATAAGAGAAAAATCTGATTTCAAATACAATATTGCATTGTTTCAATGGTGAATTCCATCTTGTGTCAGCTTGCACTTGAATCAAGAAACTATTTTTCTGGGTGTGGAAGGATGCTCATGCCACATCCTTTAGGCCTACGCACCACTAAAATCCGTTTTGCGACATACTAACTATGAATTTCTGCGGTTCATGGTGTTTTGTGCTAAAGGGCATGATAACTTTTAATCGCAAATCGGTGGCGAACTGTATTGCGATAGAATGTATGGGAAGAAAATAATATTTCAAAAATAAAAAGTGCACTCTAAAGTTGGACTGCGATTGACTACAGACACCGATTGATACAATGCTCCCAATGCTCAAAATGAAATTTCACAAGAAAAACAGATGCTGTAGATCGGTTGGTCAAATAAATACTACAACAACACATCTTATCGTCATTTAAGAAAACAAAAACGTCATGCGACACTAAATGACTTTTCTTTATCTGCAATTCAAAAACTGCCACCACCCCTTCCTGCCCTGTTGTTGCTTCCCCTGCTTCCACACCTGGCCACCGCCGCCGGCCCCCAGGGCCCACATTTCAATATATCCGCGGCTGGACCGCGACCGATAAAAGCAGAACGCGGACGGGGAATGCGTATCTGCGCCGTACAAGTGTGGCGACGGAGAGGAAGGGACGTATAAAAAATTGAAAATGGCGCGAATTTGATGGTCTGTAAACAGCGGGCGCCGTTAAGTCTGATGGAGCATACACCCACACCACACGTGGCCCTGCGCTGGCCGCTGCACACACTCCATTGAATTTAATTGCCTTTCATTTGACGTCACACGCGGATTTTTTGACGACATTAGCAATGAGGAGGACCGCAGTCCAGACATCGACACAATCGTCCGCCACTCGACCGGCTTATCTATGTTTGAAAGACTATGAAAAAACTTCAGGAGACAAAAAACAGGATTTTGTGGGCGACGCGGACCCGTCACAGGGCCGCCGCGCCTCAACACGAATTCTTGTTCGAGATTAAACAACTTTCGAAGAGAATCGGCACCGCGACAGAAAGAGTAAAGAGGAGGAGGCCCAGCAGGGCCCATGACCAGGATTGCAGCAGCACTCTCCCCTCCCCCATCCGATATTCACAGTTCATGAAATGTCACCCCTATTCGCACCGCCCGCCACAACAGCCACCCGGGCCACCCCTTGCCTCTGCTGGTGCGCGGCGTGGGGCGCGGCGGGGAGCGGAGGGGTGAGGAGGGGGTGGCGACGACGACCGTAGCGATTTGTTACGGATATCGCGGCCTTGCAGGCGCGCTCGGGGGCACGTTCGGCTGTCTCTCTCTTCCCCTGCCACGCTGTGCCTCTCTCTTTCCTTCCCCGACGCGTTTACCCTCTCTTCCTCTCTCCCTCTCCCTGCCTGTATCACATATCTCGCTCTCTCTCTCATACACACTCCCTCTCTTGCTCTCTCTCTTTCCTTTCATCCTTTACTTCCCCCTCCTCGGTATCAGGGCGCCAGACTACCAGCTTTATTAAAGTGACAATGTTTCAATTGCGAGTACAGTAGCAAAGCAGATTGAGGAGTAGGAAACCGACACGGATCACAGCTGAAGATGTTTCGGAATAAATAAACGAAAAGTGTCAAACTTTTAGAAACATGTAAGGCAGCCGAAGGCAGCGATAAACTTTGCACAGAAAAAAAAAACTTGGAGGATCATTTATCCGCGCAGCTTACTCTTCTACCTTTTATTAAAGAGAACAGCAAAGGTTATTGGAGGAATATTTTAACTTGGCCAAACACATCCAGGGTTGCTAGTGAAAGTCTTTCGGCGCAATATGTTTGGTGAAGTGGGGCGCCGTAATCAGTGGCATGAGCGCGCCCCGCGCCCTTGGACATACACACACTAAAACCCGCCCAAGCACACATGACACACACACAGCAACACACACACACAGCAACACACACACACACACACACAAAGGCGCGCGTGCGCGCACACGCACAACCCTCAGACAGGCGTCAAGCTGTAGAGTCCCCCGCGGGGGAGGCCGTCACCGCGCCGCTCGACCCCCGGCGGCGCCTGCCTCCCCGCGACCCCTCCGCCGCGCTCCGCAACGCCACGCCACCGCCCACCCCGCGGCATGGCGAATTTGTAATTGTTTGTCAGAGTTGTTTAAGGTATTCCGTCCCGGGCGCCATTTGATCCGCCTTGCGCAGCGTATATCGTGCGCGGGGCGACGTGTTAATATAGCAGTTTCGCTGGCCGCCCCGCCACACCACGCCCCGCCCCGCCCCGCCCCACCGGGACGCGCTCTACGCGCATTACACCCCGCTCGGTGCATATTAAAGCGCCACTCTAATTATTGCTCGACAAGTCTATCAGCGGACGCGGCCAACACAGCGAGCAGCGCAGGGCGCGCCCCGCCGCTCGGCCACGACACGATAGCTAAGAGCGTCAAATCCACCTCCTCGTTTACAACTGCATAATCAAAAACTCCTTCAGTCAAATTCAAATGTTTTGCAAAGACGATTAATGACGAGGAGGATGCACTGTCAAGACAGAGGTGTGGTGACGGTGGTGACCCCACTGCAGTCAAATAAGTCAAAGCCGGTGCTGATTGAGACTGTCTACACTGACTACCACACTCCACTTACTCTTCTCCTCACTTCCCTAATAAGCCCGCCCCAACTCTTCCTTCAGGTGGGTTATGTCACCTGACGCCAACAACAACAACAAACACCAACAACACCAACTCCCAATCAAACGATCCACAAGCGTGCTTTCTGGAACACCAGTATAGTGTGGTCTCGCAGAAAACCCTTCCCTTTCCCAGAATATCGCACGCGGTCAATCAGGTAGCGAGCAGCGAGCAGCAGCAGCGGGCAGGATGTCGCACTTGCTCCCTAATAATCAATAATCCTGCTCACTTTTGTTGAAGGCGCGCGGAGCGCAGGGAGGAAGTGCGGTGTTTAACGGGCTTGGGCTGGCATGCGCGCGCTCAGGGCACACACTCACTCACACACACACTCACTCACACACACACTCACACACACACTCACAGCCTTACACACACCCCAACGCGCGCACACACGCACAGCGAACACTTACCCTTGCGGCGGGCACGGACTCGCTTATGAAAGGGAGCTCGACTATCCGCTGTCAGTCTGCACCCCGTGCCACGACGAACCGTGCGGGCCCCGCTGCAGCAGCATAGGCTGCCGCAGGCCGAAGCGCTGCTGGAGACGAGACTGCCAGAGAGGAACCCCCAGAGGTGTCTACAGCGGAAAACATGATTGTGCCCCGTGGGAGAGCAGCGCTCTGAATGGGATTTTATTTAAAAGGTCAGATCGCGTACCCGGCTGCGCCCGGCCGGGGATGATGCAGCGCATTGCGCGACGGTGAGTCAGAGACAGAGATAATGTCATCCATTTCTATCTATCCATTCATTCGCAAGGGGTGTCAACTCCGGGAGCGAAACTGTCACCCAGCATTCGCAGAGCATGTGAAATCAGAGGAGGCGGGGGGGAGGGCGAAGAATCAGCTCACGATTGGTAGTTATTTAACGTTACATACCCATCGTTTCTTCTTTCCGTTCGCTGCTAGAGCCACTCTGCGTTTTATACACCTGCAGTAATTTACCTGTTCTGGTCTCCGACATGATGATCGGGACGCTCAAACGACCTGACAAGTCGACGAGATTGTATCTTAATTACCGCAATTTTAGCAGCCACCTTTTATACGCTGAGTGAAGCTTTTTACTGTCACCTGTGCCCTGCTGTCGGGCGAGAGGGGCGTTTGAGCCACGGGGGCCATTCGATGGCGACAATTTGACCTCCGTCCATTAGGCCATAAATGGACAATCGCCCCGAGCGCAATCTTGAGATAGAACTGAACTGATGTCATTCAAGAACGAAACCTCGACAATGCCGTGTGTCCCGTCGACGCTCCGCTCGTCGCGTTTCATGAAAAATTTACGATATACTACTGCTGCTTGTAAAAGCGTGCTAGCGAGCGATAATCTTGTCCCCTCCCGAATCCCTTCCCTCGGCACTCGACAGGAATTTCCAATCAAAATCCGGGCCCTTTCGTGGGTTTTCAAAAAGAGGAGTCGAGCGGGAAGGAAGGAATGGAAGGAGGAGGATGGGTGGAGGAGACAAGGAGAGAAAGAAGGGTGGGGAGGGGGGGGGTGAGGGGGGTGACGCAAGGCCAAGGTGCGCGAGGCGCGGCCGGCGGGCCTCCTGGAGGAGAGACGCCGCGAGACGAGACGGACCCGACGGGCCGCGCCGGTCGACAAGTGCTGCCCTCCAGCGGCCAGGGCAGGTACTGCGACCGCGGCGGGTAGGAAGGGGTACCCGCTCGGCCAGCGCACTCACTCCGACCGGAGCGGGAGGGAGGGAAAGGGGTGGGGAGCTGCGGTAAATATCGTCTGCTACGGAGAGAGGAGAGAGAGGTTATGTTGTCCTCTTCCCGAATGTGTCGGCGAGGGGGAGCAGGAGGCGAGGGCCGCGGCGGAAAGTCTCCACCGTGCGTACCGTCGGCTCCGCACGCGGCGGCGAAACATAACCAACGCACAACAACTTCTGAGCGGGTTGATTTTACTGCGGCACACAGCCCACCCTTTCGCTGGCACAGCGGAGCAGCGGCAGCTCGCCGACAAGACTCTGTTACACTGTTACACTGTTATTACCCACCTGCATTGTTGTCGGAAGCGGTGTGGTGGTCGGCAGCGGCAGCGGCAGCAGACAAGCTTTTGAAGTTTTGGGGCTCATGACTGGACCTGCGGACTGAACGACAGCGCGGCGGCGGAACTGACACGGCAGACGCACAAGCAGGCACGGCACGGCACGGAGTGATCTGCTCAGCTGGGCTGCGCGGGGCGGACACTGGCAGGCACGGCACGGCGCGCGCCATGCCGGGAGAGGGGCGGTGCGGCGGCAAGACGTACTACGAGGTCGTCGACAGCCATCTGAAGTGAGGCTATGGGGCCGGACTCCGCGAAGGCAAAATTGAGCTAATTGAACAGAATTTATTGGACCGGGTGAGAGCAGGTGTGTGCTTGTCCCGTTCCGTTAGGAGCGCGAGCCTGCCCATGCTCGTGATGCCCGGCCTGCCGCCCATGAAGAAGACCTCTCGGGTCCAAGACGGCGCCGCTGTCCCCCTGCCCCCCGACCCGAGGGTGCAGGAGACGAACCAGGCCTCCAGGTGCTTCAGGACCTTCATGGACTTCTTGGACTGCAGAGTGAGTAGAAGAAGGGTTACCGCCAACGCAAGGGAGGCTTTGGGTCTGGTGCGTCACGGGTGCCTACATGGACATAGTGCACTCAGTGAGTGGATGGTCTAAATGAGGGTGTAGGTGCGAGTTGCGTACCCCAACGCGCCCTCGTGCCCTCCACCTATTTCAGGCTGAAATCGCCCCCCTGACCCTTGGTAAAGGGAGGGGGTGGTGTATCGAAA
The DNA here is from genome assembly GCF_000697945.3 of Frankliniella occidentalis. Taxonomy (NCBI): domain Eukaryota; kingdom Metazoa; phylum Arthropoda; class Insecta; order Thysanoptera; family Thripidae; genus Frankliniella; species Frankliniella occidentalis. Next base: position 1,838,982 of record NW_026267138.1, on the reverse strand, counting down.
GTTCCTACATACTGGAGTTTTATAGGTCAAATGGCCAATCTTTTGGTGGCTATCTAGTGGACCACAGAAAAGGAGGGGGGGGCGAGTCGCCCCAGCCCCACCCCCTCCCATTTAATACGCGCCTGTGTTCCAGGAACCAAAACTAGGAGTAAAGCAAAAGAATTTTGAAAGTTGACGTCGAACTTGTAGGGAACAGTTCTGAATTCCAAGTAATGTTTAATTCTTAAATCTGTTTTAATTTTATTGTTTCCCAGCACTACCTCAGTGAAGAGAATTATAACTGCGCTTTCCTGAAGGAGACGTACAATCGAATCTGCCCCTCGTTTTGGACGGAGCAGTGGTATGAACAGCTGAAGAAAGGAACCCACCCCGCTTGGGAGGAGCCCCCACCCCCAAAAATATGCGATGTTTGTCCGAAAGAGGAATGATGAATGTTGAATAAATGTGAGCAGCACCCATAAAAATGTCTAATGAAGTAAATTAACGTTCATCCATCTGCAGACGAATTCAAGATCAACTGTCCGCCAACAACCACTGTCCGTAGGTACACGATTGAATGGAAATTACATCAGCCTCAAAAAACCCTGACCACTTCCCGGGGACAGTGCCTTCTGTCTCTGTATTACCTCCCGAGCCCGAGCACCCTCACAACGGCGTGTTACCGATGCGTTACGGTGGTATTATTACGCCTACAGTGCCCCCGGTACTACGGTGGTACGTCGATGTGACGCGAGTGATAACCCCCTCGGTCCCTAATGCAAATTTCATTGTCCCCCACGAGTACCAATTTACTTGATTCAAGAACTGGCTTTTTCTAGATGAAGTAGTCACACCCCATATGTGCTGGCGTACATTGTCGGACGGGCTCGCTCCGTGGGCAGCTAACGACCGTGGCCCCGGCTGGCTCGTGTGCTTCGCGCCGTGCCCGTGTAGCGCCCGGCCGTGCCCCGTACAGGAGCGCCACTACTGTGCGCCACGTCATGTCGCCACCGCCATCTTGTGCCCGCACCATGAACTGGATGGCCCCCTTTCCCCGAGAAATACGCAAACCTCTCCCGCCACTTCATTATCGTCAACCCTTTCTGTACTCGCTACAGGAAGCCATCTCTCTATCTCAATGGTCCTTTACTTACCCCCTTCCTCCCCCCCTTCTCTCTCTCTCTCTCTCTCGCTCCCTCTCGCTCTCTCTCTCTCTCTCCTAGATGCAGCCGACCGACACTATCGCCGTGTTCTCGCGCTTTGACTCGAGTTGTCGCGCCATTGTGAGTCACGGAGGCCGCGTCCAGGATGTCGTCGACAAGGAGGATGGACTGGACGGCGCGCTGCCCCAGTAGCGTAGGCCGTAGGCCGCCGGGGCGGGCCGCCGGGGGACGCTGAGACAATGGCAGGAGACTCACTCGATTTCCGCTTCCAGCCTATCCCCGGCCGTGTCCCGTCCTGACAGAAATCGAAGTGTAACCTGCTGTAGAAAATTGGGGTTCCTAGAACTAAAGTTTTATTACTGAAAAATAAATGAAATATTTAACTTTTAACGATCAACACAGATTTATTATAATTTTCGTACAGTCCATTTAATTCTTTAACACAAAGATTTGTCCTTATTACTAGGTACCTGTACATTTCATACAAATAATAAGAGTAGTAAAAAAGATGGGGTGACGATGGGGTCTTTGGTTTCAATGGGTAAAACGAGGACGGAAAACCAGCAGAGCAGAAAACGGTTTGAAATAATTGATTCTGAATGTAAATGCTGTTTACGATAATTAAGTGTTAAGAACTGTACTTGCTAAAATAGGATTGACC
>NW_026267138.1:1836100-1837129 GCF_000697945.3 Frankliniella occidentalis | reverse complement strand
TGGGAAACGTCATCCCTCAATTAGGGATCATTCAGAAAGTACGTCCGCCATTTGCCGTTACAAAATTGCCCAGTTTTGCCGTTGCAAGCTCTCACAGCGCCTAGTAGGTAGGCAACATCTTTCTTGTAGAGCACGCGTGCACTGCTGGGTGGCCTACCCCACGTTTCGCAGGCGCCGGGCTGCTTCGATACATTTTATAAATAACAATCTGTTGTTTTTTTTATTTCTGCCGACAAATAGGCGCAAATCTACCAAATCCGTTTGGAAAATATAAATTCATGCACGGTCCGTTCCGTTCATTAGCATGTACCATTAATTATTGGAAAGTAGAAAATTCGCACAAGTAGACTGAAATAAATAAAGAAAAAAATGATGTAGCAACACTTAACTACAGCCCATTTCAGTTTACAAAACCTGAGGTCTTTTTAGGCCTGGTATGTATGTGAATGCATGCAAGCGGCCCGACCCGGCAGTAGCAGCCATACGTCACTCGGAAACATAAAACATAACCCATGCGGGGTGCGGATCAGTTGCCACAGCGTGTTACGAGGACCACCGCGCTGCCTGCTACAGCCGCATGCACCAGGACCACCAGCTTGGAGAGCAAATCACCATCATTTTTTGTTTTCGCTTTGGTCACGCACCAAGATGACATAGCGGGTGCCCGCACGCAAATGTGACGGCGACAATCTCGGAAGAAGGAAAGCAAAGGGGGAGGGGAAACTCTACGGAAAATATAAATATATATGTCAGGGGAAAACAATTTCATATGGCTACATTATCAACTACTTCCACTCGCACTGGTATTGGCGGCGAAGTCATAGAAAACTTACAACAATCGTATCACAATGAGCAGAGTGTAAAACGTCTTTCATAAATAAATGACTGTCGCTGTGAGCGAGCTTGAGATCTCCCTACGTCGACACGTCGCCCTGCACGGCCGCGGCCCGCTCCTCCTCCTCGCGCGTCAGCGGCACGGTGGAGTGGTTGTACAGGCCCTGCGCCATGAGCTGCAGCGCCAGCGGGTTC
>NW_026267138.1:1834083-1835301 GCF_000697945.3 Frankliniella occidentalis | reverse complement strand
GGGGAAATATAACCTATTTGGCAAGACAAATACGCGTCCCTGGCGGCCTGACAAGATAAGGTGCCGGGCGGCGCTTCTGTGTTTACCTCAGCCGACCAACCCGAGCGAGAGGCCGCCCCGCCCGAGCCTTCTGCGCTCATTAGTCATCAAGCAGGCGGAAATCCAACAAGTTTGGAGGCCCGCCGGGAGCCAGAGGAGCCCGGCCAGGCGCGGTTAAAAGGCCCGCTTACCGGGTGGAAAAGGAAAAGGGGGGGGGGTAGAGATGTGTCTAGCTAGCTGTCTATACCTTTGACTGGTTGTGGTCGGCCGAATTTGTCCACTCATGATGTCTTACAGGCATTCTCATCTTGTTCATACCAGTTTTTTTTTGTTTTTTTATTTTTTTTTTTTAACCCTATGCCCGCTTTTTGTAGCTATGAGGTGGCCGTCCAGCCCCGTTGGAGCGGATGGACACCAGCCCGCACGGAAGGCGTGTGGACGGGTTGCCTATGCATGCACTCGGGCGGGCCCTCCTCCCTTCCTCCTATTTCAAAAGTCACTCCGGTCGCCTCGTCAGCCGGGTGCGGTCCATGGACAAAATAAACACACTTAAACCTTTCTGCATTGTGTCGTGCATAATATTGCAGTATTTTAAGGAGACAAAGAGCTATAATTAGGTAAAATTTGTGCCCATTAAAATTTTATGAACTTTTGTGTTCGTAATGAACGTCTGTCAACATGCATTTCTCAATTTGCGAATATGGCTATGCACAAATTTGTGCTCAGTGGACATCGATGGACATACTTAGGCATGAAAAGTTAAGCGCATAAATTAATATGGGTGCTTGTGCCGACATGCTTAATACCACCTTCAGTCCCCTGTATGGTGGGTGGTGGCCATGCTGTGCTGGGAAACGTCATCCCTCAATTAGGGATCATTCAGAAAGTACGTCCGCCATTTGCCGTTACAAAATTGCCCAGTTTTGCCGTTGCAAGCTCTCACGGCGCCTAGTAGGTAGGCAACATCTTTCTTGTAGAGCACGCGTGCACTGCTGGGTGGCCTACCCCACGTTTCGCAGGCGCCGGGCTGCTGTAATTTGCCGTGCGAATCTCAGAAAAGCGGATGTACTTTCTGGACGATCTCTTACTGCTCTGGGACTCAAGGTGTTGAAACTGTGCAAATCTTATTTAAGAGTTTCGTGTGCACTTTATTGTGGTTCAGCTCGCAAGCCTAAACAC
>NW_026267138.1:1832073-1833439 GCF_000697945.3 Frankliniella occidentalis | reverse complement strand
ACGCTTGACGGGGAGTGAAGGTGGGGAATTTTCATTTGTAATTCACACAATCGTGCCTTCATGTGGCGTTCAGACACCCAAGTGTGCGTCATTCACACACTTGGTTTTCCGGTGCATTGCGTGCCCCCCGACTGCGCTGAGGCGTGAGGCTACGTACGGAGGCTTTGCGGAGAGAAGTAGGTTCAGGTGGTGGTGGTGGTGATATCGAGTTGCCTGCGCAGCCCGTCGTGTGTGAGAGGGGAGCAAGGGGGGTGGAGGGCGCGGGCGGCGTCAAAGTTATAGAGGAAAGGGGGGTTTCAATGCCATATACGGGGAAGGTCAGAGCTATACCAAAAAGGGGAGCAGGAAGAGGGGGGGGGCGACAGACATGCCAGATGGAGAGACTTGTAATGCGGCGGCCCTCGCGCGCCACGCGCCCCCCCCCCCTCCAACCGGAGCGTCCTTCAATTTCGGTTTCAGTTTCGGCATGAATCGCATGCACTCCACGTGTGTGGCCCACACTCAGCGCGCCACGCCCCACCACGCGCCGCCGCCGCGACAATCGCAGGGCCTGCCCGGTCACCGCACCACGCCACGCCTTGCGACTTCGCGCCCCGCTCGCCAGGTTCTGTCGAAGGTACTGGTCGATAAGAAACGCGCCGTGGCAGGAGGAGGCGGACGCATTATTTTCATTATTATTTTAGAAGAGCAATGAAAGGCAATGAGATGAGATATGAAAAAAAAATACTGTAAGTGTGACTTGTGGCCCACCCTCCCCTTCCTCGGTACAGCCCGTGCCCGCGCATATGTTCTCAATGGGAAAGGACAATTTTGAACTTAACTGAAATGTGACCTTCGTTCACACCGAAATCAGATGCAAATAACTTGTCTTTTGGTTACAGACGAGGGGGCGCTCGGTTACAGACGAAATTGGGAATCTGTGCCAGGTCTGATTTCTAAGCACTGCCGTCACTTGGCTTCCCGCAATTTTGGCATTCTCTTGGAGACTGACACCTGTTGAACTTCTCTAAACGTTTGTCAAAATTTGGCAAACGAAGAGTCCAAATTTGACATTCAAAGTGATCAAAAATTGAAAGTCTCTAAAGAAACGCCAAAATCATTCAGTCAAACCAAACTGCTAATTTTTTGGCAAGGGAAGGGTTTAGAGTAGACCCCAGGAATAAGTACTCCGTACTCGTACTCGGTCTTAATCCATTTGGTGCTGCTGGCCAAACACGTCCCCCTTCACTCCCCTCAGCACGGCCGTGGCACCAGCAATGCTCTCAGTGACTCATTCATTGAATGGGTCCAGCTCGCCGCGGGCCAGACGGAACGCAAGGGAGAAAAGGGGGAACGGAGACGGTGGGGGGTTGGGGGCACACTCTGG
>NW_026267138.1:1827923-1829624 GCF_000697945.3 Frankliniella occidentalis | reverse complement strand
AGGTGATAAATGGCTCCTTTCGCCGGCGTACTTTCTTTAATTGGTTTGCCCTGCACACTTATTGCCCTTCGCCAGGCACTACCACTTCGCCACCCACCCCAGACAGCGCGAGGGGAGGCAAGGGGCGGTCTGTGGTCCCCGTTACCTATGTTACAGCACAGTTTAGCGGCTTGGCAAATGTAACCATCAGCTCCCACCCACCCATCCACCCCTTCACTGCCGGCACCCTGCTTCGCCAGGCACGCGGCCAAGGGCACACTGCGAAGTACTCTACTCTCTAACTATGATTTGTATCTTCTATTTGTATATATACTTATATGAAATTATTTTGTTTTGCACACATTTCTGCGTTGATTTGAACACTTTTGTGCATTCATTTGTACGAAATCATGCATCTTTCCGCACAAATTTGACCGAAACAAACTCACGAAGAGCAACTTTAATTAAGTAATGCCATACTATTTCGGGCGTGTAATGAGAAAGAAGAGATACGCTTTTTAACATACAAAAATGAAAATAATAATAACCTCCGCTGGTACTTAATACTTTTGAAGTGGAGGCCTAACTCTCATCGGTAGGAATCAGCAAACTTACTGCGGCCTGGGGGCAGAAGAAACAAGGCAAATCAGTACAGAGTACACATTCATTTGGAGAAGGCAGTGAAACACTCATCAGCTGTCAGAAACACTCAGTGAGGGAGAAGGGGCGGCAATATGTACGTCATCATGTGACGGCTTGACGGTGACGGGGTGGGCTGGGCGAACGTGTTCTCCAGCACCAGGACAGATTAATAAGGAACGGCAAGGGCGCAAAGGCCACTACAGGACACTTCATAAGTTTCACTGCAAGAAAATTGCACATATTGGTTGAAATAACTAATTTCATTGCAAAGAAACACATAGCCTATTAAAAGTATATCAACATTAAATACGAAGAATTTGAATAAATCGTAGAAACATTACGGAAAAACGGTATTAGCATCACACAAAAAAGGATATAAAGAGATCTGATGGGGGTGGGGAGCGAACCACCGACAATGCATTCCATGGTCCTCGAGGGGAGGGGGGTTGGCCCACCGTGGCCAGTCCTAGGGTGGTTAATGCAGGAATTTAATTAGAAAGACATGATACTTGATGAGTCGCACCAAAGCCAGGCACTCCCCCGCCCCCAACAGTCGTCACGCCTCTACCCCTTTCCTGCAGTGCTATTATTGCTTCAACACAATTTATATAAATTACTCCTACCAACCTTATTCTTCTTTAAACAAATAAAACGACGTGAGGCGGCCACTTTTACTGGTTATGTCACATATCATCGAGATCACATGCAATAAGTCACTTATTAGGAGGACTATACCCAGTTGCCTTTGAACGAAGCCTCGGCACATGGCATAGAAAATTTCTCGTTTTCTCTCGCACCCTGGCGCATTTCCCAACCCTTCATTTCCAAAATGGCGGCAGGCCAAGTAGAGCGCACAATCATGAAAATGTATTACGTGGAACGACAACCACTGCCCACCGGACCACACAGCGTCGGCAGCGTAATTTTCTACTCCGTTGAACAATTAGACAAGTCTTTTCGGAAGCCGAACGTGGAAAGGCGAGCGTATAAAGACATCACCGACGACCAACTCCCTCATACACCGCGGTAGCCGAAGACTTCATCTTCTTTGCGATGAGCGGCACATAAGAGCGAGCGAGA
>NW_026267138.1:1826303-1827612 GCF_000697945.3 Frankliniella occidentalis | reverse complement strand
CTCTCTGCCCCAGCATCCCACTGTGACAGCCTCACACTCTTGTTTTCCGCCTGGTCGCACAGCTCATCCTCCTATCCTATTTAATGCCGGCATCTTCAGCAGCGATCCGTTTGCTTTCCTGATTGGTTCGCCAACGCCTTTGGATGCCTTTGACTGCCTCCGTCGTCCCTTTAGGGCGCCCCTTTGGCGGCGAAACAAACACTCTATAGGATGAGCTACCGCAAAATGCCTCAGAGATTGTGTATGCCTTTACAGGATTATGTCCTCAAGCACGGCTCTTGCAGAGGTGTAAAATTGGATAGTCAGCAACGGAGAAAATCCTGCAAATATACGCACGACGGGACATGAGCTGTGTCCGACCAGAGAACAATGTTGTCTATAAAAAATCGAAATTCATGCATCATGCGAGGCTTTCTTTTTCGTTTCTTGGTGACACGGCGTGCCCCTTCTCGGTGAGTCAGAGCCTCCGCAAGGTTATCCCGCAGCTGAGAACGCGTCCCTTCCCGGACGCGCTGGAAATCTCGAACAACAACCGGAACCTAAAGCGATCCAAATCAAAAGGATGGGACGTGGAGGGAAGTAGTTAGAATCAATTCGAAATGTGGTTGTACAATGATTATAGGGGGCCACAAAAAATAAAAAGTTGATTCGGAGGGGACCAGTTAGAAACAAGAATTGGCGACGCACACACATTCACTTTCATTTACAGCTCCCGTCCCTCTCCCCTCTCGCTCGCACGACGTTTGTACTGTACATCACTCGGAACAGCTGACGCCCACCCAGGCAGAGTATGTAGGTGAGTGTCTCGGGTTTACGCCTAACTCCGGCCGGGTACCGGGCGGGCTGCTGTCTCTCTCTTGCAATCGCGCGGGGAGGACGGACCCTGCACGAGTGTCCCGGGACACCGTCCCGCCCCGCCCGCCCCCAAAAATCTAACCCTGAAACGGGGCGGGTCAGAACGGAGTAATTACACAGCAAGCGCGTGCCCCTCTATACCTCTTTTTTTGTGCGTGTTCCACGGGATCGATTCTCGTCGCCACAAACATTTTCATACCGGGCAGAGCTCTGCAGAGGCGCCCCGCCGAGTCGCACCTGAGCAAGGCACGTCGGGCTGGTTGCGCGACCACCAGGCGCGGCGTGGCGCGGCGTGGCGCAGCGTGGCGCGGCGGCGCGGCCCTGCCTCCGTGTGTGGTCTGTACTGGCGGCCCGCAGTGGCGAGGCGTGGCGGGGCGTGGCGGGGCAGCCGAGTGCAGGCTGGCTGCTCGGTCTGGGCTGCCCCGCCCGTCCAGGGAGCTTAATAGAGACATAG
>NW_026267138.1:1822003-1826137 GCF_000697945.3 Frankliniella occidentalis | reverse complement strand
CGCCGCCCGGTGGGAAAATGTCACTCCTGGAGCACCTGTCCAGTCACTGGATTATGTGACCTGAGCAGGTCACCAGACCAAAGATGCATCTTGTCTCCATAACATCAAACACGTAAGGAGTTTCCCTTCGCCTAATTTTTCAGAAACGACTTTGTCATGTAAAACGCTGAATGATTTTTCGTGATTTTTAATATTCGTCATTTGGACATGGACGTTATTTCGCGTTATCATCTGCCCTTCACCTCCTCTCGCGAAGTTACGCGCGGACAGCCTCCAGGGGTTGTCAGGAGGAGGTTGAGTCCCAGTGGATGCCCGGGAAAGTAGCAATTATTACCAGTGGAGCTACTGGAAAACCCAGGACATCGTCTGGGAATATAGATTTTTCTCCAGGGCGTCCCTTAGGATTCTTCCAACTCCCCTGGAAAATGAAGAAAACTCCCCCTGTGAATCCCAGGGTTTGTTTTTACCGCGTGCAGCGCGTGTCATCTAGACGGCAGAGAATATAGCGACTGGACAGGGTCCAGGCGCAGCGCGGCGGCCGCCGTGGACTCATTCTGGCGTCATCAGCCATTCATTCTGCTCGGCTCAGGCGCTCCACACGGGGAGGGAGGTCATCATCTATCTCTATCTCCCCGACGACGCCTCTGGGCAGAGCAGGTCCACTCCGGTCCGGCCCAACGCGCCGCGGGCCCTTCGGGGAGGTCATTCAAAAGACGCGCGCGAGCCGAGCGAAGTGCCAATAATGAGAACTCCACCACAGCGCCACACGTGTGTGTGTGTGTGTGTGCGTGTGTGTGTGTGTGTGTGTGTGTGTGCGTGTGTGTGTGTGTGTGTGATGTGAGACGTGTTTGTGTTTCGTGTCTGTTAAAAGGCCGCGTTTACAATTCCTTTTCTTTTTTCCGTTTTCTACAAGTACCTTCGTATTTTATTTTTTTGAGCTGGGCGAATAAAAGTGTTTGTAGAACACGGAGGGACATCGGATTTAATGATCCGAAGGGCAGCTCCACGGGCCGATTGGGCTCTTTTTTATACGGATTGTTATGTGATAAAGCCCACGGCCCCACGCGTCAGTGAATGATACGGTGCGAACAAGGATGAGAAATTTACCTTCCGCGCGGAGCTAGGACAACAAAGTACAGGTTTGAAGAGAAGGGATAGGGGGAGGAGGGGGGGGGGGGGCTATCGTCACCAGTCATAATGACTCCATTGTGTACCGCGCATCCTGTGAGCGCCGTGCCACCCGGATCGCGGGCAGGAATTTTTCTTTTCGGTCTCCCAAATATTGTTCATAACTGACAAATATTCGTATTCTGTCTCGGGCGACTTTCGCGCGTCATCCGCCTCTGTCTTTGGCCGCTGCTGATAAGATCAGGACAAGGAACGCCAGTGTGTAAATTGTCTTAACGCTTCCCCTCCTTTGACGTAAATCGGCGATGAAATTTAATTGGATGCCATTGCCGTCATCTGAAATCGGGGGTAATAGGCCTAGGACGTACGAGCTCCTGCGTCGGGGCTTCTAAAAAATCTGGTAGCGGAAGGGGAGGGGGTAGAGGGGGAAGGGAAGACCCAACCAGCAGACTAGCATAGAGCACGACGCAGAGGAGGACCCCCCAGGACAAGGGATTTCAAAACCACCCAGACTTCGCGCCATAAGTTGTCATTTCACGACTAATTAGTTATAGGAATCAGCCGCGGGACGTCCAGGAACATTTTGCCAAAACTATGGCGCCGCTGGCATCAGTTAGAGTCGTAAAAGTTGATGGGATAAGGAGATCGTCCTCGGGGGGGCCACCTCGTCCCGTCCACTGGGCGAATTAAAATTTTAATCATTATTACGCCTTTTCCTTTGCCAGATGACTGGAGACCATTCATTCATAGTCCAGACAGAGAAGCCCTCCTGGGCGGGAAGGACCCGGGCAGCGAGAGCAAAAACATCACGCAGAGAGAGAGATTGAGGAGCAAAATACCTGTCACATTAAGACCAAAAGTAGTAGTGATTCCCTTCTTATTTTTGACAGAGTGGCGAGTCTAACTCTTATACGAGTTCTCTCTTCTTAATTGAATTAAAACGACAGGCAGAAGGTGCGATGATCCCACCCGGCGCCCAGCCCACAAACGGAATATCTAGACTCGCCGGGCTCTTGGGTGGTTTGACTTTGGCCGACATCGGCGCCTCGCCTCGCCTCGCCACGCCACGCCACTCCTCGGCGTCGGCGTTTATTGGCTCCAATGGCGAGTCCGGAACAATGAAGGACTCCAACGCAGCACTAGACATACATAATGATCATTGTATGATTGCGGCCCCATGTCGTTGGTGACCTCCAATAACACAACGCAAAGAAAAACTCTGGCGTCCCGCGCGGCGAGCGTGAGCGTGTGCGCCGCGTTGTCGCGAACCTACCGGACACGCACGACGCACGCGTGTCTGAGATTCTGGCCCGCGCTTACGCCCGGCCCCGGTCCCCGCGGTCCCCCCCGGCGGCGGGCGGCGTGGTCCCCGGGGCCGGGCCGGGCCCGGGCGGGTCAGTATCCCGCAGCCTGTGTGGGCTCACTGATGTCTTCATCAACGAGCTGCAATGCCCGACCGTCCCGGCCACCTCTCTCTCGCTCCCTCCCTCTCTCCTCATCCGCCGGAGTCTGCGTCGCTCTCGCTCGCTCTCGTGGCGATGCTGCCGGGACCCTCACGGGTGCCCCATCAGTGGGCCATGGATCAGCTGGGCTCCCCCCCCCCCCTCCTCCCGGGGGCGCCAGCCCCGACCGCCCCAACTCGTTCATCGTGCGAGGCGCCCTGGATGTGTGACTCAGGAAGGGTTAGGCCGGGCCAGCAGGCCGTTGGCAATGGCATGTGTGGGACAAGACGGGACAAAAAAATAAAATACGGGGGCACTTTTGGGCTGCTGATTAACCAAATGGGAGGACAGGTAGCGAGCCAGCTGATATGAGGTCCGATAAGGAGGAGATGGGCAAGGGAGGACGAAGAGGACGAATGTAGAGGAAAAGAGGGACGCAAGAGCGAAGAGGACAAGGCAAACCTAGTTCAAATACCGCGGGAGATTGCTAATGACCCGCAGTTCGGACAAGCCGCGGCCACACATACCGACTCTCCCACACCCCCTCCACCTCCACCTCCCCGGTGCAAAGCGACATGCGTGCTGGTCCGGCCGGACCCGCCGGCCCGCCTGCCGGCCACGGACCTGCCTCCTTCCACCACGTCGACAAAGTGATATCATTTGAAGAGACACGGCCATTTAAAATATTTATATTAGACGGGGCCTGGCTTTTGCTTTTGCCATCTCGCCGGCCCGTCGTTCCGTCTGTTTGTCAGTCCGTCCGGAGGCCTGGCCTGTCCGTCCTTCCGTCCGTCTGTCCGGTCCGATCCACGGGTGGAGGTCTCTCTCTCTTTCTCTCCGGCGGCGGGCCCTCCGACCCGCGCGCTGCGATACGACGCTAAGACGACGCGCCGACCTACCGCGGGCTGTGGCTCACCTCCGGCTCCGCTCGGCCCGGCCCGGCTCGGCCCCACGTGATTCACACCACACTGCAGACTGGCGGGTGATGGGTGTGCGCGCCCCGCACGGCCCCGCCACGGCCAGTCATGTGTTGTCATGGGGCAGCGGGGAGATATGAGCCCTGCGGACCCCAAGGCGGAGAGCAGCGCGCGGAGTGACCGTCAGAGGATGTCGATGTCACGCCGTTGTCTGGGGTCCCAGCGAGGCCCGCCGCTGGGGGGCCATGAGGAGAGCCATGGGCCCGTGCCGTCAGGTCCTCATCTGCGCATAATGAGGCTGCTCATGAGGGGCCCAATCCGTCATGAGTCATGAGACCCATGAGACGCGCCGGCGGCGGCCCAGGGCCGGGGCCGCATGGGGCACAACGACGCAGTAAAAGCCGCGCGCGGGGACACGTGGGGGACACACACCGTACCCGCAGCCATGAGCCATCAGCAGCACCGCCAGGAGTCATGAACTGGAGCCCATGAGCCACGCAAGGCAGCTAGCGCGGGGCGGGCGGGGCGGGCGCAGCCAAGGGCCTCACGGGGGCCGAGCTGCCACTGCGCCGTTGTTGCTGCAGCCGCTGTCATTCCCTGACAAATGACTCATAACCCGTGAAATGGCGGGTAGAGAGAGAGGGGGG
>NW_026267138.1:1817729-1821501 GCF_000697945.3 Frankliniella occidentalis | reverse complement strand
TGCCACTGCGCCGTTGTTGCTGCAGCCGCTGTCATTCCCTGACAAATGACTCATAACCCGTGAAATGGCGGGTAGAGAGAGAGGGGGGAGGGGAGAGGCTGGTAAGCGGGGAGAGGGAGGAAGTGGGGGAAGGGAAGGGGGAGAGGCAGAAGACGACGGTACGCCACGCTGGCCCCCGCGGGCCCCCGGGGGCCCCCACGCCCCCGAGCCCCGGCCACACAGAAGCCGGCCGCGCTGTGTTGCCCCCCAGCAGCCCGACGGTGGCAGCCCGGTCCACCTCCTCCACGCCTTGTAGCGCGCCGTGTCCTGTGACAGGCTTAGGCCGTGTCCAAACGGATTCAAGGAGTCAGTCGAGCGGCCGCGGCGGCCGCGGGAGAACAGAGGGACGAGGGGTGGGGAGGGACTTTCCAAAACTCATTTTAGGAATTTCGAGAAAGCACGAGGCCACCGCTACCGGGCAGTGAGAGATTTGCATCAGAGAAAAAAAAAAAAGGTGGTCCCCGTTTGGAATTTTGCCATATTCCGCGAGCTTCTACCGTTGCTGCCAACCTTTGACAGCCAAACGATTCGTTCATTTTCCCAGGCCCTTTTTCCCGCGCCCGTTCCGCGAGGTTGGCGGTATACGTGTTGGCGGGGGCGCTGCGGGGGGCGGCGGCCTCAGGGCGGCCCGAGGGCGGCCGGCCCGGAGCCCCACCGCACCGGCCGGGCGCCCCCTTTACATTGTTCGAAATGAGATGGTAAATAAATTACAGCGGGCGGAAAGAGCGCTTCGCGCACGCCCAGCGTTTACGATTTCCGCCCCAATAAAAATGACGAAAAGACTGCGTACGGGGCATCGTCGGCCTTCCCTGCGCGTCCCTCCCGAGCTGCTCTCTTATATTTTATTTTTGTTTGTTTATTACTCTCTGCTCTTTCTTATTATTTTCGCAGAGTCCCGAGCAGCGCGACGAGGTGTGCGGGCCGTATGATGCACGCCGCGTGGGCAGGACGAATAGGCGTCGTTGTCCGGCCTGCGATATGTCATTATTTTATTGGATTTATGGCCTGCGAAAGCAGATCGACGTATCGGCGTTGGCGTAACCGGAGAGGACGGGACGGCACGGCGGCGCGGGGCGACGCGCGATCGCGAGCGGCGCGTCGGGGGCCACCGCCGACAGCCACCGCTGGCAGCCCGGAACTTCAGGAAGGCCGTCCTCGCCGCGCGATTCGGAACACTCGGTCGCACAGCTTGGACACGTGCGACATGTACCACTGCAGGAGCTGGTGTTCGCGGGGGCGGGGGCCTGCCACGGGGCGCGTGCCTCGGGTGCGTGCTGCGAGGGCCCCGGGCCCACCTGGGCCAGTCCAGCCCACCTCGCTGGCCTAGGCGACCCTAATTATGATTATTGTTTTGCCCTGTCGTCTGTTTCAATTTACAAAATGACACATGCCCGCGCTAGCGCCGGCTGCCGCCCCGCCCCGCGCCGTGCCCTGCCTGCCGTGTGCTTCCGTCGCCGTCTGCAATTATCCTTGTCCTTATCAACCTTTCTCCCCTCGTATCTCCAACTTGCCGGTCGTTGCGTGAGGAGAGTGTGTGTTGATCTGTGCAGCGCCCAGGTTGAGAGTGGCGTTGGAGAGCCGAGGTGTCGGTACGAGGGCGTCGTCGCCAAGCCGTGGTCGAGTGCCGATTGTGTCCGGCTGAGCTGAGGCCGCGCTTGACCCTGGTTGCCCGGCAGTTGATACCCGCGGGTTCAGCGCCGGTTGATCCCCGGCTGAGCCCCGCGCCGCGCAGCCCACGGCGGCAGTATGTTCGTACTGCGGGGCCCAACGGCAGCCCGGGCCCGGGCTGCTTGGGAGCGGACCACCCGAGGGGCGCTGCGTCCGAACGGGCGGCGGGCGGCGCGCGCGCGGGCCTCTCCCTCGCACCCGCAGCGCGGGCGGGGGGCGAGAGCGGCGCGGGCCTCGCTCGCCCCGGAGACAGCCCGGGCAATTAGAGGCCCCGGGTCTCTGTCGCGCGGAGTAGCGCCGGCGAGCTCCCTCTGCCCCGGCCAGGAGGCCCCGGCCGGCGCGCGCGTGACCTCGCTCCAGGGGCCTCGGCCAAACGCGACCGCGGACGGAATCACAGCAGCAGCAAGCAGCAGCAGGCGTTTTTCATCCCATTTCCCAATCCGTCCAGCGCTGCAGCCCCGGCGCTGCCCCGCGGCCGCAGTGCCGGGGCTGCGCCGGCAGCATGGCCGCGGGGGCTATTTGCCTGTCACCGCCCGGCGAGCCACCGCCTGGTGACTGACGGAGGGGCCGCGGCCCACCGCGGGGCAGGCTATCATCACACCCGAAACCTGATTGGCTGCGCTGGTCCATCGCTGAGGCCGGGAGCCACCGCGGGCTCAGGCTCACGGTAGCGATGTACCCCCTTCCCTACCCCCAAACTCGGATTGACCTCTGAACCCTCAAGGATAAACATTCACCCAGAGAGGTAGCGGTAGCGGGAGAGCCCCGTGCACTCACACTGTTACTGTACCGCATAGCACTCGTGCGGGCGGGTTGCCTACTCGCTCGGGGCCACCATGGAGCCGCAAATGAGGCGCACACTACTCGTCCGCCGCACAAGATGCACAGATGAGCCACGAGTCATACTCACAAAACTAAAGCTTTGCATTTCGTCGGCACTTTTGGGCCATATTTCCGTCTCACGCGGGTGCCCCGCCGTGCCGGAGGCGAGGGAGGAGTGCCGGAGGTAAAGAGGGGGGAGGGGAGGGGGGAGGAGAGGAGTGGAGGAGTCCGAGGTAGAGTAGAAGCGGGAGCCGGGAGCAGTAGTAGGCTCGCTGGCTCCGAGCAGCGCCAGGCAATAAGACATTGCGCGCTAGTTACTGTGACAAACAACAACAACATCCGGTTTTGTTTTCCGCGCTGCTGGTGTGGCCTCCTCCTCCTCCTCCTCCTCCTCCTCCTCTTCCTCCACGCCATCCTCACGCTTTTTTCCCCCTTTCCTTTTACCTTGAGCGGCTGCGCCCGCTCAGACGAAATAGTTCTCCATCTCTCTCACACCCATATGTTCGTCACAGTGCAAGGGAAGGCGGCCGTCCTCGTCACACCCGCAGGCACGCCGCGAGGGGCGGCGCGGTTCCGAAAACGGTGCGCAGGCGAATAGTAATTGCTCGCGTGTTGGCTCTGTTTCTGCGGGCCCTACACCTGCCCCGCAGCTGTCACCCCCCGCCCTACCGCTGCCGCCCCCGCGGCGACCTCATGCAAGGACACCTTGCAAAGGCACAAGGCACCCCCTCGCGCACCGCGACCCCGTCGAGCCGTATCTCAGTGCGGAGCACACACTTCTCCTCGTCGCTCCAGGAGTAAAGCACCACGCGACCACTTAATTTGAAGGCCCACCTACCCTACACAACAACTTCACCTGCCATAGCCACCGCAGCCCACCCACCTACCCCCCGGCAGGGCTGGCGATGTGGGGGTTAGCATGGAAGGGGGCCAGGCAGGGCGCACGAGGGGTGGCTGTTGGGGCTCATTTCCCTCTTACGGCAAAAGTAGGCCTGTTCACGAGATCTTTCGTCCTTTGCGGGGGAGGGGGCTGAGGCCTCCTCGTCGGGAGGCCTGCCCGGCTGGTAGGGCGCCCCACCCCCGCGGCTTCCAGGGTGGGTGACTCCGCGCTTACAGCCGCGCGCTCCCCGGCCCGGGCGACGTCGGCCCGACCGAATTCTTCGACACGCCGTTTCTCCGTTTCAATTTCTTTACTTTACAGTTCACTACGCGGATAGGGTTACGGCCGTCGGGCGCGGTGGCA
>NW_026267138.1:1803251-1816639 GCF_000697945.3 Frankliniella occidentalis | reverse complement strand
TACCGCCACCGCTCTGCGCCGTGCCACGCCACGACGACGTCGGGCCATTTGCCTCCTATTTGACGGCAAAACTCGTCGTCGTCTTCTTTTTCTGGAATACTTTTGAAGCGAGGATGAACTTTATGCACTCCGGAGGTGTGCGGTGTCTGGGGTGCCCCCCGGTCTCCCTCCCCCTCCTCCTCTTTCCCCTCTTCCCAGCTGCGCGGCACGACGGCCACCCGCCTCGGCGGAGCTCATAAAGATGTAATCTCGCATCCATTTCCAAGCTGATCAACACAGATCGAAAGAAATCAACAGAAGCCGTTCCACTCCACGTCGCTTTTGCTTGACTTCGAGTGAGTGAGAGAAAGACGTGCACAGCGAGAGAGAGAGAGAGAGAGAGAGAGTCAGAGAGGCGGGGGAGGGGGCGGGTAGAAAGGGCGACAAGAGCAAGAGAGAGACCGCCGCCGCCGCGGAGCCGCGTCACGGCCGCGGCCTATTACCGGCGCGTCGTTAGCGTTTCACGTATATAGCGTTATACACGCAGACGCCCCGTAACGTTACACGCGGCATAAAGCTCTAGTCTATCCGAGTCGTCAATAGCCATGCCAATAGCAATAACTACACGGGGGCGGGTATGGAAGGCCTATACCGCAAGTCAAGCCGATCCCCGCGAGGCTCTAGCCACCCGGCGAGCAGTGCGGGGCAGTGCGGCGGCCCTGGGAACCGCTGCTGTGTGCATGATGTCCCGGCCTATGGAAGCCGGTATACCCGGCTGCGGCAGCTTATTGGATCCGACCACTTTACTTGCAGTGGTGCCTTTTGCTCGCCGGCAATGACATATTCCGCGGCGTATAGCAAAATGTTTATGCGCGCTGGGCAGCACTGCTACTTATCGTTCGTCCTGATTCCGGTCGGTTCGGCCTCGGGGCCTTCACAGGGACTGCCGCCGTGCGAGCGGGAGCGGCCGTGGGCGCGCGGGACACTGGAGAGGAAGCGCGCCTATCGGCCACGTGGGCGGAGCATCCCGATCCCGGCGGCATCGCGGAGGGATCCCAAAGCAGTTTGGCGCTTGGTGTCGGCTCCGTTGTCTGCCCGACAGCACGACCAACAACATGATATCAATCAAACAACTGTGTCGGTCCGTCTGTCCGCCGGGGCCCGGCCCGGGGCCTGCCCGCCCGCCCGCCCGCCTACGCGCGCGCCCTGCCCTCCTCGGCGAGCACCTGTGTGTTGTGTGTGCGACCACACCACGAGATGCCATCTGTCAAAGGGACGCAACTTGTTGCCGCCTCGTTGTCCCGGTATGATTAACTTCCTCAATTTCTATTACGCTCCCCCGCCCCGCCCCGCTCCGCCCCGCCCCTCCGGGCCCTTCCTGCCCGCGCAGCGCGCGCCCTTCTCAGGCACGACAAACAAACAGATGGACAAGCAGCGCAACCCTTTTATGTAACCGGGAGGGGAAGAACTAAGAAGGGCGCCCTTTCCACGACGTTTGTGTGTACGTTGTCCGCCGTGTCGTCGAATGAGCGCCTGTCGGTCGCCCGTCTCTCGTCGCGGGCGTCCGAAGAGAGGGTGTGAGCGAGGTGTGTGTGAGAGAGGAGGGAGGCGGGTGGCGGAGAGCGAGAGGGCGAGAGGGCGAGAATAGAGAGGAAGGGGGAGACTGGTGCGAGAGTGAGTGGGAAGACAGAGGCCCTCTCTAACACCCCTGGCAGGAGGACACGTGTGTGGTCGATATATGCGGTCACGTGAGTGCGCTGCTGCTCCTCTGCAACTGCTCTCTTGCTGCTCTGCTACTCTGCTCTGTTGCTGCTGCTTACTCGTGGCGAGCCTTACAATCAATGATCAGCGTCAGGGCGAGAGAGAGGGAGGGAGGGAGGGAGGGATGTATTGGGCGGGGCCACCGCGGCCAACCGCCCGCTGCCACCCCCCTGCTGCCACGCCACGGTGCTCCATCGGTGGAGATAGAGAGAGGGGGAGAGGGAGGGAGGAAGGGCGCTCACCACCATTACGCAGCAGAGTTATCGATAGTAGATATGCTGCCCGTAATTGATTGATATTGCACTTTTTTGTAGACACTTCCTATTTCCGATCGCGTCCCGGAGTCCCCGCCCTCCCTCCGGCCGCCCGTGCGTCGTCCGCCCGCGAGCCCCGTGCGGCAGCGGCAGCCGCAGCGCAGCGGTGCGTTGTGGTTGCCAGCCCTGCGGGGGCCAAGCCGAGCCCCGGCTCCGCAGCGCCCCGCCGCCGCCGGCCCACCAGCACCGCCCTGTGAGCTCTGCGCCCTCGGCCAACGGCCAGCCGGGCTGCACTGGAACATCCGGCCTCGCCAACACCACACTGTAGTATGTGGAGGAGGGCGAGGAGGGGAAGGAGAGGGGGCACCATATACTTCAGCACGACGCGCCTGCCAGCCCCGTCTGCCGCCCATAGGTAGGTGTGTGGTGTGGGAAGGCTGCCCGCGCGGTGCGCAGAGAGCACTGCTCCTCCCTTGTTCTCCACGTACTCCTCCCCACCCCTCCCTCCATTTCCCCTTAACCCTTTCACCGTGTGTATGTGCGTGTGTGTGTGTACACAATTCACGATGGTTGCCGATTAATTTCTCATAATCCAAGCGGAAATAATGCAATCGCATTAAATTATGTAGCCGCACGACGACGGCGACGCCCCGTCACCCCCTGAGCCTGGCCTGGCCGGGCCGGGGGCGAGGACAGCGCTCCCATGGCGACGCGACGCGGCCCGGTGGGCCCGGTACACTCAAAGGGTTATCCCCGCCGCTTCAGCTACCCGAAATGGAAACTTCCCTGACTCTGTGTGTGTGTGTGTGTGTGTGTGTGCAAATCATCCAGCTCGCAACGTTTTCGAAATAGAAATAAAAGTTGTTCTCAATACATGCATGTGGCTCTGGGAATGCTTACGTCGGCGCAGCGTCAAGGGGTCCGTCCCCCCCCCCCCCTTGCTGCAACGCAACAGCATCGAGGTGTTTGGTTTGAAGACCGCGTCGCCGTCTAGGGTTCACCTTATAACTACAGACACAGGCACCGCGACTAGCGCGACACGTACAGGGTGTCGCCGACGCCGACGGGCAGCGAGCCGGGCGGCGGTACTAGTGAGATGGAGTGCCGCGCCGGCCGCGAGACGACCGCGTTGGCAAACCCCTCGACCGTCCGTCTCCTCAAAGGAAGCGTTTATTGCGCTGAAATGCACGCGCGCCGCCCCGGCCCGGCCCCGGCCCCGGCCGCCGCCGAGCTGCGAGGACGACCGAGTAATGAGTCTCTCTCGTATTTATCGCTCTGTTAATGAGATCTCGTTTGGACGCCAAGTAGTCCCTGGCGCTGCTGGCCCGGCCCGGCCTGTGCCCGGGTGATTTTTATTTCCGCGCTGACCGCGAGGGAACCGCCGCCAGGGAGGGCCGACGACGACGCGGCCGCGAGGCGGGGGTGAGTGCTGTAAACACCCACACCCCCTACAGGGACGGCGGAAAGGGTAGTGACGAGGTGTACACCGTACAGGCCACGAACTTTGTTTCAGTTACACGGTACCGCGTGCACGCTTGTGGGCGGATCGCCAGTTGACTACTGGGGGGCCTGAAGTTGCCATGTTGAGGTGAGCGACGACGGTAGGGAACCCCTCTACATGCGGCACAGTAGCCAGGAATAAAGTACGGCGGGCCCATTACAACGGCGAAGCTTGTGATTATGATAAAAATGATTAGTGAGACCATACAAACTATTTCTTTTTTTCTGACGGGGTGCCGCAAACAAGAGATACCCCAGCGTATTGGGTGGTTTTGCTTATACTGTACCGCATTCACGGGTGTGGACGGGTTGCCTACTCGCTCCCACGGTGAGCGACACGACGTTAGGCAAAGCCCGCCCACGCGCGGTATAGTATAAGTAAAACAAAGGACGGGGTCTATGGAACACCCTCAAAAGAGGAAGCCTTACAAGATTGCAAGATTCTGAAGATTGCTGTAAAATTTTAAAATAGGGCCCGTAGTATTTCAAGGCTTTTTGGACATGCGACCGTAAAAATATCTCATGCAGTTCCCAGGGTTGTTTCAGAGAAGCATACAGTCACAATGTACAAAAATGAAAATTGACAATAATCTTATTACAGATTCGCTAAAAGATGAAGGAGAAGGAAAATCATTCGCTCGCTGACAACTGCGGCCATTGACGACAGGCTGACATTTCAGTTAACCCCTTGTTGAACTCTCTTCAGCGAAGCTTCGTTGTTCCGACATGCGTTTAGTTCTCCGCGAGGCATAGCCGTTAGTCTAAATTAGTCATGCGTACACGTACAGGTCGGGGGTTCGCAAGCACAGACCGCGCTGCGGTACTCACCAGAGGACGGTCGATCC
This sequence comes from Frankliniella occidentalis, assembly GCF_000697945.3. Classification (NCBI taxonomy): domain Eukaryota; kingdom Metazoa; phylum Arthropoda; class Insecta; order Thysanoptera; family Thripidae; genus Frankliniella; species Frankliniella occidentalis. Next base: position 1,812,300 of record NW_026267138.1, on the reverse strand, counting down.
GAGTACCGCGTGCAGTACACCCAGGCAGGCCAAAGCAGCGGATCCGCGGAGGACGACGAAGAGCCGTTGTCCGTGGACGACGAGGAAGACGAGGACGATGAGGCCACGGAGGCCACGGAGGGGGGAGGCGGGGGTGGCTGCACAGGAGTGGACGACACCCTCGACAAGTCTATGGGGGCAGGGGGCAGCGCCGAGGCAGGGGTGGAGGGGGGCGGCCCCGCAGTCCGGCAGGGCGTCCTGCTACCACTGGAGGGGCGGCCCGCGCCGAACTCGGGCCTTAGGATGTTGGCAATGCTGAACTTAAGGGCGCCGATGGTGGGCACACAGGGCACGGGCATCATGCCGGGTAAGTCACAACACTCGTCGAGGCCGCCGGGGCTGCGCGGGCTGCGCGTGCACCTGGAGAGGCTTCGCGAGGGGCTCCGCGGTGGGCTCCGCGGGCTGCCGGGGGCGCTGTCAGGCGCGCGGGGCTCCGAGCCCACGCTCAGCACCTCGTCGTCGTCGTCGTCCTCGGCGATCACGTCCACGGGGGACTGCGGCGACCCCTGCGGCGACGCCCCGGGGTGCGCCCCGCCCGGGGGATGGGGGTGCGCCGCCCCCTGCGGCTGCGGGGGGTAGCGGGCGAAGTTGAGGAGGCAGGACGACGCCATGGTGCCGGTGGGGCCTAACGCCTGGCGAGCCCAGGGGCGAGCCGGCCCGCCGCCGGTACCGGAGCACAGCCTCAGCCCGGGCCCGAGCCGTGGCAAGCCGCTAGCGCGCTAGCGCCGCAGCCGCTCCATCGGACGAGTGCCTGCACGAGTCGCGGGCTCAACTGCTGGCTGCCTCGGGCTGGAGCGCGGCGGAGCGCGCACAGCGGCGCAGCGGGGCGCAGCGGAGCCAGCGGAGCGCTCGGAGCGGCAGCGCCTAAAGGCGGCGGCGAGCGGCAGCACTGGTCGGTCCGCGGGGCGCACGGAGCCGGGGCGCAGCGCGGCCGGCGCGGCTGCGGAGCAGAGCGTGGGGCGGAGCTACCGCACCTCCCCTCCACGGTTCCGAGCGCGGCGGGAGGGGAAGTCCGTGGAGGGGCGGTGGCCGCCCCGATTGGCTGCTTCCACAGTCGGCGTCGCGTCCCCCCCTTCCCCTTCCGTTCTCCCCTAAAGCGACTGCTTGAGTTCTTCTGCGCCCCCCCCCCCTCTCCGGGAAGCAGCGCGCGGCAGGCCAGCGCCAGCAGGCTGGGCGGCTTGGCTGTTGCTCTGATTCGCAATGAAAAAGGTGTCCTTTGCACGGCTCGGTTCTGATGCTGCTCAGGGGCCCGCGTTTGGTGAAGTGCAGTGTAGTGTAGTAGTGCTTACTCTCAGCGCAAGCGAAACAAGCGTACGAGTTCATGATAAGTTAGTTCGTTATTTGCTTGGCAATTTTGTTCTTGGGCAAGTCGTGATTGTTGAAAGGTTTTCTTAAATAATAACGCTAAGGAAGTTCTTGATAAATATTTTTTGAAAAAACATTCATTGCTCACAAAACCATCAGAGACATGGAGCTTAGATACACTCCACATCATAACCACCTAGCACAAAACCATCACAGTCAAATTACATCAGCATTAACACCATACATGTTATTTAGTTTACAAAAGCCTTCCAGCTTTAACATGGTTGTTTTAAAACGCTAAAATAATATCCAAGGCGCATAAGCACATAAGCCATGTGCAGAATGTTGATGACATGTCCATGCCGAAGTTATTTAGGCCCTTCTGGCTGTTAGTCTGTTATGTTAACATGCCTGAAAGAATGCCAATGTTACACCTTTCTACAAAATCAACCATACATGCAGTGAACATCAATCAGAAATAGTATTATCAACTGTCTGCAAAGTCACATGAAGACTGCATTCTACTAATAAGTACTGCAGTTAAAACTGGAAAATCAAGAATGAACCAAAAACCTTCAACATACAGATAAAATGCGCAAATAATTTTGAAAGTTTTTCTTCATTGAAATTTATTAGTTAGATTTCACAATGGTGACAAACTACTGTCCGAGAGAGGAATACATCAATACAAACACTTGATTTTTGTAATATAATTCGGAGGGCTTTGTACAACTTTGCAGGGACGGTCAAATAGGACAATCGTTCCTTTTCATTCCCCTTCATTTATTTGTAAGTGGCAAAGCCAAGTAAGGTAGTTTGAAAAAGATGTAAAATAATGAGCTGGAGTTTAATTCCCTTTAGAACTTTCTTTGAATTTTTACTTTGTCAGGTCATTTTTTTCCAAATGATGATTAAATTCTGGAAAAACAGTGTAACATCTTCCCATTATGCTTGGCAAAAAAGTCCCTGAAGGAGTTCAAAATTGAAGATAGTTAAACTCCAGCTCATCATTTAACACCTTCTCCATAAATTACTGTCTATCAAGTAAGCTTTGGCATTCACAAGTATGAAAAAGATTAAGAAGGAATGAAAAACATAATTTATCTACCATACCTGCAATTTGTTCTAATCAACAGAGAATAAAAGTTTACATATGTGGCCAAGTTAGATGTACTTAAGAGGGCAAGCCACAAGATAATGAAGCATAAATCCTAATGAACCAAAACGCAGACACAAATTTTTTAGACCTGGGTTGAAACACAACATGCACCAAAATTTTGCTGATAAGTATGTACTACTTTGTTTTCCTGAAAGGTTAAACACAGCAGACTATGATATCAATTATATGTAAGAGACAGCAATTGAATATTGCACATTAGATCAGTAACATGGTTATACTCTTATCTGTTAGTATCAACTTGAGACAGTACCAAAAGTCAGAGAAGGCAAAGGAAAAACATAATACATACCATGACCATGACAATAGGCACCATATTTTAAGATATGATTCAACTTTGTCATCCAAACCTTGATATTTTCTGTCACTGTAACATATTTGTTTTTCAATAGCCAGACATTAACAAAATCTACCATTGTAACAAGGGAACAAATTTACATAAAATGGATGAAAGCAAGAAAAAGGTTCCACACAGTACAATAAGCAGTCACACTTCACTAAAGTAAAGAAGGAAGTTGTGGTTTTTAACAAGAGCAACCAAGGAACCTTTGTACCTAAAAATTCACAGCTAGGACAAGTGCATTATTTAAATTCAAGTTATTTTTTTTTTTTAATTTGCAGTTTAGTTTAAGCCATGACTAGGATTACATCTACCTTGCAGTATGGCCAAAGAATATCACAGATCTACACACATCAGTACAGCTCATTTCCTAGAAAAATAGGTTCGCTGGAGTATTTTGTAAATGAGCAAACTGCATGACTTGACATATTGTATACTAATACATTTAAGGCTGTAAGACGCAGTGAGAAACTTTCTGATCAGCTTTCAAAGAAGGAAAATTCGGGTTCAGCCTATACTCTCATGATTGTGAGATGTCTTAACACCTACTGCTCAATATAAAAAGGAGATTCCAACAAACATCGAAGATAACTACATACAACTATACCACATGTACACTCACACATCCCCAAATAGAACGATCTGAAAAAATCTTCGCGGGCAAGCAAGAAAGGAAAGTTTCACCTAAATAATTTGAAGTGGAAGACCTCCCAAAACTAAAAATAATTGTTTTACAATCAAAAAGGAAGTATTAAATTTAGAAAAACACTTAAAAGCCCACACATTCCTGCACTCTTGGCATAACATTACCATTTGGTCATCAGCATACAAACTCCTCAACCAGTATGTTTGTTTCATAACATAAAAAGGTCACTTTCCCCAAACAGAAAACTATGAAATTACTGATTACACTGGACAGTTCCATAAGCTTCCCTGGCTCTTATGATATGCAGCAAGCTAATGAATGATTGTGCGTAGAATAGAAAGAAAGACATGGAATTACCATCAGCAATAATCACATTTCCATGGAAGAATGTTTGCATAAAGCAATACAGGAAATTTTACTGTTACCTGAGAGTTGTATTCACAGTAGTAGAAGTTTAGAACCATTAATCAGAAACAAAAAAGGAACAGTAATGCACATTGATCTTCAAAAAGCAGGTAAGAAATACTGATTTAAAGACTAGATTAAGAGGCATTGCCAAATTCCGACACTAAACCTGCAGAATTTCATGGCAAGTAATATTAGTTGTACAGCAAAAAAAGAAAGAAAAAAAATCTCTCACGCCACACAGTGGCATTTTGTTACAATGCAGAATACTAAATACATTAAAATAACCACACAAAACAAAGGAAATGTTACAACAATGTGAAAATGCAATCATCACACTAACTTTTGTTCGAATGCCTAGGTGGCTTTGATTAGCAACAGATTACGTACTAGAAAAGCAGCCAAAAAGCACACTAACCTTAAAAGAATTTAAATAAAAATAACAGTTTACAAACAACATTTTAAGGGATAATGGAAAACTAAGCAATATTGCACAACAAGAAACAGCTAAAAATTGTAACAGGTAATATCAATTATAAATAAAAATCAAAAATTGTAGAAATATGAGACAACCAAATTAACATGGAGGCAGAAATCACAGAATTAAATTTAAATACAGATCAAAGATGCAGACTAATGTTAGATTTAAAAACAGATCTAATATGCCTACTAGATCGAGTCCCCTTAAAAGTCAATGTAAAAAGCATAACAAATAAGGATGGACAAATCATTGGATATCCTATGAAGTTGATCATATTGCAAATATACTGGTAAATTATCTTAGTGCTCTATAAAGCATATCATAATGCAAACTAATTAAAACACACAAATGATGAGAAATCTCACTCTCACAGTATACGAAGGTCAAACCACGAGCAGTTCATTTCAATTCTACAGATAAAAAAATTGGAAAATATTCCTCTCCAGTCAAAAAAAAGATAACAATCATTACCACAGAATATCTATCTAAAAAGTAAGGCAATTCTCAAAGGTAACATCAGATCAAAAATATACTATGAATCAAATTCTTTTTAAGATTGAGCTACTTTCCTACAACATACATACAGAGCATATTCTGAAAATAGCAAGAACCAATATAAAAAATTGTATTAGCGGGTTGCAGACCCAAATTCTCAAAGTTTAACTAGGTAGTTAATCAAAATTAGTTTCAATAACATCCTTAAAAGGATGGCTTAGGCAGGGTGAGGGAAAATGTGGACGGTTACTGACCATACAAGTAGATAACAAGACAACAACTGAATGTTGTGAATAGAACAATATGCTTTGAGTAGTAATTGAGAAAGAAGAACCACTGGCATTGTTCCAGAATTGCCACAGGCTTGGAAGCTTTAAACAAAGCTCAAAGACAAATTCTGCATGGTTAAAATCACTCAAATGTTTTCATTTTTGTTGGAACAAAGGCACAGTGTCCCACATTCTCAAAACTGAGCAAAGTGCATATTTAAGATAACAGAACTACCCTTGAAACTACCAGTACTAGGTATGCATACCTAATAGTGATTGGAAAGGCAACAAGGAAATACTTCATATCAAAACGAAAAGGTAATGACTTGTTCCTAATAACATCCAAGACCATTACGTCGGGAATTAAAAATGTGACGTTGTTTCCTTCCAAACATAGAACCCCTCAAAAATGACTGAGGTGCAGCAGCTGGGGTAGAAGACGGCACTGTTTTATTGCAAAGTAATGTTGACATGCGTGACAAATCCCATGCTTCTCGTAGTTCCTTTGGATTAAGTCTGTGAGTTGTAATAACCTAAAGTAAAAGAAAGAGAAACGACTTGTAAAAGAGCAAAGTTAACTAACATAGAGGAAAGGACATAGAATAGTCTTACCTGTGGGTTTCCTAGAGAACATGTAGACATGGGTCTTTTGCCCAAACTGAATCCAGGATGACCAGAAGGCCTTATTCCAGAATACACTGCGCATTGACCAGTTATGTAAACATCTTCGAGGGGTATGAGTGACACTTTTTGTGATGCTTCATATAAGGCCTGAACAACTTCTTGTGACATGACATAGCCAGAGCCTGACAAATAATTGGGGTATGTTCGCCCTGGAAAAATGTACCTGGGCATGTACCTACAAAAAAAAAAGAAAAGAATGGTATTACAGTGGCAACTAAATGATAACCATAATAACAATAACATTAGCAAAAACAAAAAAAAAAACTTACCATTTGTGGGTTGAATCAAGGATTGGCCTTGCTCCACATATTAAATTTCCAACTAAAAGAGGCACTTTCTTGGTTCGGGGCTTTACTAATGATGACTGATGTGATTTTAAAAATAGCTGGAGTGATTGTAAGTTCACCATCGTATCATCATCTGTTTTCATTACGTAAAGAGCACTGCTGCATCTTTGTGTTACCCACTTCAACAGCATGACAGATTTAACAGTCAAATTGTTGTATGAATCAATAAACCCTTCTTGCACAATGTCACCAAATCTTCGGCTTTCCTCCTCCACTACTGACTGAAGAGTGGAGTTATCTGGGTCTCCCAATAGAAAAACCACAAAAACTTCTTTGAGAGGGTGAGGAACTACTTCATTGCTTCTGTTGTTTTCTCTCAAAGAACTGGTACTGGATGCCCATGTTTCCCGGATTGCTTTGCGAGCTTCTGAGTTGTGAACGGCAGAGCAAACAACAACCAAAAGAAATGGTTGCTTTCCTTCACAGAAATTTGGAGATATTATTGTGGTAACATTGTCTGGTTGAATAAACAAACGAACCTCTCGTGTGCCATTTCTTGGCCAGCCATCTAGTTCCTCTGTAAGACATAGAACACTGCATATAATACACAAGTAACCAACCTTCATGTTGGGGGATTTAAGAAAATTGACAGAATTCTTACCATCATGACTTTGAGGTTGAGCTAATTGGTGATACGCAGGAATATAAAACAATGCAAGTAAGACCAATATGAAAATAAAAAGTTTCCTGTTTATACTGAAAAGTTTTGAAAGTCTGTGGCAGATAGAGGTTCCAGTATTTGTAATAGCCATCTCTGTTGGGTACAGTAGTTCATGAGATGCCATCTAGAACAGAATACAACACAGCCTCAATAGAATAAAATAACACTAGAAAAATTGAGTGACAAAGGTAGTATCTGACCGAATCAATCAAACTAGACTTTCATTTAAGTTTATTTCTACAATGATTATCAACATAACCAACACTGAAAGGTATTTGTTCGGGCGTAATTAAATGGGGCCATTGCTTTCAAAAAGACATCAGACAATAGACGTGAGTGGTAACTGAAAGGGTAGCTTCCTCTGAAAAGTTTCAAGGAGATACAATATGCAAGTAAGTTATGTAAAACAAGCAAAGTGTGAGGAAGAAATTGATCGGTTCACTTGAAGGACCCTAGTGTTACTTACGTGTATTGGATAGCTCCCCATTTCACGAGGGGGCCTCATGGAGAATCTGTTACTTAATGATGATAAATGAAACCATTCTACCTCCAATATTACTTAAATTTTAGATAATTTCATGGCGCAGCAGAGCTGTGCAGCAGACATGTTTCCCTCCTCACCCCCTCCTCCTCTTCCCTCCTCCTTCCTCCTTCTCCCCTCTATAAAAAAAACCTTTATTTGCAGTCAGATGTACATCTTATAAATGAAAAGTTTTTAACGTTCCAAACTTATTTACTTAAAACTGAATTAAACACTGCCTACCCACCCCCCAAAAAAATGTTTTTAAAATAAGCTTCTTGGTTTTAAATTCATCTTCAACTTTTATGTTACCGTACACCGTACGGAGTTCTGAACGATTTAGTGTTGGTAGTGGTGTAATGAGTGGTTGATAGGTTAGACACTTTTCCAACGACAGTCTACTGCTTGAGATATTGCCATGTTTTGTGCAAATTTACTTCGCAGAGTCGGTGTCATTCCATCGACTTTGCATTATATAAAACGTTCGGCAGGCCACAGCAAATGGCAAAATATTAAACACACTAAGGGTCTCAAAGATAATCAAAAAGCTGCTATGTATCTTCAAAAGCTGCGAAACATTAAGATTGTTCTGGCAGGTAATAGATTTTTCTATCATTGTTTATTTATTACTATTATTATATGTATGGTCTGTCTGGCAAAAGAACAGCACATCCACTGGCTGTAAGGCGTGGTGGAGATAGGGGCAACAGTGTTGTCCTTTTGTTAGTACAACCATTGGAAACGCGTCACAGAGTCCGATCTCTTTCCAAAAAGAAAAAATGTTGTTTTACAGGCAATGGTTGGAATACAGATCCAAATTCAAGTCCCTCTTTAGCAAGAGCTATTGAATCAGCCCGGCGAGCAAATGTTCCAAAGGATACTATAGACAATTATTTAAAGAAAATTAAGGTATTTTTATATCTACCGATTGCCATGTCTGTACCTTTGTTGCATTTCACGTATTGTAGTTCATGTTTTCCTTTTTCTTCCCACAGACAGTCAAAGAACATCCAATTGAATTTCGATTGAGGGGTCCAAATGAATGTATAGTTAATATCACATATGTTTGCTCAAGTGTTACTGAGAATGAACTCAGAAATCAAATCAAGAAAATATTGAAAAAATCTGTGTATGTGTTATTGCTCATGTTTGAAGTCCATCTCTTTTTCATCCAATAATATATTAATTTTTGATTTTGTGTTGGCTGTTTAGATTCCAAGTCACACCCGGATTTAGTCAGGCATTTGAAAAGAAAGGTGTAATCATCGCCAAACCTCCAACTAAGCAAGCAACAATCGATGATGCTGAAGAGGCTGCAATTGTAGGTGGTGCTGAAGAGGTGAGACCTGAAGAAGGAGAAGAGCAAACCTACAGGGTAAGGATCAGAACATTATTGTAATTCATTTTTATCCGAAGAAAAATGTGTAGATTTTATATCTTACCATCAATGCTTCAGTTCCTTACAGATCCAAAAGGCATAGTGCAAATGAACAAATACTTAAGTGAAAACCAATGGGATATTTTGGAAAGTGAAGTAGAAGACCTACCTACATACTTTGTAGAATTATCTGATGCAGATATAGAAGAGGTCAAGGTGATTCTAGAAAAACTTCAAGAATTCCCTGAATATTTAAAATGTGTGGACAATATAGCTTGATCATTTTAATTTATTATGTTAAG
>NW_026267138.1:1789846-1795176 GCF_000697945.3 Frankliniella occidentalis | reverse complement strand
CAGAGACGCACATGATCGCGACGGGCGGGCCGGACTGCGTGCTGCGCGTGTGGAACCCGTTCGTGTGCGAGAAGCCGTCGGCGCAGCTGCTCGGCCACCACGCCGCCATCGTGTCCATCGTGATCCAGGACGCCGGGCGGCGGCTCTTCAGCCTGGACGCGGCGCGCTGCGTGCGCGTGTGGGACGGCGCCACGCACGCGTGCGTCCAGTCCTACTCCACCATGATGGAGACGCGGCGCGTGCCGCTCGCCACCTACTACCACCCGCTCTCGCGCGTCTGGATGATCGCGGCGCGCGACATCGCGCTCGTGCAGCTGTGCGCCCGCCTCAACCCGGACCGCACGGACGGCCACACGCACACGGCGCCCGTCACGCGCGTGCTCTACAACCCGCTCTTCAAATGCGTGAGTACCGCGGGGGACTCTAGGTTCAGAGGTCACGCACGGACACCGTGTGGATAACAGAGGTGAAACGACCTAAAAGTCTTGTGGAGCAACACCATGGCCATGGGGAACTATATGGTCACAGGATACTCCCACCCAAGGACAACGTTTTCCTCACGATGGCATCACTGAAATCTCCTTATGACCAACGAGGTCATGATGTTTGCATCTGCACACGATTTTGAACAAACGTTTTCCTCGGGCACGAGATTCTTCGTCGTTCAAGCTGTCGACATAGTGTCCATGAGAGGCCGTGGGCGTGGGCTGCTCTTTCTTGACCTGTCATGCGGTATGCGCCCCGCGCAGGTGGTGACGACCGGCATGGACTCGTGCATCATGGTGTGGGACCCGTGGCGGGGCACGCGCACCCGCTTCATCCGGCACGCGCACTCGCTCGTGCGCTACGGCCGCGACGAGCCGGTCGAGATCACGGCGGCCTGCTTCGACCCGCCGCAGCAGCTGCTGCTCACGGGCGCCGCCAACGGCACCCTCAAGATCTGGAACTTCAACGCGGGCGTCTGCGTCCGGAACATGGCCATCGGCAACAACCTGTGAGTACCGCAGTTACTTCACTGAAAAAATCAGTGTTTGCTACGCACCCTCGAAAAATTCATTGTAGACGTTCAAAAACTTCAGTAAACATACACACACAAAAAAAAAAACAACAGAAAAAACAAGAAAAAACGGAAAATTCAGGAAATAACAGAAAAAAATCGAAAAATTCAGAAAAAAAGTTCCAAAAATTTCAAAAAAATAATCCGGTAAAATCCGAAAAAATCAAGCAAGGACAGAGAAATCTATGTAGCGTACGCTTGAAGTTATAAAGAACCACACGGAATTACGTCGCTGTCCGAACGGTGTCGCTTCTTTCTGTAGGGAGGTGACGGCGGTCATGTGGGTGCCGCTGCGCATCCTGGCCGTGGGCTGGAACATGCGCGTCATGGAGTGGGCGGACGGCGGCGCGTCGCTGCGCGGCAAGTCCTGGGAGCTGCGGCACACGAGCCACGTGCTGTGCGCCGACACGCGCCCGCCAGACGCGCTCGCCACCGCCACGGACAACGGCGAGCTCGTCATCTGGCGCCTCGAGACCGGCCAGCCGTACGCGCGCTACCGCGTCGACGCGCCCATCCACAAGTGCGTGTCGCCTCGAAAGCCCGGATCTAGAGGTGGATTAGGGAGGGGATAAATTTTTAGGAAAAACGCATCCCCCATCCTCTTTCCCTTTCTTTGGACCATGTTCAGACTCAAGCACCCTGCCTGCCCACTGCACTGTGTCTAGATTCGCTTCCGCGCTGCCCGTTACTGTACGTATCCGTTTGCCTCCCGCAGGTCCGGGATGACGCACTACGTGGAGGCTGAGGTGAAGCCGCCGCGGTACTGGACGCCGGTGCACATGCCCCGCTCCACAGGTCTCTGGCCGCCACAACATACGCATATTGGACCCCTCCCTTGCCCGTACACCTAGGTTGAATGCTAATGGCTAAGGGATCATCCTGAAAGTACGCCCGCCGTGACGAAAATGCCGAGTTCAGCATCGGCAAACAAGCTCTCATAGCGCCTGTCAGGTAGGCAACATCTTGCCTACGATGCACGCGTGTACTGCGGGGGTGTCTACCCTGCGGTTCGCAGGCACCGAGGTCTAGTATGGTCTCGTAATTTGCCGAATGAACATGAGCGGACGTAGGCTACTTTTCGGACGGTCCTAAACAGACATCTTCCGACATGGAAGGCCAAGGTTTAGAGAGTATTGGAATAATTTTCGCGTCCCCTTTTGACCCCCCAGGCGCGCAGGGCCCGCCGCGCGTGCACCAGCTGCGCTTCCTGCGCTCGCGCCCCGTGTCCCGCGGCGTGGGCTCGCTGCTCGTCGCGCTCTCCAGCGGCTACGTGCAGGTCTGGTCCCACCACCCCGTCGGCGGCTACCTCACGCAGTTCCTCGCGGTGCACACTGTCACCGACTACGTCATGAGCATGGAGACGGACCCCGACTGCAACTTCCTCTTCACTGGTGCGTCCCCCCTGACGTCCTCTGCTGACCCTTAGTGACGCTAGCGTGGAACACTCCAATGCTGGGGTCCCGACAATGTGGCCGGCGGGTCAATGTTGTTGTCATTCGTGCTTCGCTAACTCTTCTTGGTCACCTATAAGTCCGTCTCTCGCACTGACTAGTGCCGTCGTTATCCGTGACCCCTGCTCTAATGCCCTTGGCCGTGCACAGGCCACTCGGTGGGATACATCAAGATATGGCTCATGTCCAACTTCTGCTACCCCGGCGGCCCCGTGGTCCCCCTCTTCCTGCCCGCCTTGAGGAAGCAGTTCCCCTTCCTGTTCCGGGACCGTATTCCGGGCAGGTGAGTCTCACTTCCGGCATCCGCTCCCGCTATTGGCGACAACAAACTTTGGACCGGAAATATACTCTGATCAGGGCGAAGCGGGCCGTGCGAGCGCAGGACCTTCCGATGCTGCTCTCGTCCGTGCGGGGTCACCTGCAGCCCGTTACCTTTCTGCAGTACTGCGCCGAGAACAAGATTCTCTTCAGGTTTTTTGCCTGCTTTGCTCGGTGTCCCTCCCTCAGTACTTAGCGGTGGGCTTAACCCCCGTCGCGCGCGCAGCTCGAGCGCTGACCGCTCCGTGCGCCTGTGGTCCTTCTCCGGGGAGTACATTGCCACCCTGGGCACCATGCTGCCGTGGCCCGAGCTGTTCCCGGACAGCGTGTGGGAGCCCGCCATCGACCAGCCCCCGCGCGTGCCCGCCGACCTGAAGCGGGTGTCGTCCTCCACGACGCTCAAGGTGCTGAACCGGGGCCTGGTCGAGTGGCTGACCCCCGGGCTGGTGGACCGCGCCAAGCAGACCCGCCAGTCTCTGCGGCCCATCACGGCCGAGGACGTGTTCCCCGGCACCTACGGCATGAGGCTCTACAAGCCCATCCTGGGCCGCTGCTACGAGCTGCCCAGCAAGGCCATAGGACGCACCCCTAAAGTCACTCTGGACACGGACCTGGACAAGGTACTGTGCAGGAGGATGGACGTGTCCGCCAAACCTGGTCCAACCAATGGTCGCTAAGTTTGTGATCTGCGACCTTCGTGTTCTTCAGATTCCGGTTTTGAAACACATCAAGACGGTCGAGGAGCAGGATGTGCCGAGGCCACCTACACCAGAGTGCGTGCAAGCTCTTCACACTTTCAGGTAACCAACATGTTAAAAATTTACGTTTTTAAGAAACTGGATAGTCTTGCGACGACAACCTTTTATTTCATCTCGATCGCCAGGTTGCCGTCCTCCCTGCTGTCGACGACGGGCTTACCCACGCGGCAGGCGTCCATGGCCTTCCCCCAATCTACCCAGAGACATAAAGGAAATCATTAAAAGTCAAAACACCCCCTCCTGTTTAGTTTGGGGAGGGGATGGGAAGGGAGGGGGGGGGGGCAACGGACTGTTTAAATACATGTTTAAATATAAATCGGGATTTACAACGACCTCGGGAACGCTAAGCTTAGGACTATGAACTTCCAGAAAACCCTGGGGCACCCTCCTTCCTCGCCCTCTCCCGTCCTAGTTAACGGCAATTCGCACCAATGCGAAAAAACGCAGCAACGCGCATCACGTGCCCTGACGTAAACCCCCTGCAGCCTGCAGGCCAGGCACTTCGCCGACACGCGCGTCGTGCGCGCTGCCTATCCGACCCTCGCAGGGGGCGTCTCGTAGATACCCCACCACTCGATGCCAAAGTAACTTTTGGAGGCGGAGTATTGCCGGCGTTGTTGTTGTTCCGACCTGTCAAAGCTCCTTGTTTGGAAATGATTTGAAGAGGACTAACACTTCTAATGGGGATATACTCTGAGGTAAGATGTTTGTGTGAAAAATTATATTTTCTCTGTTATGAAAGGAAACCTACTGCATCTGATTTTGTTGTTTGAACTGTTGTGTTAATTCATAGGTTATGAATATTATCACTGTTTATTACCTTTCTGTTTTCTGTCGTTTTTAAAAAGGGAATTCAAATTTTTACTGGAACTTAAATCACTACAATGGGGAAGACCCTTCGCGTTGTTGTAAGTGGTATGGCTGGAGTAGGAAAAACAGCCATACTGGAACAATTGATCCATGGAAACATTACACCTTCAACAGTATGTCTTTGAAAAAAAAATGTGTACTACTTATTTAACTACACCTGACAAAGTGTTGTAAACCTAATTGGTGTACCTTTTTACTTCAATAGGAGTTGTATCCAACTATTGAGGACATATATGTGGCTAGTGTGGAAACAGATCGAGGGACACGGGAAAAAATGCGACTTTATGACACAGCTGGTTTACCACCACTGTCTGGCCCTAATGCTGCAGTAAATTCTGTTCAGCAGCAACAACAGCAACAGCTTGCTAAACAGTTACTAGGCCTGACAGAGGGCTATGTTCTGGTTTATGATCCAGCTCGACCTGAATCGTTTGAATGCTTGCTTCCACTTAAACGAGACATCGACAAAAATAGGGACAAAAAGGAGGTAATGATTCCATTCTATTTATGTCATTGGTTTATTTATTTTTTAAAGTGAAAAGTAATATTACATGTCTTTAAAATCATTGGCAGGTTGCCATAGTTATTTTGGCAAATCGCATCAAGTCAAGCAATACGAACTACTCGACATCTCCTGGAGGTGGAGTGACAGCTCCTGCAAATATGACTGTTACTTCATCCCTAAATAAAGCCAATAATTGGGCAGTAAGAGAGCATATGAAGCATTATGAAGTCAACGCAATGGAAAGAGCATCACTTCTAGAGCCCTTTGTGTACTTGGCCACTAAACTAAGCCCGCCTCCAAATAAAAGCTCCTTTCCTCAGCTTAGTATGGTTAGAAAGTCAATATCAAGTCGCCCAGATACTGCCTCTTAA
>NW_026267138.1:1775506-1782266 GCF_000697945.3 Frankliniella occidentalis | reverse complement strand
TGTTTTGTTACAAAAGCAGTATTTGTATGTCTTGTTCATTTGCCTTCCTTTTTTACTTTTTCACCACCTGACAAAAATAATTATCAAAGAGCTCCTGTTTAATATTTAGACAGTCCCTGCGCCTACGACTGTCTCTACCTCTTCAGGGAGCTCTCCAATCGCCCTCAAGAGCAGGCCGCTGAGGAGCTTTCTGGCCTGGTGCCTGGTCGTGGGGACTGCCTCTTTTTTAGCCCTGCGGGCCAATTTTTTTCAGATTCATTCGGCAAATTATTCTAGCTCGGCGCCTGCGAGACTCGGGGTAGGCTACCCTGCAGTACATGTATGCACTACAGGCAAGATGTTGCCTATCTACCAGGCGCGTGAGAGCTTTCACGCTGAACTCTGCAAGTTCGTAACGGCAAGTGACGGACGTAATTTTTTTCGACGATCCCTTTTTCACTATAGACACACCCCGGCTTAACACACGCAGTTTCCCAAATAAACACTTTTTTTTACGTTTCCTTCAAATTTTAGCACACAGCTCAGCCTACAGTCCGGCTAGCTAGTACATGTGCCTTGCTTTATAACTTTTCCACTATTAGGGCCCATTTACGATCGATTTTCTTAGTTAATATGAAATTTCCGTAGCATTGGTTCTTATGGTAGCACTTACGATCAATCCTTGGCTTAAATAAAATTCTTAGTTAGTAAAAACGGCCCGCTTAGTGAGAATCGTTTCCATCGGGATGGAAAATAAAATTTAAGCTAGCCTCTTGGTTAAAATAAACCCTTAAATTTTATCCCGCCGAGGGCGCGAAGTACGAACTAGCCAATGAGAATGGCGGAAATGCCAAACAAACATGGCGACGGCGCCAAGAATTTTACTTAACCTCGGAAACATGCGGAAACGATCGTAAATGCCTCTCCGCGAAAACCCCTTAAATTAATGACAAAACCGCCTTCGCATAAATAAAATCGAATTTATATTAACTAAGCCAAAACGATCGTAAATGGGCCCTTAGAAAAAAATCTACTGGCTCGTGTCTATTTTTTTCGTGTTTCTTTCAAATTTACCACATAGCGAGGTCTTTCCCTCTAGCTTCGTACCGAGCACTCCCTCATACAAATGGTACAACTGGCGGGAAATATTTGATACAAAGTTGACAAAGTCGTGCGAGTGTAGCCATGATTGAAACTGTTAAGGTTATCGCCCCTCACTTCATGTTTACTGTTGACCTTTACTAACTTACCGTTTGGCACTGGAATGTAGTAGTATTTGTTTCGGATTGGGAATAGTTCGCATAAGTCTAAGTAACGAGAAACTGGTGTAACGTTTGAGATTGATCCCTAAATTCCTCGTTAAAATGGACGATGACTACCAGTTAGCACTCTTACTTCAAAAGGAATTCAATGAAGAACCTCCTGAAGTATCTGACGTAAGTATTTTTTACCTCATATTCCCAATCTATCATCGTTCCATGTAAATATGGTTTCATTGTAATTTTGTCTTGCAGGACGTAACCTTAAAAAGTAAAAATAAACACCTGAACAGCCAGAAGTCCAGTTCATTGGTGGATCCTCAATGGGAATTTATTGATCCTACCCCTGATATTCATATCCTATTTTCACAATTCAATGAAAGATTTTTTTGGAGTAAACTTTATAGTGTAGAGGTGAAGTGGAGCCCAAGAATGACATCGTGAGTAGACTTAATATTTCATGCTGGATGTATCAAACTTCTGATACACATTTATTTTTGTATATGTGTTTCCTTTTGTCTGATTTCTATTATGTTGTCCACCCTAGCTGTGCAGGTGTGTGTGTATATCAGGGCCGCTCAGGTTTCTGTTCTGTCCGTTTGAGTCTTCCTTTACTAAAACTGCGCCCTCGGAAGGACCTCGTAGAGACATTATTGGTTTGTAACAGATTATTCTTATTCATACTGTAGTATTTTACCTTTGTAATGAAAGTTTTATTAACCCAGCTTTCTTTTTCACCAGCATGAAATGATCCATGCCTTTCTCTTTGTTACCAAAAATAACAGAGATAGAGATGGCCATGGACCAGAATTTCACAAACATATGAATCGTATCAATCAGGAGGCTGGCACTCATATTTCAGTAAGACACTAGTGTCCTGAATTTTTTCCTAACTAGAACCACTGTCTTTATATTTATACTTTTTTGCATAGGTATATCACTCTTTCCATGACGAAGTCCGACTGTATCAGCAACATTGGTGGAGGTGTGATGGACCCTGTCAGCGCAGACCTCCTTTCTTTGGCATGGTTCGACGCTCAATGAACCGAGCACCTGGACCCAGTGACAATTGGTGGGCTCAACATGAAGCAACTTGTGGGGGAAAATTTATTAAAGTTAAAGAACCAGAGAATACTAAGAAGAAGCCGTCTGAATCTAAAGCTAAAACATTAAATGGAGGTAAATGTACTTTCATTTTTATCAATGTTATAGCTCAAATTGAATCCTTCCCCTTTATTGTAACAACTGTCTGATTTCCTTTCAGATAAAAATATAAATGGCAAAGCAGACATACGGTCATTCTTTCCTGGAAGTGGATTGTCATCCAATCAAGGTTCAGTCCTTGGTAAACCCAATTTTTCCAGTACATCTGCAGGGAGTTCCAAAAATCATCAACCCACATTTGGCTTCCCTAAATCTGGCAATGTTCCAGTGGTGTCAAATGATGCTCCAAAGCATAATTTATTTAAGAAACCTGTAATGAACCATGTACATGGTTTTGGAAATGAGGCACCATCATCCTTCAAGCCTGTTGTTAATCCAGCTGTTAATAATGTTTTTGGCTTTAGAGATATGAATGGTCAAAGTAGCAGTAAACAACCAATTTCTAGTACTTACAGTGGTAAAGGTCATGTTCTCGGAGGAAAGGGAAAACCTCCTCTCCAAAATGGGAGGGTCCCCTTTGCTGGAATGCTGGCAAATAAAGGGACTGGAACCTTAGTAGTGTCTGGCAAAACCAACAAAACTCGTGGTTCAGAAGACTCTTTAGCCAAACCAAGAGCACCCCTAAACCAAACTACCGTGTTTTCTGGAACTGGTCAAGTTCTGGGTAAAGGAACGTCAAACTTATCGAACTCAGGCCATCCCCTTACCAGACTTATCAGCAATCCTCCGAAGAACCAAGTATCTGGGCCCAAAGAGGATGGTCTACAGGTGAGAGGAGAACCTTCTAAAAGGGTCTCACCAAATCCATTAGCTGGCGCAGCACCAAAGAAAAAATCCATTGATTCTACGTCAACCAATGATGGAAAGGTATATTCTGATGAAAAACCTAACACAGTGCTTTGTCCTGTATGCAATAAAAAAATTGTAGAGTCAGTCATTAACTCTCATTTGGATGACTGTATAAATGCTTGTTCCGATACTACAGAAAAAGCAGATGTTGTAGAAGTAGTAAGTAATTCTGATGAAGTTATTGTCCTTAGTGACACTGAGGAAGAATGTGATAAAGAATGTAAGAAACCTTGTCTCCAAGTTGACTGTCCAGGATGCAGTATGAAAATATTAGAAAGCGAACTAGATTCACATCTGTCTCTGTGTGTGAGTAATTCCTTTGACGAGGATTTAGTCGATATTACTCCAGGTGGTAGTAGCATGGCGAATTGTCCAATTTGTGGCCAGGAGATACCTGTCACAGACATGGATAAACATCTTGATAACTGTGCCAGCTGTAGTATTCAAGATATATCTCAAGTCTTTGATGAAGATTTTAGTGATGAGGAGGAAGATGCTGCAGTTGGCTCACCTTCAAAGCGAGTGTCTGAGTCTGGTGAACGCCTTTACCCATGCCCGTGTTGTCTGATACTGACTGAAAGTAGCAAAATGAATGAGCATCTTGATCAGTGCACAGTTTGATTTTTTCTCTTGGCTTAGGTCATGTCAATTTTTACTTTATTTTATGCCATTGTTTTCTTTAAATGACTTACTATTTTTAATTAAGACTTTGTATTCACCAAAAACATATTTGTTGTGGATGTGATATCGTAGTTTAAGTGGAATGTTTACTTTTCAAAGTTATAACTTATTCTATTCTTAAATTAAATGTACCATTGAGTATTGAAAATAAGACGATTGTCATTTACAGCATCATATTTTCACTGGTGCATCTAATTGTGATATTAAAACTCACTTTGTAATAAATGGTTCCTTTTATTTTTCTATTTTGTCTTATTGTTTGTTTGGAATGCACAATTCTCTTAACTCCCATTACTCTGCTCCTCCCCCCACCCCTCCCCCTCTTCCCTGTCGACGTTCAACAAGTGGTTGGATTGTTGTCAGCGGTGAGGAGGGTGAGGCAGGCCGGGGGTTGACCGACGCATGTGTAAAAACACACCCTCTTGACGGGGTGCCCCGTGTGTCCCGGGCCTCAGGACACCTTCACTCACCACCATGTCCGTCGTCACCGACAACGTGTTCCCCAGCGTGAGCAGTGGGGCCACGGGGAGTGGTGGTGCTGCCGGAAGCCTGGCATCCAGGGTGGGAGTCTATACACGAGGGTTGTGGTTGAAAAGAAATTATTAAAATAGATTATTCAATGTGTTTATTAACTGGGCTCAGCGCTCTCCACGCAATCGGCGGAAGGGGACCCGCTTGAAGCAAGACGGCAAGGAGAAGGTGGTATTGGCCAGCAAACTAGAGAAGGACCAGATAGAGGCGATCCACGATTTGTTCAAGGTCAGGTGTTACACCCAGCCGGGCGACGAACAGTCAAAAGCACTCACAGAAAAATGGTGACTTGATCTATATCTCTACAAAAGATTAAATTTTCTATTCAAACAAGACAATATATCGTCTCGGGAATACGATTCTTCGAAAGATATCGGTTTGTTCCAAGACTAAATTTGATCTTTGGTCAGCATTTAGTACTTGGAATAAGAACAAAAATTTATTTGAAATAAACCGTTTTTCTGTGTGCATTGGTAGAGACTGCGGTATACTTATCACCATAAGTAAACCTGTGGCCTGCGCGCCTGTAGCTAGGCATTCCCCTTTCACCTCAGCTGCGCGTGACAGGCCTGTACACGGCAGTGCGCAACTGTGTCTTGTGTTTGTGTCCGCAGGGCAAACTGCATCTGGACCCCGACAGGCCGCGACTCATGGGTTCTGTGCGTCATTTGGGATTTGTCTACTTCTGCTGCTCTTGGAGGTTCCGTGCCTGTCATTCGCTTGCTTACTCTTAGGAGTTTGAACTCACCAAGCTGCGCCAGGACGAGCTACGCGACATGCTACGAGAGTTCAACATCACGATGAATGACGAAGACTTTCGCGTCATATTTCTGAAGGCAAGTCTCGTGTCTGCGTGGCGCCTCGAGCGGCCCAAGACACCCACCGGGGCCAGAGAGGAGAGCAAAAGTTTCTGTGCAGTGCAAACGGAAAACACCGTCCCAGAAACTCGCCCAGAAACCACCGTCCAAATGTCGTCAGATGGACACGAATCGCAGCGGCAGCATCACGTGGGACGAAGTGGTGTCGCACCTCATGGTCGAGCTGGCGGAGAGCACCGGCGGGCGCGGCGGCCTCGGGGGCGAGGGCGGCGCCCCGGGCCCCACCACCGAGCTGCTCACCGACCCCATCAACGCCCTGCCCGAGGTCATCCGCTCCCCCCACCGAAACCCCATCATTCGCATCACCTACTGGCCCGAGGTGTCCCCGGACCGCTCCTACAACTACCTGCAGGGGAGCTTCGTGTCCGCGAGCCACGATGGTGCCGTGCAGTACTGGTCCATGGACATGCGGCGCTCGCGGCTGGTGCAGTCCAAGACGGGTTAGTCGCTCAGCCGCCAGAGTGCGAACAATGTGGCTTCTCAGGCCGATCGCCGAGGCCGAGAGAAATTCTCAGTTTTTCTTGGCCCCGAGGCCCGCGCGATCACCGATCAGCCTGAGATGCCACATTTTTCGCGCTCTGGCAATTGCACCACCACGCGACCTCGCGCGGCCTCTCTGACGGCCACCTCAGTCTTGCTCAGGGTGCGGCCGACCAGGCTGACGGACCTGGTGTGCATGCCCGACGTGAACATGGTCTGCACCAGTTCGACGGAGCGCGAGCTCCGCTTCTACGACAGCAGAGCTGCGCGGTGGGAGCTTCGAGTGCTGGCAAGTATGGACCACGCTCCCACCCCTTACTGCCAAAACAAAAGCTGCAGGGTCCCTGTCGAAGCGCGGCCTCACTCGGCCCTTCACGCAGGTCTCTGGGATGGACAAGCCGGTCGTCACCATGTACTACCACATGAGCGAGGCGGAGCACGAGGAGTCGACGCTCATCCTGGGCGACACGGGCGGCACTCTCAGGACGTTCAACTTCAACAGCGTCATGTGCGGGCCCTTTAAGCAGCACGTCGGCAAGGAGGTCACACACGTCCTCTTCAAGGACCTTTGCAAGGTACGTACGGGTGGATGGATAGGTGTTAGGTACCCAGTCGGGGCGGTCCACACGGCTGCTGGGCGGGTTGGCCTGCCCAGTGCGTGGATGGCGTGGGCCGAGGCGGCCGTGGGGTTGCACGCTCCTGCAGCTCACTACTTGTCGGGCAGGGCGGGCTGCCGGGGCTGCGGGTGGCGCACTTCCCCGCGGTGCACACCAACTGGGTGCGCCAGGTGTACTACTACGCGTCGCTGCAGTCCATCGTGTCGTGCGCCGCCTGCCCGCGGCCATCGCTCTTCATGTGCGACGCGGCGGGCACCAAGAACCAGTACAACTACAACATCCCCAGCGGCGTCTACTGCTTCTGCGCGTCTGAAGGTCAGGC
>NW_026267138.1:1773659-1775456 GCF_000697945.3 Frankliniella occidentalis | reverse complement strand
ACCGTCTGTCCGCTCCTGAAAGAGGAGGAACGACGTGGAGTAAAGGAGTTGTAGGAGTGAGCGGGGCTGCCTGCAGGGGGCCTGCCTCCAGGGGCCGCCACCAGCCACCACCCGCCCGGCCGACCGTGAGGAGACGAGTGGGGAAGTATGTGCGCTGCGAGTGCGCCAATCTCCGTGGGCGAAGCCCCGAGCACAGGGCTATGCACCTTGCGACAATGCCGAGAGAAAAAGTATCACGATGCTTTCATGCAACAAAGGCAGATCTAATTAGCGGCCGCTGGACAAAGACGTATCAGAACACAGTCGACTATGCCCGAAAGAGTACTCCGGGCGACTCTACACCGAGAAAAATCCTTTCTTGATTCAAGTATATTTGTACTCGGGTTTGCAAGAGTACAATTTTTCTATTGGACTTATGCAAAAATGTTATCTATATAAGAAAAATCAACTTGTAAATAATCTTGTTCTTAAACAATTTTCTCTTTCGAAGAGGAGTGATCTAATTCCAATGGTATTTTTGCGTTGTTTCAAGAGAAAAGTTGCCCTTGTGCAAACCCGACTACAAATACTTAAATCAGGGAAGGATTTTTTCGGGTGCAAAATGCCTGGTTGATCTGCTTTGACGGAAAAAGAAGATGAAGAGACGAGCTGTGAACAGCATGGAAAAATTTCACTGCACTTTATACTTCCATCCTCCGTAGCCCGTATCACGGGATGGCACGGCCGCTCAGGTCGGATCAGGCCCATCCCCGTTGGAGCGAGAGCGAGTGGGTTTACCAGACCACCTGCAGGCGTGCGAGAAGGTTGCCTATGCGCTCGGATCCATAAAGTGCTAGGCTTGGTTGGAGTCGATGGGCTCGCCCACCCCGCACGCCTGCTTGTGTGGGGGGTAAGCTAGCATACGCACTCGCCCCAACAGGGCTGAACGAACGGCTGCCTCTGCAGAGAGGGGAATAGTGCATCAAAAGTTATTGATAGTTTCTCATAAAGGGATTGCCTGCTATTTCCGCTTTTCGCTTTTATTTTCTTCCTTCCGCGACGGCATTTACCTTCGGAGTATCCCGCTATCTGCTTCAGAATAGAACGGACGGACAGGGTGGGCGGTCTGCCCCGTAGTTTTAAAAAGGTAGACTAGCCCGCCCGCATTTACCTCTCCCGTCCCCTCCCTCCTCCCCTCTCCGCCTGCAAGCGGGCTAGTCTACCTCTTCAAAACTACAGGGCAGAGCGGCCACCCTCTAAGGTCCACGAGTATCGGGTCCGGCCCGGCAATGGCATTGTGAGCATTGTCTCTGTGTGAATGTCACACACTTTTAGGTGTGTGCATGCTCATTCGTACACTTAAAGGTGTATAGTTCATCGTTCGAAAACTCACTCACTTGTGCCTGCTCCATGTGTACAAATATGTCGTCCACACACCTAAAAGTGTGCGGAATTCACATATTGGGGTTTCCGGTGTGCCCACTTCCTTTGCGTGTCGGTGTTGGCTCAGCGCATGGATGGACACTCCGACACTACTACTACGAGACGCTGGCGACCAGGAGAGGGACGCTGGCGTCGCTGGCGGTCGGACGCTCTCCGCCTCGCTTCGCTTCCGTCCTCTGACGGCGCGATCCTACAGCAGGACAGGGTTGTGATTGACGGGCGGGGGGTCCTGTCGGGGTGGAAGAGGCACTTCGCATAACGGCGGGCGGCACCAGGAGGGTGGGGAGGGGTGGGGGGGCAGCGACGGCAAAGCAAGCGTCGCTCGCGACGCGACCTCCTCCCCCGGCCCTAATGAACTGTCAAGCGACGACGCCC
>NW_026267138.1:1769295-1773609 GCF_000697945.3 Frankliniella occidentalis | reverse complement strand
ACACAAAATTTATAAGAATATTTCTCATAAATGAACCACTGCAAGCTTCTTGGCTTTCTACTTGGGTCTTCCTCTAAAACCACCACCACCTTTCTTTCCTTTCTTAGTAGTAGCTGCTTTGCTATCTTCAGACTGTAAGAAATAGAAATATTTAAGAGATTCAGTAGATATTCGATATTTGAACTAAAGAGCGTAGTTATGAATACCTTTCTCTTTTGTCCTGGGTTTGCACTTGGTAAAACTTTGAAGAAAGAATCTAAACGCCCTTGTGTTGTACCTGAACGTGCCTTGGCAAGTTTTTTGGCACCGTTTCTCACTCTGTCTTCATTGAAGTTTTTGTCACCACACAAATATTTGACGAGACCTTCCTCATCAGGTTCTGTCCATTTCATCTGAAAACGTCAAAGTGTTGAAAAATGTAATAATTGTTGGAAGGAAGACATCTCATTAGAGGCATAAAATTAATTACTTCTACTGTTTCAGGATCTGCAACTTCAGGAGTGATGAACAGTCTTCGAGCTTCTTTATAAGGCCAGTCTTCTGAAACTGGATATTTATTTTTGTCCAAATTTTTGAGGATTGTCTCTATATTTCTATGCTGTTTTATCAAGTCAATGGCCCTTTTAGGACCAATACCCCTAATGCTGTCACAGTAATCGCATCCAAGCAAGATACACAAATCTATGAATTCATCCTGAGACAGCTCAAGCTCTTCTAATACTCGGCTTAGGTGGAACTCTTGAATTGGCATTTTTCGAGCCTCACTGAATGTCATGTGCCTCAGTAGGACAGATGATCCAAATGTCAAAGCATCCATATCCTCAGTGGCTGTTGCATATATCTTTCCTGATTTCACCATGGCAGCACACTGAGCTTCAGCTTCACAGGGTGCCTGTAAAACACAATTTTTTTTAAGAACAGCAATTAATTAAAAAGAAAGAAGTGATTTAAAAACAAGAACAAATAACATACATCAATGAATGGGACGCCCATGAGCTTCAGAAGTGTTTTACACTGCTCACCGTGGTGTTTTGTTACTTTCACCAACCTTCGGTTAAACTTGTCAATATTTTCAGCATCACCTAGAAAAAATGGGTTGCAGTTGACAAGATATTGGAACACAAACCAAATATGGGAAAAAAAACCAAAAACTATTTTAGTTACCAGCTTCCTCAGCTTGTTGGAGGGCCTTTTGAGCTTCCTCACGTCTTTCAGCTCGTTTATTTAGCTCTCCAGACTTCATTTCTGGAGGTTTCCCATCGAATACATACACTGGTTTGATGCCGTTCTCAACAAGGCGTATTGTGCGATAAAAGGTTCCCATCAAATGACTGAATTAATGAAATAGTACAAAAATTAATATGAACAATAAATTTAAGGTAAAAAAAGAACTTGAGGCAAATATAAGCTCTTAAATCATAAGCAGTAAAACAATAAAAAAAAGTACCTTGTAGTTTCTCCAGCAGAATCCGTTAATTGGGCACCCTCACTTCTGACAGCTATAAGGAATTGGTACAAGCTCATAGACGCATCAATAGCCACTTTTCTACCTGTGTTGAAAAGAGGAATTTGAAAATGTATAGACTTCGTTTCAAAAATGAAACATTAAAATAATATAAATATGCTAGTACGCCATAACCTATAGTAGGCTAACTGCCTTACCAAAGTAATTCTTGATTTCATTTTCTTTGACAGCCGCTGGTGCTATGTCAGCAATCAGCTTAGATAGCCCTAAAATTCCCATGGTGTTCTTGGATTAAATATTGTTTACTTTAATTCAAAATAAACACAATTTTGATGTGGCGGGAAAACACGCTGCCTGCTGCTTTTGTTGTGGCTGGAGGCTGTCAAGTGAAGCAGAGGGTGAAGCACGCATCCACACGCGCGTGCGATCGCACGCACGGCTGACGGGAAAGTTAGAAAAGCGTTGCTCATATACGCACATACTAACATGAGACAATCAGAAACACATAAGTAGGGCAAAAATTTAGGTGACACTGTATCTACTCTGTTAAAAGAAAATTCCTACGGTCCTAATTCGAATTTCGCGGGTACTGTGAAGTCAGTTATTCGCAGCTCACTCTGTTGCTGTCTTCGGCATCCGAAAAGAACTAACACCAGCTGATTTTTTCATCTTATTACCTTTATCAGCAAGGAAATAAAAAGGGCCGTCCGAATTCAGAAAGAATACGATATCCCTCTACACTTTGTGTGCCCGTCAACATCCACGCTTGAGGCCCGGTGTGCTGGCAGCACTGTGGAGCGAGGGTGACGCTCCTGGCGGCAGTGGAGCCAAGCTCCCCGTGGAGGTGGTGCGAAGCGGGGAGGGCGGGAGGGAGAGCCCAGCCCGGGCCGCGCCGCGCCGGGGCGAGCGGCGAGCTACAGCGAGGAGAGAGGGGCAGAGGGGCCCGGCCCAGGGGCGAGGGGGAGTGGAGTTGAACTTCGCATTCGCTCGGTGGGGCTCGGAGGCTTGGCAGTCGTCGCGGCCCGGTCGACACAGGAGGAGGCCACAAGGCAGGCTCGACGCTCGGTGTGGTATTGAGTGCGGAGCGGCCGTCGAGCGAGGACGGGACGTGACGGTGTGACGGTCGTGTTGTGCGCGCGGCTCGAGACATGGCTGCGAGTTCCAACGGGAGCCTGGAGCCGGGCAGTGCGGGCGGCGCGGGCAGCGCCGCGAACATGAAGGCGCCCGAGATGACAGCCGACGGGCAGACGAGGAACAGCAGCGCGGGGCCCGAGGGCAAGCCGAGCGAGTACCTGCGCGAGCTCATGGACGAGAAGCACAAACTGGACAGTAGTCAGTGGCCCAACGCCGCCCGGCTTCTAGATCAAGGTAAGGTGAATTTGTTTACCAGCCACGCGCGAAGTGCGGGCAACTTCAACGGGGCCCTGCCGGCGGCGGCGGGGGCCGAGGTGCCGTCAGTCGGGCAGTGGGGCCCGGCTCGAGGCGAAGCTGGTGGTGCTCGTCAACACCGTGACCCGGAAGGGCCCCTCCGCACCGATATCCTCGTCCTCGTGGAGTTGAGGTTATGGAGCCGCGACCGAGCCGAAGCGAGTCGGGCTCGGCGTGTGCATCGCGGTGCGAGGCGAGCAGAGGGGAGCAGCCCAGCCGCGCCAGCTGGGCGGCGGGCCGCCGGGCCGGCTCACGGTGTTGCTGCCTCCGCCACAGCAGCAGCAGCAGCTGATGTCGCGGCTGTCGTCGCGGCCCGTCGCGCCGCCTTGTCAATACAGAGCCTGTGCTGTGCGGCTGCGAGCCCGCGGCCTGCAGACAAGACCAGAACGACCAGAGGGCCCACCGGGGCAGACTAAGGTGCGACCGCCGTGTCGCAGGCGCAGTCCGCTCTGGTGGACTAGAACTAGATGTGGAAGCCAGACACTCGACCTCGACATGTGCGTGGGTGCGTGGGCCGACAGTCGCACCTCTCAGTCGTCGTACTTTTTCCGGTCTATGTGCGACTTCCGGTCTGCAACAGCTGCACCATTACGGCGTCGGCGACCGTGGCTGTGACTACTGTCACGTGGATGACCGCGATGCCGTGCTGGCCACCGCTGCCATACCGTGACTGTGACGCGGGCTGAACTGCGGTGGCCTCGTCAGTCACGTCAGTCAGGTCATCACCGCGATGTCGTGCACCGTAAGTGCGACACGGACCGTGACAGAGTCCGTCACATCCGTCACCGCGTTCTCACCGACGGCACGACGACGACCACCGTCACCCCGGCTGCGCGATAAGACAGGAAACGTGCCCCAGCGCCGGCTTTGATAAGGATGACGCCGGAGCCCCCCCCCCCCCCCCCCGGGCCCTGGGCTGCGGCAGCCCGTTAGGGCGTCGTAACGTAACGTATGTAGAAACGCTTAGCATCGGAAATAAATTTTGAACTTATTAAGCGTTTTCAGCCTCCGAAACGCGGTTTTGTGTGGAAAACGCTCTTAAGGAAGCTAAAAACTCTGAAATAACGCTTTAAATGTTGAAAATTAATTTTCGTCGGTAAGCGTTCCTATGTGCCTTTCGTTACGTCGCTCTGCAGTCCGCTCGGCTTGTATCGTGCTCAGGCTGAACCTGAGCCGAGGCCGACGAGCGGGCGTGGGGGATGCAGCTCAGCCACGATCTCCTGCCTTGCTCCTCCAGTTCATATGGTGCGTCTGCAGTGCAGGGTGAATCCGCATCGCGAGGAGGCTAGCTCCCTCGCGCGAGTGATCTCTTTCTTTCTCCTCCCGTCCTTTTCACACTCACGGACAGAGGGAGAGGCATGGTGTAGCCTCCTTTGCGCGCTGCACGGCGGCCTGCACCACACCGCGGCGGCGGCGCCAAT
>NW_026267138.1:1760804-1763031 GCF_000697945.3 Frankliniella occidentalis | reverse complement strand
GCCCGCCCCGTCTGGGCCGCCGAGGCCTTGTTAGCACTGCCAGCTGCGCTCAGCTGCGGCGCCAAAGCCATAGAGCCACGTGTGGGGCGAGCTGCTAGACCACGTGGGTCAACCAGCGTGAAAGGAAAGGGGAGGAAGGGGGAGAGGGGGTAAGAACCGCGCAGCTGGAAAGGAAAAGGGGGGGGGGCGGGAGTGAGGTGGGCGCACCGAGCGTAAAAATAAAAGAAACACCACCCCGAGAAGAAAGGGACAGCGGGGCGAGAGAAAGCAAGAGAGGGGTAAAAAGAGGATTTTCTTTTGTGAAAAAGATATTTAATTCTCAAGTTTTGGTGCCCCCACCACCAGGCCGCAGTGTTTGTACACGCCTGCCACAGAAGCAGCATGAAAGCAAAAGCACTCCACGCGGTCCTGACCTCTCCCCTTCTCTCCCACCCTCCTCTCCCCTCATCTCCCGTCTTCCTCAAGTTCACTGCTTCGCCTTCGGGAGGGTGACTTGGTCAAACAACCGGTGGCGGATGGGACGGGGAGCGTAAGCAGGCTGAGGAGGGGAAGGGGACGTTGTCGTGAAGTTTTCCTACTTCGCGCGAACCCGGGCGCGCGCACAGTATTCTTGATGCGGGCGACGACGAGTTGGTCGCGCATGGCCGGCGGCGAAGGCACTGCCGCCGCCCAAGCTGCTCTCTCCTATTCTGCACAGTTTTACACTTTAAGTTTTCGCCACCCCCCCCCCCTTCCTACCCCCTCTTCCTCCCACTCTCCCTTCAAAGCTCTTCTGCCGCCTTCACTGTAAACACGACTGCTGCTCGTTCACCCCCATCTGGACCCGTTAGGCAACTGCGACTGAACACCTGTCAGCTTCCCGCGCTGGCGGCTCTGAGGAAAGACTTGACTGAGGGAAAAGAAGACGGGGGGAGGGGGGTGGCGGACATGTCCTGTAATTAATGGGCACGACCGAAGGGCCCGCCGGGTGGGGGTGGGGGGAGGGCCGTGTTCCCCGCTGGGCCGCCGCCGGTCCGCCGCTGCAAAACTGGGTCATTTGACGTGATGCGCCTCCCTATAGAAGTTTTGATGGTGCGGGGAGGGGTGAGGGCGCGGGCGGAGCAGGGGGGGAGAGGAGACAGCGCTTTTTTTTTATTTGAAGAGGAGTTTTCACGCGGATTGCGTCTGTCCGAATGCTGTGGGCGATTCTTCTGCTGTGAAGTAGTATCCCCATTGGAGCGCCCAGCAGAGAGCCGGGTTTTATCATGGCGCTTTGTTTTGTTTATTCTGTTTTTTTCGTTTTCTGCTTCTATTAGCTATCTTTTCCTCTACGTCGTTTTTTTGTGTCGTTTATTATGCTCGGTTTTTCGTCGTCGCAGAAATAAGTTTGCCGTCCTGGTGCGCCGTCTTGCGGCGAGGCGAGTGGCCGTGTGGGCCGTGGCTTTGGCAAGTTGCTTATTACATCGCGGGCTGCGAGAGCCGGGCCGAGAGCCGGGCCGAGAGCCGGGCCGAGAGCCGGGCCGAGAGCTGGGCCGAGAGCCGGGCCGAGAGCCGGGCCGAGAGCCTGGATGTTGTTGACGAGCGTTCGCCTTGGCGAGTTTGAGTTGCTGAACTTGTTCGGGCGGCAAAATTAGTATTTGCAATTGACAAGCGAGCGGCCGCATGTTCGACTTCAGGGGGATAGAGAGCAAGCAGCGCAGAAGGTGAGAGGGATAGAGAAGAGAGATTCGAAGAAGGGAAAGAGAGGAAGAGGGCGAGGATAAGAAAAGGAGAAAGAAAGCGAAAAGTGCTTCACAATTGTTGAAGGGAGAGGAAGCGAGCCAGCGAGGGCGAGCGAGTCGGGAGGAGTGAAAAGGGTCTAGGCGAGGACCCCCGGATGCTGAACACACATGGAGTTGTTGCTTTTGTGTGACTTTGTGCAAACACGCTCCGAAATTGAAAATTATTATGGCTTGTGGACATGTACTCCGGCTGGGTTCGGGGAAAAGGGAGGGGTCGAGAGGAGGGTGGGGCGTTGCTGCACACAGAGGGAGGACGAGGTGTGTTATTCTGCCTAACGCGATCCTACCCCAGGGTTGGCGCAGGGGATCATCCGGAAAGTACGTCAGCGCTGCGTCCGTCATTCCCCATGACGGGTGCAGGCGTGTGCAGCGGGGTGGCCTACCCCTAGTCTCACAGGCGCCTGATCGATAGGCAACATCTCTGGAGCAGTGCAGGCGTGTGCAGCGGGTCGGCCTACCCTTAGTCT
>NW_026267138.1:1759595-1760754 GCF_000697945.3 Frankliniella occidentalis | reverse complement strand
GGGGGAGGGGGCAGGGGGTGAAAACACAAGCGAGCCGAGCGGGCGCCCGTTATTGACACACTGATGATGTCGTTTGCTCCTTCGCTCCGATGGAGCAAGGGGCGGAGCGGGCCGGCCCGGCCGCTTGGTCGGCGCTGGGCAAGCGCGCGATCGTGTCCTAGCGGCCGCGGGCTCGCGGGGCCTCGGTTCGGTCGGTGTTTGGACGGCCCGACTTTACACTCGGCGTGGCAGCAACAAGTCGTGGCGTGGCGGGGCGTGGCGGGGACGACCAAAGCTCGGCCCGGACTAGTCGCAAACTGCTGCGACCCCGCAGAGCCCGGCGCGCCCCCCCGGACCCCCAGCAGCGCGGCCCCGACGGGCTCTGCGGGGACCGCGTTTAATTCGATTAGACTGTCCACGGGGCCCCCCCAGGCCGGCCGCTGGCGACGCCGCCGCCCGGCCCGGCAACCCTGTCGCCCTGTCCTGTCGACCCCACTCGGGCAGCCCACACCCCCTGCTGCTGCTGCTCCGGTCCAGTACGGTCCAGCAGAGTCCCTCGGTCCCAATCGACCAAAGGCTGCCCCGGCCGGGCCCGCGGCCCGTCACCCCCACTGTCCCCACCTCCCCGCCACCCGTGCCTCCCCCGACTTCTTACAGTAGCCCACGGCCTCTGCTCCGCATCTCTGACCTAATCTGCTGCCGGGAGGGTCGGGTCCGGTCGGGTCCGGTCGGGTCCTGGCAGACGTCTCCCCTTGTCCCCACTCGTTACGTGGCGCTGTTGTTTCTATTGGCGGGATTGGGACGGCGGGGGGATCACCGCGCCCAATCAGAATCAGGCGCGGTGCGGGAGCCGGAAGGGAGAGGTGAGGGCAGCAGGGCGTTGAGGGGGAGCCGGGGGGAGGGGGATAGTCGGGACGTCGCTCCCGATCCCCCCTGGCAAAGGATACTGGAGTTTATTGGCGAAAACAATCACCATGGCAAATCCCCGTGTCGTGTGCGAGCGCACGGCTGCGGATGTGGGGAAGCGGGGCGGGGCCGGGCCGGGCCGGGCGGGGGTGTTTGACCCAGTAGGAACCCAGCCCCTCTCTGCGGCAGACTTGCCTCATCCTCTTTGTATCCTTTCACCTTAAGCCTGGACGGGGGTCTCGTGGGGCAAGCGGGGCGCCGGAGCAGAGGGGAG
>NW_026267138.1:1758679-1759545 GCF_000697945.3 Frankliniella occidentalis | reverse complement strand
GGTTCGTGCCGCTTCGCTCGGTTTCGCTTCGTTTTTATTATTTCATTGGACGTGACGCGAGCCGCGTGTCGCACCGCACATGCATGCGGCGCCCCGGCGCTGCCACGTGTACACTGGGAATCGGCTGAGCGATAACGAGGGCGCTGTTACTCCCATGACTAAAATGTTCAAGTGTGCATTTTGTAGACACTTTGTGGTGTTTAACTAGGCTATACGTCAATTGGTGTTAAAACTTTCGACATTTCCGAAAAGTATAGCATATGCACACCGTATGCTTCCTATTGATAGCGTAGAACTGTGTGAACCCAAGAATGTGTATGTATATTGTGTATATATTGTCAGAGTCAAAGGATGTCGCCCAGGAGGGCGCGCAGGGTTGGCGGCCCCTGCAACCTCGTACATCGCGCACTGCGAGCACTGGGCCGCCGGGGCCGAGGCTGCGGGGCCTGGCGAGGGGCCTGGCCTGGGGATTGTTCGCAGCGGCGCTGTCTGCAGGTCGGGTCGGGAGGGGCTGGCTGGCCTGACCTGTGGCCCCTGCTCCCCATCCCCCGCCGGCCCCCTGCGCGGTCGCTATGGGTCGGTCCGTGGGGACGCACTTGGCTGGCTAGCTGGTTAGCTTGCTGCATCTCGCTGCGTGTGTTGTGCTTGTCGTTGTATGTGTGTATGTGTGTGTGTGTGAGCGCGTACGTGTGTGTCTGCGCTTGCTGTGTGTGGCGTGACCATGAGAGCGCCCGGGGTTACCTCGTTAGTGATTCACAAGGACTCTCCCGGGGCCGTGTAGCCGGTGCAGGAGTGTCCCCCGCGCTCTGTCTCTTTTGCACCCTCTTACCATCCGCCGTGTCGCCCCTGTCCCTCTCGTGCCCCCC
>NW_026267138.1:1756236-1757469 GCF_000697945.3 Frankliniella occidentalis | reverse complement strand
ACTCTAAGACCTTTAAAAATCTAAAAAGTGATTTTTAAGTGCCAGTCTACTGGGTAGGCAACCGGGTGAGCGCGAGGGCACGGCGGGACTGCCTGCCGGCTGTTTGCAGGCGGCCCGGCGCGCTCGAGTTGGCGAGCAGAGTTCATGGGAGGGGAGACATGGGAGGAGAAAAGAAGAAGGTACGGCACAACCAAACAGGAAATGTTGCTGGGGGGGGGGATAAAAAGAATTAAGGTTGCGCCGGGCGGTACAGCTTGCTTGGCTGCCGCTCAGCCGAGGCTGCTGTGCGCCGCTCTATCCGCCCGGGATTGAAATTTGTTAGTCTGGTGATGGGGGAGTCATTAGGGCCTAACGACCCTGGGAGGCACGACTGCGTTTGGGACCTTCCCCCGACCCCCTGGAGCAGTGCAGGCGTGTGCAGCGGGTTGGCCTACCCTTTGTCTCACAGACGCCGAGGTCCCGTAATTTGCCGAATAAATCTGAGAAAGACCAAAGCACTTTCTTTAAAAAATGCCATGCGTCGGTAAATTGAGGGTTTAAAAATCAGGAAAATGTCAGGTACTTCCAGTAAAAGTGAGAGGCAAAGTAAATTCCAGTAAATTGCCTTTCAGCCCTCGGTGCTGCGCTTACGCGAGAGCAGCGCTGTGTATCATCTGAAAGTGTCAGGAAGAACCAAAGTTTTTGTCTGTATATCTTGTCAGAAAAACATCAGGGAAATCAAAAATATCGGGATTTCACTTTTTTACTTTCCCCGACTCCCTCATTCAATTCTGTAGTAGAGGTGTTCTAAAAGCCGTCCGGCGAGTCGGGAGCCGTGGGTGTGAGAGGAGACGAGTGGGTGCACCCCTCGCCACCCCCCGGAAACAGCGGTGACGGTAAAGGGGGGCGAGGCTGGGGGAGAGGGCGGTGCGCACGGAGGGCCGAGGTGTGATTCAGAGCCGAGAGGGCTGCGCCCCCGGGGGCCCGGTTCGCTCCACCTGCATCCCCGGTGCTGAGACCGTGGAAGAGGCACTTCGCATAACGGCGGGCGGCACCAGGAGGGTGGGGAGAGGGTGGGGGGCAGCGACGGCAAAGCAAGCGTCGCTCGCGACGCGACCTCCTCCCCCGGCCCTAATGAACTGTCAAGCGACGACGCCCGGCCCGCCCCGTCTGGGCCGCCGAGGCCTTGTTAGCACTGCCAGCTGCGCTCAGCTGCGGCGCCAAAGCCATAGAGCCACGTGTGGGGCGAGCTGC
>NW_026267138.1:1754776-1756001 GCF_000697945.3 Frankliniella occidentalis | reverse complement strand
ATCCCCCAAGTGCGAGAGAGACTGCCCCACGAGCCCCATCTTCCTCCCCCACACCCCTCTTTCTCCCGCTCCACCTCCCCTTTCCTCCTTCCGCACGGGCACCGCACCGCTGCTGCAGTTTCCAGCATTTTGGCCCGCGATGATTTCCCGGCGAATGCGGAGGAACCGTCGTTCGGAAGCTGAGAGTGGAGAGGGCTGAGGAGGGGAGTGGGAGCTGGCCCCCTCTGCCCCTGCAGTCTGTGTCGGGCGTGGCGGGGCGTCCCGAGGCTGGGTGCGCCGCCGCCGTGCCGTTCTCTTACTCTTTTCCACTTCGACGACTTCAAATACAAAGGAGTGCCGTCTGCTGGCTCTGCACATCGTCTTCTCGATTCCCCGCTTCACGGACTTGTGCCTCATTTTCGGTAGCGATGTTGCTGAATGCTAAAGCTTGCTGCTGCACATTTGTCGGGTGGCGGTTCTCACCCCTCAGTTGCGCAAACCCGCAACGCACTTGTCATCCTCGAGGCTAACTTTTTGACTCCCCTCCTCCCCCCCGTGTACCCCACTTCTCCTCCTGACACTTCTTGGGCGGCGCCGTGAGCGGGAATGCGCGTCGTTTGAATTCCTTCTCTACCTCCCCGCCCCTTGGTGAAATACCTGAAGTTAGCCCTCCACTCATCTCCATTACAGGAAGAAAGGGGGGTGGGGTGGTGGAAAAGAATCGAGAAAACAGTCCTCCATATGTCCCTAATGAAACAAAGTTTTCAAGGACAGTAAAGCCGATGAATCTCTCGACGGATTCGGATTCAGAACACAATTTTACCCGTAGAGGACCAGTGGCAGATTTTTAAGAGCAAAAGACGACGGTCAAAGTCCTTTTTAGTGAAATTTGGTCACTTCCGCAAAGGTATATACTAAAAATGACCAAAATCTTTCAACGGCCATAACTCCGAAAGTATTTGAGCTACAGCGGGGTGGCTTTGCACGAGAGTTGCCCTATATAATATGTTTACTTTGGGTCAAAATCGGACGTCGATCGGACCTTGGGGGAGGGTAGTTATTAACGTTTATGTGACTTCCCCAAAAAATAGATTTTTTTTTCATCGAAAGAAACAAAGTCTCACTCTAAGACCTTTAAAAATCTAAAAAGTGATTTTTAAGTGCCAGTCTACTGGGTAGGCAACCGGGTGAGCGCGAGGGCACGGCGGGACTGCCTGCCGGCTGTTTGCAGGCGGCCCGGCGCGCT
>NW_026267138.1:1749185-1749704 GCF_000697945.3 Frankliniella occidentalis | reverse complement strand
CGAGTTGCCTACCCCAGGCTACAAGAAGGCGCCATGGCCATAGACAATGTTCCCGGGAGGCGACACTTTCGCTGCCCTCTAACTCTCTGCTTCCCACCCTCCCCAGGCATCTTGCTCTGACCCCGGCGGCGGTGGTGGTATAGGGGCGGTGGCCCCACCCGGAACAAACAGAGCGGCCGCGAGAAAAATTGATCACGAAATCTGGTCGTTAGTGCGGCTGTTTGCAGGGTACTTATTATTTTAGAGGGCGCCACTGGAATGGATCGACCCTCCCCTCGCCCCACTTCCCTTCCCCTCTCCCCTTTCCCCTCCCGCGGCCTGGTTGTGACTTTCCATTCAATGCTTTCGCAGTGTGTAGCCCGCCTGCTACCCCCCCTCCCCCGGCTACAAGAAATCCAATCAGTTTACAATCCATAGCCGACCAAAGCGTGTCCTGATTGCTGGTTATGGAGTTATTGCGGTGACCCCGCATCATTTCATCACGGTCACACTCCCAGCCCCCCAGCCCCCTTTTGCCAC
>NW_026267138.1:1737449-1743345 GCF_000697945.3 Frankliniella occidentalis | reverse complement strand
GGCGCTGTTACTCCCATGACTAAAATGTTCAAGTGTGCATTTTGTAGACACTTTGTAGTGTTTCACTAGATTTTTCGACGTCAATTGGGGTTACAACTTTTGACATTTCCGAAAAGTATAGCAGCTGCACACCGTATGCTTTCTATTGATAGCCTAGAACTGTGTGAACCCAAGTGTGCAGAAAAAATACATGTATATATATTGTCAGAGTCAAAGATAAAAGTAAAACGCAGACTGCGAAAACTAGGATGTGATCGAATGCGACCCGCTCCTCTCCAGCGGTACATTCTGAAGTCGAGGTCGAGATAACATCTGACATGAGCGGCGGCATGAATCGATGAATCACCCATTTGAAAGAAACGAAAATCTACAACATTTCGGAAAGAGTGAACACGTCATTTTGTGTCGCTTTTCGTTGTTTGTTTTTATGGGAGAAGGGGTGAATTCCCCTTTTCGATTTAAAAGTGCAAAGATTTAGGGTCTGCCTGCGCCGCACTCTGTAAGAACCTTATGAAGTATGCAAAGCATATCATTTTAAGCTTGCTATGCATTTGCTTTTTAGTTTGCAGAGCTGACAAATTCTTGCGTAGCCCGCACAAACTAATTTGTTGGTGAGGATGTAACGTCTAGCGCATCGCATCGGATAGATTACGAACCCTGTTCCGCGTGACTCGGTCTGGCCTCACATCTACTTACAGTGCTGTAATCTGAACCGCAACAACAAGCCAAACGGCGGAGGGAGGCCCGTGTCCAGAGCATCCTGACGCATTGCGCCTGCGGGAGCGGGGTGCCTCCTGCTCGGGGATGTGTGCGGGGGAAGGCCCTCAAGGGGTGGAGCCTGGAGCCTACAAGAGTTTGTCGATATGCCGGGAGATGTAAGGAACTGGTGTAGGGGGGTGGAGTGTTGTTCGAAGGTGGCAAGATGGAAAGTCCCCGAGGGTATCACAGCGGGCTTGGCCTGGGGGGTGGGGGAAGTGAGCAGTCTTGGCCGACTTGGCGCGGGTCGCGTACCTGTAAGCCGGCTTACCCAATTTCAAGTTTCACCCTGCTGGCGACGGAAGCCTGGAGAGCAGGCTGGTCGGACCCCGCCGGAGGGTGCCTTGATATTAGTAGTCTTCGTACAACTTGACCCGTCCACTCCCGTTTTGTCCACTCTCTCTGTCAAGCTCCAAGCTCCTTGGTTGGTTGGCATGACTGGATGCTGGACCGTCTACTTGGGTGACTGGCTGTCAGCCTGCCTGGCGACTGACTACCATTCTGGCCAGCTCATTTCATCCAACTACATCCAAGACTTGATTAAGTTGCCAATCTTCCTCTCTTCAATGGTCCAGGCGTCCAGGACCGTTCGGGAACTGACTTCTGAAAACGAAAATATGGTATTTTCGCAGTCATCAGACCATGCATGCACTAAACTATGCTAAACGTACATTGTCTTCATTAAATAAAACAGACGTGGTGTTCGTGCTATGCTGACATTAAAATGGTAGACCTGGTTTTGTCTACATTGAAAAAAGGAAACGTGGCCATGTCAACATAGAACAAGGTACTCAAATTAAGTCCTCAATTCTTTCAATGTTTAGAGAATGTAGAAAAGCCTCGAGAAAAGCTGTCTTTCTAAAGATGTCTGTTCTTCATCACCGTCAAAGGTAACGTTTTCTCGATCCCAGTCTTAAAATGTGCTTTCGGGCTCCCCTTAATTCCCAAGATTTCTCAGTCCCCAGAGTACGCAGGTGTGTGTGTGTGTGTGTGTGTGTGTGTGTGTGTGTGTGTTTGTGTATGTTGTCGTTCTCGTTAGCGGCTGGTGCGCAACAATGTACACGCGATCCAAACTCCGTAGCTCTCTGTCATAAAACATTGTTTTCGTGAGTGAGTTAGTTTTCCGTCGCCGCCCCCGATCGTCGTCCTTCCGTTGGCCGCCGGCCGCGGCGGCGGCGTGCCGTAATGGATGGCGCTGGCGCTTGTTGTCTCGCGCACTCAGACACCATATTGCGTGTCTTGTCGGCGGGGCGGGGCGGGGCGGGGCATCGCATACATTCATGTCGCGGCGTGTACTCGTCGCCTGGCCTGCCCCCCCCCCCCTCTCCCTTCCCTCTCTACTTGTTCTCTCCCTCCCGCGCCAAGCTGCACGCACTACATACTGAGTCGGCAATAAGTATTAAAGCGCGCAACTACTGTAGCGCGTGATACGCAAGTGGCCCTAACAACAACAACAACACCAACACCAAGATGATGATGGTGATGATGATGAAACGAATGGTGCACTTCTGATGATAGGTTGGTGGCCATGCGCTGTGAATGTGTGTGTGAGAGTGAGAGCACCTCTGTGTGTGTGTGTGTGTGACGCCCCCGCCGCGGCTCTGGGTGAAGTAGGTGCGAATTGGACTGCGTAGTTAATGCGGCCGCAACCTGTTGGCGAGGCCTCGTTACTTATTTAGGGTATCGGCGCCCTGTACCCACCCCTCCCCCTTTCAATCCCTGATGTAACGAATGCCGCCGCAACGGAGGGGCTCGGCGCACCGCACACGTTTATTCTCGTGCGTGTTTGCGGGGCCCTTTCATCGTTATCTGGTAAACGTTATCGGGTGACGATATCGTTCCGTTGTGTCGGGAGCTACTTCTATGGTCGCTGACAGCCGGACGGGTAAAGTCGTTTGGCTTTCCCCCACCCTTCCCTTTCCGCTTCTCTCCTTCCTCCCTATCCCCTGTGCGTGTTGCGATTGTGGCGATGAGGGGGAGCCGCGTCAGCTGTCAATCGAAATGAACACGGGAAAAAAAGATTAACCATAACCATCGTTGCTAATGTGTCGACTTGTATCAGAAGAGACAAAGTATTGGCTCACTAAATGTTTGCTCTGGAAATTAAATTGATCAATTTTATCGATAAGCGTAGGAACTACTAGTCATAGTCGCAGCTTCTTTTGCCAAATGCCTCATTATGACAAGTTAGCCTAATCGACACGTTGGCACAAAGTCCACCCCAGGTAAAAGTTGTCTGTTTCCCATGCAGGTATATTTTTCCTCCAAAGGACTCTAAGGTGAAGAGGATCGTGGATTCAAGTCCAAACGGCCTGTGATGGCGTTTGGCGTTCCTGTGGTTATGATATCTCTGGCGGTGGTGGGGCCCCATTCGGTCTCTGATGTGTTTACGAGCAGGCGCGCCGCTGTCTGCAGTAAACTGGGAAAGGGGCGCGCTTGCTTCTTAAACACCTAGCATCTTATACCTTCTTTACCTTTTCACTTTATGCCTTTTCTAAAATATAAACTCCTTTTCACGCTTTTTCCGGCATGAAAATAACAAAACCGCTGAGAGAGGCGCGGTCGTTTGTGGCGCGCAGAGTCGCGTCTCGTGTCATTCGTAGAGCCGGCGCAAGCGCTGCGGGAGCCGATCGATTTTTAATTTTCTGCGGATGCTATTTTGTTGCCTGCTTCGCTCCGTTCTTCTGGAATGGGAGGAGGGAGGGGAGCAGGGGGGTGGAGGGGCGGAGGAGGGACGCGCAGCCAATCAAATACAACCTGAGCGCGGCGGCATTCTGGGACCAGAGCCAGGCGGGGCCGAGGGAACTAAAGAAACTCCTGACCCAATAAATCATAACCAAAACCCCGTCGTGTCGTGGGTCGCGGATGGAAGTGGGTCTCACCTGGGGAGAGAGACAGAGGGTGGGGAGGTAGGGGTGGAGAGAGCGAGAGGGGCGGGAAAAGAGGAAGGGGAAGAGAGGGGGAGCGCGACGCGCGACAGGGCGAGAGAAGAGATGAGAGAACGGACGACGCCCGCGACGACACCAACGCTTTCTTTACGCAGGTTATTGTTTCTTTCATTCTGTTTCTCTGTCCATCATCCCTTAACCCTCACCCCGCTTCTGTAACTCGTCACAAAGGCTCGCTATAATCAGTCTATTCTTATCGAGTGGTTGTCGTGCCGTCCAGCCCTCGCCGCGCCCCTTACGATTCATCGATTTTAACGTCATTCAATTGATCCCCACCCTCCAGTCACAGTAAAAAATGTTTGATGTTTTCTCTTTTTCTTCCCCAACCCCTTTCCTTTTTCTTTCTATGGAGGGCGCCCAGGGAGGGGTGCTCCCTAGAGCGCTCTGTTTCTCATCGCGACACTAAAGCGGGGTATTAACTCTTTCCTTTCTCCCACCCCCTTCTCTCTCTCTCTCTCTCTCTCTCTCTCTCTCTCTCTCTCTCTCTCTCTCTCTCTCTCTCTCTCTCGCTTGCGGCGTAGTCCTCCACCCTCATCATTTTTTGATAAAGGAGCCCCCACTCCATAAAGTTTTCAAGTACGTGACTTTGCTATATTTCCTCGATAAGACCCGCGTAAAATGTTAAAAATAAAATAAAGGAACGATAAACTTGCTGGTGCCGAAAAATATAAGCAGCTCGGGTCAATTTCCTGCGGTGTTGGCGGGTCGCAGCGGCTGTTGAAGCTGTCTCTGTCCATTCGAGGCTCCTCGACGACTCACCGATCCTGCGCTTGATCTT
This sequence comes from Frankliniella occidentalis, assembly GCF_000697945.3. Taxonomy (NCBI): domain Eukaryota; kingdom Metazoa; phylum Arthropoda; class Insecta; order Thysanoptera; family Thripidae; genus Frankliniella; species Frankliniella occidentalis. The sequence goes on along the minus strand of NW_026267138.1, from coordinate 1,738,863 downwards.
CTTCGCCGATTGCCAAACAAAATGGCAGCTTAACTGCCAACAACAACAAATTCACACACAACGAAAGTCTGCGCACTTTGACGCTCTTCTTTCTGGTGTGCAAAACCAAAGCCGCTAAATGGATCGCTTTTCTTACAATCGGTCGTGCTGCGCGTCTTGTACCTTATTACGTCTTGCAAAATTGTTCCCCCTTCCCCCCACCCGTGACGGAAACTAAACGGCGCTCTTGGCTCGGTTCCCTCGAGAGTCGTCGGCCGCGGCTCGCGCCTCTCAGGGGAGGGAAATATATAAGTGTTTGCGAAGTGTAAATGATGTGCCGTTTGTCACTCGGCCGCACCAGCCGGGACCTAATTGCAGACCAAAGTGCGTATGGCGCCCTTCTCTTGCCGTTTCGGTCGTCGTGGGCCGCGTGCGCCTCGCTGTGGTGGCGGCGGCGGGCGCGAGGCGCTGACGTGCCCGTTCATCAAACTGTTGATGGGCTGGTTGACGCGGTGGTAGAGGCGCCCCCGGCGTGCTGGCAGCCCTCCCCCTTCTCTCTCCCCCATCAGGGCAGGGCCGCCTGCCCCAGTTAGTTTGCATGATGACCACACTGTCCGTCGAGGTGCCGCCGTCGGCCACGTTGGGAGTGACGTCCGGAGTGGGCAAGTCTGTTTGAGTTAACGGACACACTCGGACACACCCTATCCTATATTCCCTGCGCTTACTCATGTACGCTTAGAGCTTCCGACATCCCTCTATCGCTGAACAAACAAATTTGTTGTTTTTGTGTTTTGAAGGCACACACACGAATACCTTTAGAACTAGCAAGTGTTTTTTTTTTTCAGAAGTTAACCTAAGTGGTTTTGTTTGCGCTTTTCTTTTCTTCAAAATTTCCGCAGTAGTAAGGGTTCCAGCTTGATGAACGAAGCGCACAAAGTATAGAATCTGGAAAATCCGCTTCTCTCGATGAATCCCTTTTGAGTTTATGACGTGAACCCATCAGGCAGAGGCAGGGCTCAGAGTACGGAGAAGGGGCGCAATGAGAGTGAGAGAGAGAGAGAGAGAGAGAGAGCGATGGGCGGGAGAGGCTTGAGATTTAATTATTTCAGAGGGCTTTCTGGCGTCTCAAACACGCCGCGGGGCTGGTGCCCCTTGCAGCATCTTCTCAGAATCGTGCATGTTTATCAACTTCTGGCGCCAACTTCCTGCCGTCTGTGGCTTGGCCTGAGCCTGCCCGGGCCGCGAGCTGAAATTATGAAAGGGGAGCTCAGCGTGTGACATTATGAGATTTATTTAACTGAACAGAGTGTTGCCTCGACGCTGCTTGTGGTAGGGTTTTTGCGAGAGGAGTGAGTGGAAGAGGAAGAGGGAGAGAGAGAGAGAAAGAGAGAGAGAGAGAGAGAGAGAGAGAGAGAGAGAGAGAGAGAGAGAGAGA
>NW_026267138.1:1736570-1737399 GCF_000697945.3 Frankliniella occidentalis | reverse complement strand
GCTTGCCCGCGCGTGCGAGTGTGTGAGTGTGTTCCGGCCGTATTTCACGCGTTGCGGACAGTGGCGCGCTGTGCGGGTGCGGTGGTTTCATCATTGCCGCGGCACGGTCGAATGGAAGTCCACACACAGACACACAAACACGCGCTCACACACGTACACCACGCGCACTCACTAACGATCTCGCACGACGCAACTTGATGACCATGAGTTCAAATCCCTGCGACCAGAGAGCCGTCACAATAAGTCCTTTTTTTCCGGTCCCCATCCCAGCCCACCCCTCACTCCCTCTCAGTCAATGACCCCTCTCTCTCTCTCGCGCACGTACGCACGCACACACGCACACACGCGCACAATCGCGCGCGCACATACACACTCATTCTGCCCCTCCCTATGGCTTTATTCATTCCCGGTTGCACTGCTTTGATGCCGTTTGGATTCACGGCACGGTGCAGTACGTACGTCGCGCGGTCGCGCGTGCCCCGTTGGCGTCAAGGGAAAAAAATAGCAAAAAATGAAAGTAAAATATTGGAGTCGAAATGAAAAAAATAAATAAAACAAGTACGGTGTGGTGCGACGAAAGTTGATACAAACCGCATCCTCGCACCCCCGTCAGCGCCACAAATGCACCCCCTCCCCCTCCCAACCCTCCAACCGCGACCCCCGGCGGTAGAATCGGCCACAGCGTTGGGGAACTAAAGACTTGCTCGTGATTCACGCAATCGAGTTGTGGGTTGGATTCCTACCCTCCCCGTTCCCGAGCCAAGCCCCTCCCCCTTCTTCGTCCCCAACTCGCCAGAACGGTCGTCTTAATAATTCAGCATAGGGTCTC
>NW_026267138.1:1735676-1736520 GCF_000697945.3 Frankliniella occidentalis | reverse complement strand
AGGCACGACAGAAATTTCCCCCCCCTCCCCCTTCTCCCAACTCGCCAGAACGGTCGTCTTAATAATTCAGCATAGGGTCTCCATGCGGTGCGTGTCCGATGGACACCGTCGAAATCACATTTAAACAACGCGCCAGTGCCAAGAAGAGACCCACTCAAAAAACTAAGAAACAGTACTACGAAACGTAATGAATAACGCGCATTTAGGCTACGCGTCAGCCTTACTTTCTGGCATGTCCCACACAACAAACCCGTTTAATTTCCAGCGGATAAAGTTGGGGATGCGCGCCCCGACACCGACGACGAGACCCAAATAACGAGCCAATGTTGGTTGTGCTGGCGGCGGTGCGGTGCGGAGACAGGCCGCCAGAGGCGCCACGGAGGCAGGCGGGAGGCGCGGATGGCGCCGGGCCGGATATCCGGCGGCGGAAGGAAGCGACCGTGAGGCTTAGAGATATAGTTTCGCAGAGCTTTAGAGCTGTGGCGGGGCGGGGCGGGGTGGAGGCTTGCATTCCGCTGAATTCATACCTGCGTACAATACTCTCCCTCTCGCTCGCTCTCCCGGCCACTCTCTCATTGTCAGCAGCCCCACCTCCCTCCTCCTCCCCGGCGCCATTCTCTCTGGCTGGCGGGGTCGGGCGAGTGCGGGCGGGCGGGCTGCAGGGTGCGCAATTGAAACCTTGAGTTGAAAACATGAATGAGCCCGCTGCGTCTTGCCTCCACGCCCACCAAATCTTCTGAGGTGTGCGTGTGTGCGTGTGTGCTTGAGAGAAGGTGAGAGAGTTAGTTAGAATTTCAAAAGGTGGAACTATAGGACTGAAGTTTGAGAGTTAGCTTTCAATGCG
>NW_026267138.1:1723325-1726935 GCF_000697945.3 Frankliniella occidentalis | reverse complement strand
GCCCTGTGCGTACGTCCCGCCCCGCGGTGGCGCCCCGCGGCCGGCGCTGAAGCCAGTCGGGGGCAGCCCGGGGCCAGCCCGGGGCGTGTCTGTGAGCTGGATGGATATCGACCCCCGCGCCGGCCGGCCCAACCGCGCGTGACTAACGGGGCGCTTTTTCACAGTTCGGCGGTTATAACGCGATGCACCTATCGAGTACACTGGGAGAAAAGAGAAATGAGACGAAAAGTGCAGCCTGGGAAAAGTTGTGGCGAGCGACCAGAAATATAATTGGTACAGCAAACTCCCATTATTGCCACTCTGTGTTTTTGCCTAACTTGGAAAGTAAAAACTGGAAAACGCATCCACCTTTGTATTGTACGAGATTTTTGAGGCCTATACCTTTGGAAATAGGTAGTATTCTTCCATCACAAAATAGGTATCTTTATGTCGAAAAACGTCGATGCGTGGTTTCGCCAGCGCCCACGGAGCACAGTTCCTGGGGGACAAGCGAAAATCGCATGTCAGCATTTTGGCGTTGGAAGAAGCGGCCGTAGAGTTTTTAGTGCTGTGTATATCGTTGGTGGTCGTGTGAGTGTTAAGGTGAGAGGGAGATGGGGAGGGAGTGGCTTTGCTATTTCCCCGGGCCCGGCTGTGGTCCGTGCGAAATCCTCTACCCTCCCTACCCGCCTGCCCCGGCGCGTTCTCTGGCAAGGGGCTTGTTCGGCCCTTGTATAGTAATTGGTTGGTTCACTCCGCCCTAGGTTTCCCTTCTCGCCCCCCCCTCCCTTTCCCTTTTCTCTCTCCTCTCCTCTTTCTCTCTGTTCCTTTTCTTATGTTTGGCCCCCGTCCCGTCCAATTCCCCTCACTTATCTGGAGGGTCTGACGGACTGTTCGGTCTATGTACCGCACCGGCAGCAGGCTGCCCAAGTCCAGTCCCATACCACCCGTGGACCCGCCCAAACAAGAAAACAGCACTCCGCTCTGAAATTCACTTGTCAGGGCCGCGCAGTGTTACACGTGAAAAATTCGCTAAGGTTCTACTCTTAGAGCAAAGAGGGCATGCTCTTCACTTGCCCCAAAAATGCCCTTTTAAAATACCAATGGGGCTCGCTCACATATTGTGCGTTTGGGACTTCTTGCAAGAGAGGGCATCGACCTCTCATCATGCTTGCTTGCACTGCAAAAACAAAAAAGCACAAGAACTTCGAACAAAACAATTCACGAGCTTTTACTTTTGTGTGCCCTCACGTTTTACTCCTTGCGTCCAAAGGGCGGTTGATCCGCCGCAGGTCGTGGTGCAGGTTAACCCGGCCCTCTGCTGGCCGCCCTCGTCTCACTGCGCCGGTTGGTTAACCTTCGACCACCGTCCAGAGGCAGTAGTTTTGCCAGGTGTAGGAGTGGTCCCAGGGGGGAGGGGGGGAGGGGAGGCGGAGAAGGGGTAGAGGGGGGAGGATTAAGGTGAGGGCGCGCGCAATGCGATAAGCCCGTCCAAGGGGAGCTGCGCTGGGGTCACGGGGGTAGGAATGGAGGGGAGGCATAAGGGTGGGGCCGCTATGGGTACCTAAGGGCGGGTAGAGGTGCGGCGGGTGATTAGTGGAGTACGGGGCCGGCTGCTGGCTGGCGGTAAGGCAAAGTAAAAAGAAATAAGTTCTCGTTTAAAACGAGCAGGGAGGTCGTCTGTCTGGCCGGCGGTGGTGCTGAGCCAGGGGAGCGTGCTGAGCGGCGCCAACGACGAGGATGTAGCGTGCCTTTGGCCTATCTCAAGGCGCTGCGAACTGAAAGCAGTTCGACTGTTGCAGGAAGATGAAAGTTTTGTGTTTAGTATTTGCGTTGCATAAAAGTCTTTCACACCACTTTATCTCTTTGCTGCCCCCCCCCCCTTTTCCACATCATGACCATGGTCACGTAGTCATTTTTAAACAAGAGACATCAGCAAAACATTAGCAAAAAACCGTGACTTTACCGTGTAAGTGTCAAGGAAACCCCTTGAGATCTCGTAGTTATACTGAACAGCATGCACGTGTGTGGTCGAGTTGCCTACCCCAGGCTACAAGAAGGCGCCATGGCCATAGACAATACTTACCTCGGATTTCAAAATCCGCACGCCTAGATGTTGTGTATGATTACAAAAACCCACGGGTTTTCTTTCCTATCTGGCATACTATCAAAACGTCTTACGGTTCTTTCCGGTTTGAACTTTTCTCATTGAAAATCTCTTCAAAGAATTTTCAAAGTAAAATCACAGAGGACGGAAGACAAAGAAGACTGTATTTTATCGCCTTCTCACTTTTCCTCCCATATTTGGCGCCCCGGTCGTGCCTGTGTCTGCGTTCTGTGTGTCTGCGTTTTGGCGAGGATTCCCAGATAAATGGTCGACATAATTCGGCTCGGCCCCTTTCTTATCGAGAGCGGGGCTGAGCCGTTTTCATATCCTCCAGAAGCAAGCCCTCCCTCCCCCCGTCCCTGACCCCTCCACTCCACCCTCCAACTCCCCCTGCGCGCCCTACCAGCACCACCTCAGCCCCCAATCCGGATGGCAAGATTTCATATCCGATAAAGTCATATCTCGCACACTGTTCCCCTATCGCTCATTCGCCTCCTCCGCCCCGCCACTCCCCCGCATATATTTCGTGCGTTTTATGCCCCTGGCGGGCGAGCTTGAGCCTTAAAGAGCAGCTCTCACACTCTCCCCTCCCCTGGGTGGGCCAGTTGTTATTTTTCATGGGTCGTACCTCCAGCGCCACCCCTTTACGCCGTGCCGTACCGTTCGCTCGCGCTGAAAGCTGAAAGCTCTCGCTCTCGGAGAGCCGTGGTGCGGGCTTCAGCAGGGTGAGATGCCGGGCCCATAGGGCCCTCGGGCCCAGCCCGCTGCCCGGCTACTTGTTGCGTGGCGCGCCGGGCCCTCCATCTAAGGCGCGGCATTTGTCGTTGCGTTTTACGCGTTTTTGGGCCCGCGTGCTGGCGTGTGAGGTGCTAGATGCCGTACTGGCCAGCTGCGGGCGTAAGTTACACAAACGCCGAGCTGTTATTCCGTGCCAAATTGTGTACGTGCGTTTGTTTGGGAACAAAAAAATAAACAAACAAAGGGGGGGGGGGTATCTCTCTTTTTCCTAGTTTTGACTGGAAGCAGCTTACCTGATTTTCGAAAGACATTTTTTTTAAAGATTTAGTTAAAGTTACCAAGATATCTGGCCCTTTTTAGGTGTCCTTTGCCGTTTCTGGCCACATTTGGGTAGCTTCGACAAAGTGACAAACCAAGTTAGGTGCTGGTTAACGCTTGCAAATGTGCAACTCTGTAGATCTGCAGTAGTATAAAAGTTGGATTTCAAAAGAAACCAACGATTGAATGATGCAATATATTTCGGCCGAGCCACCATTTTGCAAAGAGTAATACCGCCCTATCGTCGCCGTTGCGCCCCCTGCCGTTGCACCACCCCGTACGATTTCTCAAAGAAAATTATCATGGACCCCCTGTGCCCGAGCCAGGGGACTGAACCGCGTGCATGTGTGTGTGTGAGTATGTGTACGTGAGTGTGTGTGTGCCCGCTCTCGAGCAGGTCTGACGGGGCAGGGCGCGGAGATATGCTAATATATGAGGGTCGGTAAGCGTGGTCGTCATCCCCACCCC
>NW_026267138.1:1717617-1719000 GCF_000697945.3 Frankliniella occidentalis | reverse complement strand
ACAACGTGTATAAGGAAGAGGCCGTTAATCAAAACCCTGTCTTGTTTCTTTGTTGCAGAAGTCGCCAAGGCGCACACCCAGGGTGGCAAGGCAATCAAAGAAACCAAATACGTGGACATCTATAGGGAAAAACCGATCAAAGTCAGCGTGAAAGTTTTAGTCCCCAGCAAGGAGCATCCAAAGGTAGGCCGCATCCACACGACCGCAAAAGCGCCACCCCGTGTGATAAAACTGTTTCCCTCCCTCCTTGTTTACCGAAACGTTCTACTATTTTGTTGTTCTCTCTTCTTTGCTTCCAGTTCAACTTTGTTGGCAAACTGCTGGGCCCAAAAGGAAACTCGCTCAAGCGACTTCAGGAGGAGACTATGACCAAAATGGCTGTGCTCGGTAGAGGATCCATGAAGGACAGAACGAAGGTTAGTAGCGACGACCATTAGGAGGGAGGGGAGGGGCGGACAGAGGCTCCCAGGGCGGCGCGGCCCGCCAGGCGGAGGCTGAGGCGAAGGCCTCTCCGGGATGACTGCGCTGGAAAACGAGGCGATGCGAGGCTCTTCGCAAGGCCCTCAAGAAGCGCTTAATTTCACTTACTTATGTTGAGAACGCCCCATTTGGGAGAAAACGAAGGGGAAGGGGGGTATTGTGTGTGTGTGTTAGAAGAAGGGCGAAGCGGAGAAATGGGGCAGTTGGAAGAGGGCTGGGGCAGAGGGAGGAGGGGGGAGGGGGGTTAACACACGACTCTGCGGCGCGCCTTTCGAAAGGGAATAACTTTGACGAAAAATGAGGGTGGAAACGGCAACGGCGGCGGGGGCGTTCCCTCCGATGGATTTTCTCTTTTGCTTGACTTTTGACTCAAGTTGGATCTCGGGGCGCTCAAATAAGCAGGGCGCGCCGCCGCCGCCTCTGTAGTTTTCGTGCGGTAGATCAATATTTAGTGAGGGCCGCGAGAAGTTACAAGGCCGCCATTAAGAAGTGCAAAGTTGCGACACTGATGCTGCCACCCTATCTTTGCTCCGAGAGGGACGGGCGCGCGGGGCGCTCTCTCTCCCGAGCAGTCTCTCCCCGAGTAGTCTCTCTCCGAGCAGTCTCTCCCCGAGTAGTCTCTCTCCGAGCAGTCTCTCCCCGAGTAGTCTCTCTCCGAGCAGTCTCTCCCCGAGCAGTCTCTCCCCGAGCAGTCTCTCCCCGAGTAGTCTCTCTCCGAGTAGTCTCTCTCCGAGTAGTCTCTCTCCGAGTAGTCTCTCTCCGAGTAGTCTCTCCACGAGTAGTCTCTCCCGGAGTAGTCTCTCCCGGAGTAGTCTCTCCCGGAGTAGTCTCTCCACGAGTAGTCTCTCCACGAGTAGTCTCTCCACGAGTAGTCTCTCCACGAGTAGTCTCTCCACGAGTAGT
>NW_026267138.1:1712492-1713731 GCF_000697945.3 Frankliniella occidentalis | reverse complement strand
TAGAATGTAGTGTGATGGTGGTGCCTTTGTTGTTCCCCGCTTCCTTCCTGCCTGCGCCGCTGAGGCTGAGGACTGCCAGAGGACTGCCGGCCCAGCCCCCGTAGAGCCGCAACCCGTGCCTGCTGCTGTCGAGCGTGCAAAATAACTAACTCCCAGTGTCGCACTTGGAAAAGTGCGTAACGACACAACAAATCTGCCACTTCCCTGCCCTAAGTTTACAGAACATCATTAATCATCTGCAATGCCACAACCACCATCAAAAAGCTGTTAACGACTGCTCCTTTATTAACATGATCATTGTTCAAGTAGAATTAACAATGATTCGAGCGTAGTAAGATCGAGTAAGATTGACATTGATTCTATTAACATTCGGACTCTCAAAGTATCACAAATCTAGATTTAGTGGCCCGGTCCCGGTCTCATGAAGCGTGCTAGCCATTCTCAGACCATACTAAATCCTGGTAAACAATTTGTAAACTCTGATGAGTCTCTTGGGCCTCGTGTGCGCCCGTAGTCGTGAGTGGCGCACCTTCCGCACTTTATCGTGTCGATTTGTCGCTCTCGCAGTGACGGTGTAATCAGCCTGTGTAGTTACGCTCTGGCAGTGTGTGAAAGCAGGGTCACGCAGTGCTCATTGCCCAATGGTCATTCGGTACCGTATTTCCCAGGGGCAAACAACTGACGCAATTTACGTGTACGCCACCAAACTATACTTCAACAAATCCAAAACCGGTTCCAGACCATTTTCACATCATGGCAGACCATTTCTGAACATTGTAAAACCAATTCCGTCCGGCAATGTGAAAAGAAACATGGAAACATCTCGAATTATTTCACTAGTAGAAGACTTGTTTACACACACTCCATCTATGGTTCTTTTGTAACGGCAGCGACGGCAAGGGAAAGAATGAAAGCGGCGGGCACCCCCGTCTCTCTCTCTCTCTCTCTTTCTCTTTCTCTCTCTCTCTCTGTGTTTATCCCCATTGTCCCGACACCCATCCATCCACCCACCTGCAACGTGTTTGCAGTAGAGGAGCGCGCGCAAGGACGGCGGGACGGGAAAATAATATCCCCGCTCTCGCGGCGGTGAGGGTTGGTAGGTGCGGCGGTCGGTGCTGTAAAACTCGTCCATCCATGGGCTGCTGGGCCCTAAGCCTCTCTCTGTGAATGGAATGACTGCCATGGCTAACATTGACTATAGAACTGGACTAAATTGTGATTGTTTTCCCCCACCCCTCT
>NW_026267138.1:1710263-1712442 GCF_000697945.3 Frankliniella occidentalis | reverse complement strand
TCCCGCCCCACCCGCCCCGCCGGCTCCGAATTCCGCTGCTACCGGAACCCCCGCGAGGTGCGGAAAAAGTCCTTCACCGCCGCAACAGTGCTGGCAGGAGAGTTCAAATTTGTCTGAAGACTTGGACGGGGCGGCGCAAACTGGTTGCGTGGACTGTTCAATTAGAGCGGGAAGAGGAGGGGAAAACTTTGTTAGAGAACAGGTACACGGCACGGACCGCTAAACAAGTGTCCATTTGCCGAGGGGAGGGACCAGCAGGGGCAGCGACGTGCAGGCAAGGGTAGTGTAGCAGAGGCCCGCGCGCGGAGGGGCCTTCTCTATGGGGGGACAAGTTGAATTTGTTTCAGCAGAAGTTCGAGTGGGCCGATGTGCGCGGCGCGCAGCGAGCAGCGGCAAGCGCGCGCAACTTTTGAAAGTTGGCATTTATTAGGCGGTGCCCGACGAAAATGATTAAATTAGCCAAGTTATCTCATATTGTCCGGCCGCCATAGTCGCGCCGGCAGAATTTTCATCCCGCCAACTTGCTCGCGTTTTATTGGTGGCTTCCTGTGAATCCCGTTCAGAAGGCGGACAGGTCCGACACGTATCTTCACATTTTTTGCATTTCTTATCTCATCGGCGGTAACCCCGTTTCTTACTAAGTGGACACCGTGAAAAAAGCCAAACGGGTTGACTGTACTTCTGTCAGGAAAGGGAGGAAAAAAAAAGAGAGAAATTGCTGCCGCAGCCGTCACCCGCCACTCGGTCACGAACTCCTAAACGGGTGGAGCAGGAAATAAAGCCAAAAAAGGGAAGTAAAAAAGGGAGGAAGACTCCCCCGCTTGAGTCGGGCTGCGCCGGGCTGCGCGGCTCGTGACATCCCCGCCCTGGCCTGCTGGGGACCCCGCCTCTGATGGACTGCAGCCCCGGGCTCACCTTTCTCCGCAGCTGTCGCTACATTTTCTTGAGATAAACGAGGTGCATTTGGTCAGCGACGGTAATTTATACGGGCTTTGGAAGTACCGGGGGACATCCATCTGAATCACAACGTGCTCTGCGCCCGGGGCACGTTGAGCTCCCCCACTCTCCCCTACTCTATCTCTCTCCCATTACCTGGCCACCTTCCGCTCGCTGGTGTTGTCACCACCGCCTCTGAAACCATCCCTCCCGCCCCCCAACTCTCGGTGTTTCTGTTTTGCTCTGTCTCTGTCTCCCTCCCCCTTCTCGCTCTTTGCTGGGAAAAATGTATTATTATGTTGGGTAATCTTGCTAGCGACGCTAACGGCTGAGCAACAGCAGCGGAACACTTGCAAGTCAAGAGCCCTCTCGGGCCAGTCTGCACGCAGCAGCCCTTCGCTTTGTTGTTGTGCCCGGTGAGCAACATTTTAAGCCTTTACTCCCGCTCTACTTCGCTCTCCCTCTCTCCGTAACGCTTTCATCGCTCTCCCTCTCCCATAACACCCGCAACCTCACCCCCTGCGTCTGTCTCATACTCGCTCAGCCAGCAAGTATTAACAAAAGAAAAGGGCATATTCGCTGATGTTTTCGGCCAGGCGAGGGAAAAAAAAGAAGTGGAACGGTGAGACGGGGGGCCGACTCAACAGGTATGAGGAGAGTATGTGTGTGCGACACAAAATCACTGCAAACTGCTTGCGTGCCTCACTTTCGTAGCTCCGCCCTTGTCCCACACTTGGGGGGCCGCCATTTGGCGCAACGGGGGAGGGAGAGTACTACGTACGTACCCTCGTGCGCGCCGTGCTGAATCTCCCGCTGTAGGCCGGGGGACGCGCCGGGGGGCCGCGCAACTGGCTGCGACTGCCCCCTGCCCTGCCCGGGGCTCACCCGGCCGCCCCGGCCGCGGTCTCATCATCGGCCTCTTCCGCCTTCAGGCCTCCTCAGCTTACGCCTCCTCAGGCCGCCCGGCCCGGGCCTCGGCTGGTCGGCCCGCGCGCAGCAGGGGGCGGGCCAGGGGCGGGCCGGAGGTGGGCCCGGGGGCGGGCGCCGAGCAGGGGAGGGAGATGAAGAGAGGGCGAGAGTGCGAGCAAAGTAGTAGAGCCTTCAATGTGATTCCCACGCCGCCGGGGGGCCGAGCCCGGGCCGGCCGGAGAGTGCTATCGCCGGCCTGTCGGTCACTTAAGCCTCTAGAGCAATGACTGCGGAATTCTCCCTTTTTCCTCGACTCCCATCCTCTCGCCCTCCC
>NW_026267138.1:1702351-1705863 GCF_000697945.3 Frankliniella occidentalis | reverse complement strand
CATCAGGAACCCACCCCACAACGCCCCTCAAAGCCAAAATCACGTTCTGATTTGAAAAGAGAGAGAGAGAAAGAAGGGGGTGGGCAGTCGGCCGACTGCGACAACGCTCACGTCAGATGATGACACGTTTCGAATTGGAGTTTATGTTCAAGCTTGCTGGTCTAGAGGCGTGGCTGCGTGGCGCGCACACGATCCGTTTTGAATAATTGTGCAGAATTGCGACATAGGAGGGCCTCCACAGCAGCTAGATGCCTTTTTTTTTTACCAGACGATACATTTTAACTGTAGAATATAAAAAAACTTGTGTGCAATGAGTAAATGCTTCAGCTTTATGGGGCTTTTGCTTTTTCTGCGTAACCAACTTCACTTTTCACGACAGGATTGCTCTGAAACGATATTGTTAGGAGATCTCTAAAATTCTGCTCCAGAGATAGCAAGACCTATCCTGCACACACACCTGTGCTGGCTGTAGGGACCTTTTAACTTGGCTGATTTATATCCGACACGCTCCTGAACATTTCTTGACATATGGTCAAACTAAAACAGTACACTGCTCTCAAATTTGTAACGTAGATAATCTGATTTCTTGATCTGTATTTGACGGAACTTGGCTGTCTTTTGGAGGCATTCTTTTGTAATCTTTTCTTTTGAAAGTTTTTGATTGTCCATAGGTAAAGAGTCGCGTCATCGCATCCCCATGTTTTGCGTTGAAATCCTCCGCTGCCGTACCGTCATGCTAACGAGATGGCCGCAAAACACATGGCATATGCTGCTGGCTAATGCACGCTTTGTTGCTAACCGTGATTAATCGTCGTCATCCCTACCGTGCTGCACTGCTTGTCACGCACGGTTAGCTACTTGTCCTTTGCGCAGTAGAAAAACGACTTTATGTGGTAGAATGTAGTGTGATGGTGGTGCCTTTGTTGTTTTTTGTGTTACGTTTAGGGGAGAGCAAGTTTTCCCCTCCGGTACCGCCGGCATGACGTCCGTGATCCTTTTCCTGTCGCGGCCTCGGCCACTGACAGCCCCGTGTAGCCGTACACGTCCCCCTCCCTACCACGGCCAGCTCGGAGCCCAGAGGGCCGACAGCATTGACGGCCTTTATCTATCGTGTCGCTGCCCGATGCGTATGGGCCTGTCCCGCTGCCCCGCTGCCCAGCAGCACCCCGCGCTGCCCCGCTTTGCCCCGCCACCCGCGATGGTTGTCGTGTATCCGACATCAGCGCGCGGCGCGCAGCGCTTCGAGCGATAGGGGGACGCATCCGGAGGGAGAGGACAGGACGCTGGTGCACGGGACAGTGGCAGCGGGCAGCGGGCGCGAGCAGACAGCCCGGCAACCGCGGCGTGCCGGACAGCAACACTGGGAAATGTAGGCCACACTATTTTCCGCTCTCATGAGTTTACCACTGTAAAAAAATCGGTTTGCCTTTTTAAAGGAGCCATTTCTATTGTCAAATCGTATTTGTTTTCCCTTAATTTGTATTTCTATTAGGCACTTCGCAACCGCTGTCGGGTATGGGCGGATAAAGGAAGCGTGCTATCGAATATGGTGACGATGATATCTCAAAACATGAGCACGGAATAACAAATATGGGTTCGGTAAAAAAGCAAACACATAGCCGAAATATTCGAAAGTGGCGCGTTGAAAAAGAAATAATGCACGGGAGAGAGAATATGGTGGGGAATAGCAGCCGTAGCATCAGGTTGGGTGGTGGTGGCTACCACAGCACAGCCCCGCTCCGGGGCGCTCCGGGGAAAGGAAGGGGATGCTGGGGGTAAGGAAGGCTATACCGGAGGCACCGGCGGCACCGGAGCTACGGCATGCGTTTGCTGGTCTGGAAGGTCGCCAACTTTTAATGGCGCGCTTGGTTTAAAGCGCCCCGCCCGCGCACTGCAGCGGCGCCGCCAAAGGAGTGGGAAGGGGCATCGAGCGGGCACAACGGCTCTGCAGGTGAGGGGGAGGCGAAAGTGCAGCTGGCGACGCTAAATGATGGAAAAGGTTTTCTCACCAACTGTGGACCGCTCACTGAGTTGTGCATAGTAGCTACTTTAGATACAACCGTTTTGTTATTCATTAGACACGGCTTGATATATGCGCGAGACGGAGCAGGATGTCCGTTGGGACGCTGCAATCAGTACCTTTTTCGGGTACAGACACAATTTCGACAAGGTTATCAATGTATTACGGTGTATTACACGCACTCTTCGTATTCTGCATCAGTGAGCTCCGTTACGATCGTACTTGAACAGCACACAAGAAGTGGATGTGGTTGGGTTTGGAAACTGCTTCAGACGGTGCAGTTAGTGAGAGAGTGCCCGTCTTGTGTGGAGCGATGTGGAGTGTGGTGGAGGGGACCTATGGTCGTGTCCCCCTGCTTCCCCGCCTCTAGAAGGCTGTGCTGCCGTTGTGGCCCACTGGAATGGCACGAGTGGTCGTGGTCGCACTGTGCGGTGTGGGCTGGGGGGAGAGCGAATGGTATGGAAAAGGGGTGGGGTCCGATCGGAGAGAGAGAGAGAGAAGGGGGGGGGGGAGTTACCAAGGAGTGGAAGCAGGAGGGTCGAGAGGAGTGAGGAGGAGGGAGGGGGGAGGAGGGGTCAGAAGAGAGCTCCGCACGGGGTTGCCGCTCATTAACGGTTGGATTGAGCTGCTTGGGTGGAAATCGCGGAACGCGCAAGTGAGCGTCGTTCCCTACATTTGACTGCTCCCCGGATGGGAAGTGGTGTAGAGAGGTCGTCGAGAGAGATGGGGAGAGAGAGAAAGAGAGGAAAGGGGGCGGGGGGGACTGAGAGGAGGGGCGATAGAGGCCCATTCTTTCCTAATGGTGCGAAGCACACATTGCAATGTATGTGTGCGTGTAAGCGCGTTAGATTGATGGCGTTCGGGCCGCAGTGACGAATGGCCATGGCCGTGCAGGTGGTTAGGGGAAGGGAGGGAGCGGAGGGCGGGGAGGGGCGGGGGCACGGCACACAACGACGGCGAGCTTGTCTCGATGCGAACGCTGTCACGTGGGTACTGCTGCAGCGCCAAATCCCCCTCCCCCTCGCTGCTCTCTCTCTCTCTCTCTCTGTCTCTCTCTCTCTCTCTCTCTGTCTCTCTCTCTCTGTCTCTCTCTCTCTGTCTCTCTCTGTCTCTCTCTCTCTCTCTCTCTCTGTCTCTCTCTCTCTCTCTCTCTCTCTCTCACACACACATACACACACGCGCGCGCTCGAACACGAATGGCGCGGGATCCATTTGTGTCACATATCCATGTTTTTCTCTCTACGCCTCCTACGTATCTTCCCGCTATTCATCTTTCCCTTCCCATTTTTGCACTTGCTTCCCTCTGGTTCTTTGGTCTACCCTGCTCTCCCTATCCCTCGCTCTCTCATTATTTTCCTGTTGGCTGGGTAACACGTATAACAACTGAAGGTTTTGCAATGGAAACGCATGCGAAACACGGAACTGATTAAAACGTTAGCGAGGGTGTGCGGGTCGCTGTGTAACCCGGCCGTGTGTATACGACCCCCCCCCC
>NW_026267138.1:1700572-1701886 GCF_000697945.3 Frankliniella occidentalis | reverse complement strand
AGAGGGAGAGAGCAGGAAGAGCTAAGCTGGGCTTGTACGGCGGGGGATGGGTACAGCAGCGTGGGGGATCGTTAATCAGCAGCGGAGAGCTGAAATAAATTAGCCACGGCGCAAGGCGCGGGGATTCGAACGCACCGTCTATCCGCGTCGCAGGACCAGCGAGCGGCATAAGGCCAGCGGACCAGAAAGAGCGCAGACAAAAGGGGGAGGGGGGAGCGAGAGCGACTCTGTGGCGTTGACTCTGCGCGTACAGTGTCATTTCAATGGGCACACTGCTTTTGCTTGCGTAACTGAGCAGGTCGGGTACAATTCTGTGACAAGCTACTAATTGTGTATTCAAGATGCGATATAGCGGCTGGACTCAGTTATGCACACCGGTTCCGGTGCTAGTTACATAATTTGTACTGAGACATTTAAAGTGTATCTAGAGGAGACTTAAGTTGCGATGTTTTGTGTAGCATTCCACCTCTGTCGTCTCCTACTGATGCATCTTTAAAATGCCACGTACCTTCAGACACGTTTCCGCCGTCTACTAGCCTTCCCTCGGCGTCTGCTAGCACCGTATCGCGGTCTCCCTTTTTGTAAAGCGTATGCATATAAGTCTGCGGCGGGTGTAGTGTGCGTGTTTGGGAGCAGCCAGCCGAAACTGCCGAGATTAGGAAGGCGCCGTCCGCCCCGTCCGCCCGCCGCCGCCGGGCCGGGCCGGGCCGGGGGGGCAGCCGACCGCCTGGGAGGTAGGCACGCCGGGGGCACGCGCGCGCCGCGGGACTGCCTGCCTGTCGGGCGGCTGCCGCGCCGGGCTAGCTGGGCCGCTGGTCCGGCCACAGAGCTCTCTGTGTACACTAGGGTGTCCCTTACACTGCAAAAAAAAATATAATACGCTGTCATCTTATAATGCCAGATGTAAAAGTAGAGTTACATTATTTTAACTAAAATTTTATGCTGCGAGGGCTGTAAATTGAGGGCATGCGTCGTTGTAATATGTTTGCTTCCAATCAGTAGCTGGATGCCTCGATTTCATGTTTTTTTGGTGTAAAGTAAAGTAGCGACTTCAGGTCACAAGTCCGATGTCCTCATTTATGGGGTAATTTGGGTGTAATTTTACAACTAAAGGTGTAGGTTGATGGCTGCGCCGAGCTGCGCCGTACACAAATATTAAAAGCCCTCTCAGCTCAAAAATGATAGCATACGAAAAGATGTCAAACAACATTTTCTTTTATAAAAAAATTGACCCATAGGCCCCGGACTACTTCGGGGTCACGCTGTACCGCATGCTGGCGTGCGGCGGGCTTGCCGTGGTGCCTTATGGTACCG
>NW_026267138.1:1683344-1699412 GCF_000697945.3 Frankliniella occidentalis | reverse complement strand
TGGCGGGGCGAGGGGGGAGCGGCCGGTTTTACATTCCACTCACTTTGACATGCGGCCGCCACCGCGCCTGGCTGTGCCGCGCGGCTGCGGTGCTTTGCATGCTGGTGCCCGATTGGCTGCGGTGTGTCGATGGCCAGAGCGACCCTCCCCGCCGCCCGCGCCCCTGGAGATAGATGGGGCTGGTATGGGCTGCTGGAGCGCTCGGCCATGCCGGGGCCATGCAGCGGCGGCCACGGAGGGAGGAGCGGCCTAAAGTGGCACGCCCGGCACGCTGGCCGCCCGGGCTCCCCAGCCACCACGGTTGGCCTCTCTCCGTGCTGAGCACTCCTTCCCCTTACCCCTCTCTCTCCCTCTCTCTACCTTTACCCCCCTCCTCCACCCGCCTTCTCTGAACGGGACCGGGCCTCTTTTGTTTTCTTACACGGCACGTTCACAAATATATAAAGTGTTTTTTCGCGATAGCGAAGGGCAGTGAAGGGTGCCACACTCTCACCTCCCCCTTCCTGCACCGCATGAAGTTTGTATGTGACCTGCAGAGGGGCTGCAAGCATGGGGATGGGGGCAAGAAAATTCGGTCTAAAGGAAGCAGAGGAAAAATTTAGGAAAGATGTGCACTAGAAAAAAATCAGTTTTGTTTGAATTAAGAAAGCAATCTATTTTTACGTACAATTTCCTTTTCGAGTATAATTTTTCCGTGCATGGTCATAGCGATACGAGGGTTTAGCCTCGTGCGACACAGAAGGGTAAAAAAAAAAAAAAAAAAAGACGCAGGGACGGGGCCCGGGTGGTGGAGAGGGAGGACACTCGCCCATACTCCGCCTAGGTGGACTCCAATGGGCCGTGGACAAACGCTCTCCGCCCCAAATTGTTTTCTTTCGGTGTGCCTATAATGGGCGTGCGACTCGCTCCACTGGGGACGGGGCCGGGCCAGGCTAGGCCACGGGGGGCTTCTCCCTTTGACAAGTCGGCCGTGTGCCACTGCCGCCTGCTGTTAGGACAGAAACCCGATGCACAGCAGCCCTTAGCTCCTCTGCTCTGGTAGTCAGGACGGTCCGTATATCCCTTTTTCAATCCCTCTCCACCTTTTTTCCTCGTTCTCTTTTTGTGAAAGTGGACATAGCGAGTCAGGCCTTTGGTCTCGGCCTGGGCGCGCGCGTGTATCCTTTTTGACCTCACTAAAAGCATAATGCGTCGTGAGCAGGAAGGCGGCGCTCTGGCCGCGCAATCGATTGGGGCGCTCCCTGTGCGCGCGTGTTTGTTCTGTTCTCTCTTTGGTGGGCGTAAAGGAACTACCGAGGTTTCCTTCGCGTCGTGTGCGTTGCGCATGCCTTGCGTCGCTCCGTACACCCAGAAAAATAGTTTCTTGATTCAAGTGCAAGCTGACACAAGAATGAAATTTGGCATTTAAACAAGGCAATATTGTCTTTGGAATAAGATTTTTCTCTTATTCGAAAGAAATTATCAGCTTGTTTTAAGAGCAAATTTGGTTGTGGGGATAAACTCTGTAAGGCTAAATTTGATAGCGATACCAGGAATCGAGAATTCGATACCTACACCAGGAGCTGGTTGTCACGACCGGGCACTTGTACGAGTAGAACCAAGCTCGAGTTTGTTCTATACAAGTGTCCGGTCGTTACAACCACCTCCTCATTGCGGTTATCAGATTCTCCATTCCTGACCTCAAAATTTATCCCATCAAACAAAGTTTTGATCCCCACAACAAAGTCTTTTTTTTATTTTTTTGCGTGTCATTGCTTGACACTCTTTCTGAGGGCAATTTCAGCAAAAATTGGTCAGAAATGTCCGTCCGACACACGATTTGTGAGCGGCTGAGTGGCTTCGCTGTTTTGTTTGCCATACATGTCCAAACTCGCTGTCCCAGGACGCGTCTAGTCATGTGTTGTACAAAACCGTAGGACCTCCCTGTCGCTCACAAATCGTTAAGTACCGGAAACACACTCACTGTAAACACTCACTTACGAACAACAGTATCGTAATGCAAACCTAAAGGATTTTGAAGCGTTGTATTACGAATTAATTTTTTGTAAGCTTGCGATTAAATAGTTCGTAATGCAAACCGATTGTTCGTAAGAACCTTCCCAGCCTTTCGAACAATTGCTTCGCAATGCAAACATTTTTTTTACAATACAAAGAAGAAAAATTGTTCCTAACGTTGCAAAGCATTTAGTTCGTAAGCATTTTACAGTGCACTTCTGCGTGGAATTGCCCCATAGCATCATTTGAGCCATTTGAGACTTGAGACAGTCACTGAAAGAATAGTGATTGATTCACACACACTGCGTACGTACCGTGCTGTACTGTTCAGGAAAGAGCTCTGTCGGCAACTGCACCGATAACATAAGTGAATGAACGTCGTGGGCGCGCCCAGCCCTGCGATCCTCCACCCGCCTCCACCTCGTTGTCGCGCGCGCCGACTCTCCCCATAGAGACCTCTCCCGCGCTCTCCCCCTCTCCCCTTATTCCGCCCAACCTTTGTTGCTGCATTCCCTCTGTGCGCGTCAGTCAATCCCCGTGAGAGCGTTGTGACAGGTCAGGCTGGCTTTCCTTCCTTTTTCAGAGATTGGGGGAGCGTGGGGAGAGCGCAGAGGGGTTGACGGGGAGGCGGGCTTTGGCTTTAGGGGCTGATTTGATGGCGCTAGCATCCTCTGGCTGTTACTCGCGCCTGCACATTGGTTGTTGGCAGAAAGGGGGAAAGTTTGAGAGTCGATAGGTAGAAGAAGGAAGAGGTCGGATAGGGGCTAGAGAGGGTTCGGCGCGCGAGTTGGCTGGGAGTGAGAGATCAAACAGAAATGGATTCGTTGAATCCCGTGTTGCCAGGGGCCGAATCTTTGCGTTGGGAATCCCCGCGTCTCTTCAGAAATGCGTTCGCGTCGTTCGCAAAGTCCAGCCAGCGAGCGCAATTCTGGTGAATGTGGGTTACTTCCACCCTCTTTCCTTAGCCCTTCTGTCAAACCACAGGTCCCCTTCCCCCCGTTTGCCCTCCTCTCTGTAGCCGCTGCTGCCCTCGCCTCTACTCTGGCGGGCACACGGGGAGTGTTTTGAGAAACGAGTTTGAATTAGCGTTGTAGTGCTTGCCTTTCCCGTTGAAGTGCAAAGGACTCTGCGAGGCGGGAGGGGCGGTGTCGCTTTTGTACCTGCCTCTGCTCTCGCTCTGTCTAACTCTCTTCCTATCCCGCCCTCTCTCCCCTCGTCGTGCTGGACGACCAACTTGTGTGGCCCAGAGATAAGGGCGGCCAGCGCAACAGCAGCCGAATAAAGAAACACTTTCCAAAGCCGCCCGCCCGTCCGTCCTCGTCCACCTCGCCCGCGCCAAATTTCTGACGTCGCCGTTGCGTTCTTTTCTTGTTTCAGGAGGAGGAATGCCGGAATTCACTGGACCCCAAGTACTCGCATCTCAGCGACGACCTCCACGTCGAGATCTCTGCCATGGCGCCTCCGGCCGAGGCGCACGCCAGGATAGCCTTCGCGCTGGCCGAGATCCGGAAGTACATGGTACCTGACAGCAACGACGAAATCCGCCAGGTAAGCCCGCATTTTTTTTTTGTTTTCTTTTCTCTTCTTTTCTTTGGAGGGACGGACGGCGCCAGGGGAGGCTCGTGTGCCCGGGCTGGCGACAGGCGGGGGTGGGAGCTCGGGCCGCATGCCTTTGTGCTCAACGCTGCTGCTGCTGCGGTCCATTGGCGGCCGGATTGCTATTTTGGATCGAACTGCCATATTGGCCACCACAACCACACACTTCCCCTCCTCCTCGCCTTTCTAGCAGATCGGAGGAGAAAGAGAGAAACGGGGAGGGGGGGGGGTTGTTAATGGGTTAGTAGTTTAATGAAAATAGTTTGATGTGATTGGAGATCGAAAAAGCAATCGGAGTGGTCAGCTCGCTGGCTGCTATAGCCTCCTTCCCCCTCATCATTGCAGCAGCCCCCCTTCCCTCCCCAGCCACCCCCGCCTCTGGGTAATCAGAGCCCCTTGCCCTCTAATGTCTCTACTGCCGGGTGTGGAAAGGAATGGCGCGCTGGGGCAGGGCGTGGCGTGGCGGAGCCGGAGCGAGGCTTAAATGATGACGGCATTCCACTCTGCTGCAAAATGTATCTCCCTCTAAACACTTCCGCGCCACAGCTTCGCTACGCAGCGCATACCGTTGCCCACCCGTCTGTTGGCCTGGTCTGACCGTCCCCCGCGCTTGTGTGGACCACGTCCACGACGGCGGCCGAGCGATATGAACCGAAATACCACACCACCGCTTGCCTTGTTGAGACGCCTGCCAGCTGCTGCTGGACGGCAGTCAGCCTCGGGACTTAAAGGGTCAGCTGGGGGCGGGGGAGTGCTTTCCATTTGCTCCCCCATTTATCGACGTGTGGTACACCGCAGGGGCCGTGTGTGTATGTGTGTGTGTGTGTGTGTGTGTGTGTGTGTGGCACTCGTAGAGAGAGAAGAAGCACCGGTCTTTTTGCAGGACTGATGTTGGCCGGCGCTGGCGCGCCCCGCTTGTTCGCAGGAGCAGTTCCGGGAGATGGAGATGTACTCGCCGGAGGGTAACGGCGTGCGGGGGGGGCCTGGCGCCCGCGGGGGCCCCCGGGGCCGCGGTGGCATGATGAGGGGCGTGCCCCCGGCGCGGTTCCCCCCGCCCCCGATGCGCGGCGGGGCCGTGTCCCGCGGCGGCGCCCTCCTCTCCCCGCCCCACCCCCGGGCCCCGCAGCCCGCGCCCCTCCGGCCGCCCCCGCCGCAGGCGCTGCTGCCCCGGCCGCTGCCCGGCAAGACCAAGGTGCTGAGCATCCTGGACCGCGCGCGCGTGGCCATGGAGGAGTCCTACAGCTCACCTTACGACGACGACCCTTCAGCCGGCTTCTACGACGGCGCTGGGTGAGTGGCTCATCCTCACACGACATTGCAATTCCTTAATTCAAAAACACATTTCTGTTCTAACTTTATTCTGTACATTCTGTACACCATATAAATTTCACGGCATTAACAGTAAATCAGAAAAACGGTTTTGAATCGTTTTCCTGTCTTTGATACCATCTTCCACCACGCTCAATGTGACACCCTATGGTCTGCGTGTCTTGCTGACAGGTACGGCGGCTACGACGACTACGACGATGCAGCCAACTTCTACAGTGCCAGCGCAGGTTTCACAGGTAAGTTGCGCTCCTTTTTCTATTGATAATTTTATTTTGCATCTCTCTCGCTCCTCTCCATTTCTCTCCCGTAAAACACGCCCAGTTCCTCGTTTCCCCCTTTTCCACGTTTCTTGGCGACAGATCTTGCCTGCACTCAATATTGTGCCGGAAACTACTATTTATTATCTCTCCTTGTTCCGTAATTGGCCTAGTTGTTTTGCCGTCAAAATGCTCCGGAAATGCGATATCATGGCGCTGTGTGTACGTTGCCCAGTAAAACTAAAAGGAGCTGCCGCTAAGAATTGTCCCTAGTTTGTGCTTCTGTAGATTTGGCATTCTTTACTTTAGACGCTATGGTTTATGTGCTTTCGTGTCATTTTTTCGCGTCACGGAATCTTAGTCACTCGGCAAGGTTTTCTCCAAGAAACTGAGAGCACTCTGCTGTTCCCCGTCCAACACCTGTCCTATCTCCGCTGGCCCGTTCCCTCCCTCTCCCTCTCTCCTCCCTTTCTCCTCCCTCTCTCCGATGGGAACTGAACCAGCAGGGCACTTTCCCTATTGATGAGGCCATGCGTCCAAGTTCTCAAGGGGCTGCCCAAGTATCGAAATGGCCCTGCACAAATCCTCCGACGTGCCACCTCATCGGAATCTTGTATGAGATTAAAACTATGTCGTTCTGATGGGCGCGATAAAAAAAGTAAAAAGTGAAATCTCCAGTCAGGGGATAAGCTGGGCTGGCAGTATCTGGCAGTAACGATGAAACAGCGATCCCCTTTTCTTCTTTCACTCTGTTTTCTGTTCGCTTTGTTGGGGTCTATTTTGCTGAGCCGGCCCTTTCGAGAGCTTGGAGGGTGGTCACTAACAAGGAATGTCCCTTTCAGCCCTCCATCCTTCCTCACAGTCCTCAGTCCCTCCCCGGCGAGGTGGGGTCGTTGCATGCAGCAGACAGGTCCGCTTACTGTATGGTGTACCGGACTGGTCGTTTTGTTTTTGTTCCTTTTGCTCGCAGAAGATACCACTAACCGTTGGAAGGGGTACAAGGCGGCCGCTGGGTCCGTGACGCGCTTCGCGCCCCGATCAACACCATACAGCAGGCCGCCCAAGTAGTGAGTGAGTTTGTCTGTGATGTGCTGATGCGATTCCATGCTGAGACTCTACTCTTGGACTCTCTCAAATTAGACAAAGTTAAGGGGGAATTAAGAAAAATATGAAAGAGTATAAAATTGTCACTTTTGTTTTTCATTGTTTCCAATTGATTCGTTTTTAAGTTTGTGACTATTTTCGTATTGACAATTTCAAAGTTTATGGTTGAGAGTGTCTATAATCTTAATGCTAATAAGGTCATATGCTAGTCATGGTTACTTGAGCTAGCGGATATTTGATTGTTATGTTGGTTGTATCTTCTTGTGTTATGGGCGCAATTGGACAATGTAGCACGTGTCCCGTGGCACGTCCGGCAAGTGGCTGTCACAAATGTGTTACGAGTTAATGAATTCCGTCACACCCCTCATATCCAGTCTTAGTACATTTAAAAATTAAATTACGGCCTTGCAAGTTCGGGAACTTTTGAAAGCAAAGCTACAATGTGCTGGACCAATACGCACTCTTGATTTATTGGAGCGCTTAGTTTAAAACTGCGTTAAAATTATCACTGTGTGCTTGTTCTTCCACATTTTATACGCTAAGAGCAAGAGCAAGAGCAAAATAATTGCCCGTTCACATTCCACATATGACTACGTCGTCAGCATGCATTGCCCTACTAAGTCAGTCATACTAAGAAGTTTGACTTAGATAAATGAAGTCAAATTTGATATTATCGGAACTGATTCAGCTTGCACTTATGTAGCCTTGTGTTCCTGTCGGCTTCAGTTAGCTCAACTGTACAGTAAATTGCAAGATATTTTGACTGCAAGCTGTCTTGTCATCCCTCATGATATAGTTCAGTGATATTTTTGTTGAATGTAATTATGGGAATGGAAGTATGATTAAATTAGAGCTAATGTCAGCTCCTTGTATATGCATATATTCTCTTGTACAAAAGGTTAAATAATTTAAAATACTTCGTCTAGAGTTTGTTACTTATATCCTGTTTCTGTTTTAAAAACACCCCTAAATGATAAAAATGAAAAAACACACCCTATCTTGTCCTACTTATAAATGCATTGTTAAAACGGTGATATATCGTAAGTCTTAAAACTGTATAATAAAAGTAAAACTCTAAAAGTACATTCAGTGTTGAACAATTAAATAAACATTTCAACATGTCTGCCGGGATCAATAAGTGTAAAAAGTGTTTAATTTGTGATGATGCACAAAGAACTTAATCTTGCAAAACAAAAAATTCACAAGATTTTTTTCCTCCACGTAGTCGGCCCCTGTTTCTATTGTGATGACTCGCAGGTTTCCATACCTCCACATTTAAATGTGTTCAGCACTGGATTAAACAAACATTGCTGTGTCAAAAATGTACGAATATTGTTTAAATTCTATCTAATAAAGAATGATAGAACGGTAAAACTGTTTGATTTTATATCCACAATTAACACATTTCCAGCAATATCGGAAACTTCGGATTGGAATTTGTGTGAAGGTAATTCTACTTTCCGTTTCATTGGTGTTTTGTGCAGTCCATACATGCTAATTATAAATTCCGCCTTAAATTTTGCATTAAACTATATGTGAAACTGCTAAAATAGTGTACGCTGTTAATTATAATTATAAATATCACTTTGTGAAATCAATGTTTTTGAAGCAACTAACATGAGTAAATGTTCTCTTAAAAGCATTTGCTTAGTAGGAGACGTTCTCTATATTTCTCCTAGTTTTAGTGTATAGAATTTATAGTTAGCATCATATATCCTTCATACTTCGTAGACATTTTAGTGTCAAATAAACCTCATAAATAATGTGTATTGCACTGGAAACTAGATGGTAGGCTAAAACTCATTCTTCTTTGCTCTTTCGCTGCCACAAAAAAATCAAATTACATTAACCCAAACAACAATACGGTCATTACTTGGGCTGAATAAATAAACACAAATAGGAGCCATAAGCATAAATTGTAAGATTACAACAAATAATTAAATTTCAAAAATGATAAACGTGAAGTGTGTGTGGAATTTGCATGGTATCCACTTCAATCCCCTTTCATCGAATGGGTTATAGTTTGATACAATTGCTTTGCTATGGTATAGCGGAATGTTGCACGTGTCTCCAATGTTTTAACAAGTAGAATACTATTTAGGTCGTTATTTATATAGAAAAGTAGTTCATGATTGGGCTGTACTTTTTTGTAGCTATTCTTTGGTCTTTTTTTCTTATTTTGAAAGAGAACATGCCCTGATCCCCATGTCCCTTAAAAATGTTCAGTTTTGTTTTGTAAAATTAGCCGTTAAGTTTAAAGAAAAGAACACTTCCAAGTTAATAAATATTTTGACTTGATTGTGGCGCAGGTAAGTTTTGACGGGGTTTTGGCGCTTTCAGAATGTCCCTTGCCCTATACCCTTTCATACGATGGGCCTGCCCCGCGACCCCTTCCACCCCTGAGCCGTCGCTCCTGCAACCCGCTGACCCGTGTGCTCTGTTCCTCCAGGCTTGTCTCACGGCCACATATTGTGACTGCGGCTACCCGCGGGTCTGGACGCCGCTCTGGACTCTGGCCTGGACACCTTTCCGCCACTCCTGTCTAAGGGATGGTCTGCACAACGGGAACGCCCTGGAACCTAAACGAACATGTGAGTACAAGGAACAAACTCTTCGCATGCGTGCCTTCGGCGCGACCCGTATACTCCCCTGGCTGACACGACTCCCTGGTTTGCTCTCCGCCAGCAGGTCGAGGTTGTTCCACCGTTTGCCGAGGACCAAGCACCGCCCTGGACGCCAGGACCGCCCAGCTCTGGGTGTGGAGCACTCAACCCGCCGCCGGCACGGCCTCCGACTGTGATAGCAGCATCTCGAAACAACCACCATATAAGCACGTGGGTAGGATGGGGATTCCGGAGAGGGAAATTTATTGCTCAGTCGTCGAAATTTTTGTACTGTTGTTTAATCGTGTTTGTTAGCTGTTTCACTTTTCTAAAGAAGAAGTTTAATATTATTGTTGCCCGACCTCTCCCTATTTCTCGCTCCCTCTCCTTTTAAGCTTTTCTGTGGGATGAGCCTTTTCGTTAAAATAACTTTACATATTTCCTGCGCGCTGGCAGGCTAGCGCTCTTGTACTTCCGTTTTGGTATCTTGTATACGAAAAACGATGTCGGGAAAATGTTGCTGCTACTTAATGTTAGCTGTTTATAAGTTTGATTGAAACGTAGTTGTGTGATGGCTTTGTTTCGAGGCTCAACCCTTTCCGTGTCGGTGTCTGACTGCTCCGATATCTTTTTTCTTACTGTAAATGTCTACCATCGTGTTTCCTGTTTTTACTCGACTTATTTGTTAATAAAAACATACATCTTTTTTCCAATGGAGTCGGCGTTAATAAATTTCTCATGCCCTATATACTTCCTACTCTACACGACCACATCATACCATAAAGAACACGACTCTGAAGTCGTCATAACAAAACAAAACACGTTTTATAACAAAATAAGCAGGCCCTTCGCACAGCCAAACGGAGGTGCCAGCACTACTCTTTTCACTTAGGGGGCAACCCTGTTTGACCGACGGCGTTTGGTCGGGCCGTGAGCTCCAGGAACCCAGGCCTAAGCGGACCTGTACGTCTTTATATACGTTTTAGGTTTTGTTACCAGCCTTGGATCTAAGAAAATACTGTCTCCATGTGCTTGGGAAAAACGGAGTAAACATTGAATCACAAACAGATTTTGCCTCGACGCCCGAGTGGTGCAGAGAGCCTGGACTACTCTAGAGAGCCCCACAAGCACAGCAGACACTTCGTTATCAGCCTCGGGGAGGCTACCGTGTGGCAGATCTCGGTGCGACTGCTCGGCCTCGCTCCACCCTTAAGAGCGACTGAGAGGCAGCAGCGCTGCGCGCCTGTTGCCCCCCTGAGGGGAGCTCGCCTGCCAGCCTCGGGATCAGGTTGCTGTATGAATACATGACGTCGTTTTATCATTTCCCTCTGTCACCCGTCGCTGTCGCTGCCTCCCGAGCCGAGGAGGGGAGCGAGAGCGGCTGTGCCGCGGCACGTGGGAGCGCGCTGGGTTGCCTACCCCGCCCACTGCAGGCGCTCGGGGGGCGGAGGCAGAGTGCACAGAGAGGGGCCTGGGGGACGGCGGCGGGACCGTGTGCGATCGACAGCCTATATTTGCTTCCGCTCACGTAGGCGGTGGACGGATGCCCACCACAGGCCGCAGCAGGGCCGTGGCCGTGGCCCCGTGGCGCGGTGTGATGCGGTGGTGAAGGCCTCCCAGTAGGTGACCTCAGCAAACAGCGCAGCGGGGCAGGGGGCAGGCGGGGCGGGGCGTGATGCCTGCGAGATACGGGGGAATTGATTGGAGTGGGATAGTGCCTCGGCCCCCAGCGCCACGGTCGGGAGCAGGGGTGAGGGCCATGGGGGCAGAACCAAAACCCACCAGAGCCGCTCATTTGGAAGGATTTGTCTCGCTGTCGACAAAGTTTCATTCATCTATTGGCACAGCTGATTCTAGCACGAGCATGGTGGGCGGGCAGGCTTATCACATGCTTTGGAAACTTCTGATGGCCATGGCCATAGGGCTACGGCCCGTCGGTTGGGGACTGCTAAAATTTGATTCCGTCAAGCGAAAAAATAAACATCTCTCCAGTCCGCGGGAAAAGGTCGATACCGTATTCTTCGCGCCCTGGCGATCGGATACAGGTCGTATGCACAGAGCCGACTGAACACATTTGAGATAAAAAAAAATTGCACCCCCTCTTCTCTCGTACAAAACCAGACATAAGGATCACTTGAACGATTCCCAAACTTTTCATAGTAAATAGTTATGTACTTTTTCATACGCAGCTGACAGAAAATTCTGCACCTGCTCTTGCGTATTTTTTATTTTATATGAAAAAACCTGTTCATACTTGCCCACGATTTTGTTCACATTTGTATATAAAAAGAAGTTCATAACGATTTAGTGTGTTGTCGTCAGTGGAGGCATTTCGTCAAAACTCATATGCGTGGTTGAATGATTTCGAGGGGACGACGAAAACCCGGCAAAAACCACAAACGCATTACACACGTGTTGTGGCGGAGGGCGAGGAGGCGAGGCGCACGGTGTGTGTACACTGCGTGTCGTCGTGTGCGCACACCCCGCCAACATCCGCCAAGGCAAACAAGTGCGGCGCCTTGGCCGAGCCGTCAGAGAGCTCAAAGGGAAGGCTGAGCGTGACAACGCCCCGAGATGATCGGTCCTAGGGGCGCTCAGCAGGAGCGCGCCCCGGGTAGAGCTGGTAGAGCGCCCCAGTGGCCGCCGTGCGCAGCTATTCGAGGGTGTCACCGCCAGCCGGCCGGCCCCTCGCAGCGCAGCGCCGCTGGAATCTCTTCGCACCGACATATTTTCGCGTCCATTTTTATTTCTCCTCGTCTGGACCGCTTTGCACGATGGAGCTGGGGAACCTGATTTCTCCGACCCCGTATATGTGATGGAGGGATGATAGCGCGCCCCCCGAGGCGCCCCCGAGTTGTACCCCTGTCACTCGCACCTCCCGCCCCCACCGTGCACCCTTCTCTCTCTCTCTCTCTCTCTCTCTCTCTCTCTCTCTCTCTCTCTCTCTCTCTCCCTCCCTCCCTCTCTCCTTCTCTCCCCCTCTGTGTGTCTCTCTCTCTTCCTCTCTCCTTTTCTCGCCATCCTCCCTCGGCCCCTCTTCCTCCCCCGTGCCGCCGCGCCTCCCCATATGGCCCTTGGCGGCCCGGCTCGTTCGGGGAGTCACATTGTTTCAGTCCCCTTCCACTCCCATCCCCTGCGAGTCTCATGGGTGTTGGGAGAGGGTGTGAGAGCGGGGTGGCGGGGTGGTGGTTGGGGGCGGGGCGTGTGGGGGCGGATATTCACCAAAGAGCCGTAGTGCTGCCCACAGAGGCCACCGCGGTGGGGCGGGGGTGGGCAGGGGGACTAGTGGGACCGTGGGACCCACCCCCACCCCCTCTCCCTTCGGCCGCCGCGCAGAGGATCGAGGGCGCGAATGATTTGGGGGTAATGAGCCTTCCAGGCAGTGGGGTGGAAGGTGCTACTGGGGCGAACTGGGGGTGGCAGGGAGGGGGAGCGCATCATCAGCCTGCTCTTGCCTTTCCTCCCGCAAATTTCATTGCATTCTTCTTTTCCCCTCCGTGGCTCCGTCATATTGGATTTTATCTTCAAAAAGAAGAAGGGAGATTGCGGTCGCACGACGACAGGGACGGGGGGGAAGACGGCAGTAGCAGGTTCCTTCTGGCGAGGCGGAAGAGACGGGGAGAGAGAGGGAGAGAGAGAGAGGGAGAGAGAGAGGGAGGGGGGGGGGAGGGGGAGGAAGGGAGGGGGCCTAGGAAAATAATAAAAATGTTACGAGGCCGGTCCGGACAGGAGGTCAGGTCTCTCGGTCAGGTCACAGAGAGGGGTTTGATTCACGTCGACCGTGACCTGTTTAGGCGTCTCTCCCCTCGCCCCCCCCCTTCCCTCCTATCTCTCTCCTTTGCGCTTCCTCGCCCGCAGGCAGGGTGAGGTGTGTCAGCGGAACAACAACGGCGCGCGACCGCGGCCCTCCCCGCCACTCACTCCAGGGCACTGCCAGGACACTGCCAGGGCGGTGCTTTTGCTTGGCGGCGCTTGGCGTGGCGGGGCGTGGCTGTGGCTGGCAGCACGACAGTCGGCCTGGGCGCGGCCCCCGGGCCCGCGGGGAGCCCCGGCTGCAAGTGCGACAACGCCAACTTAAAGCTGTGCGGGCTGCGCGCGCCGCGGGACCTCACGTCAAGAGCGTCACGGCAGCGGCACACATAGCAGAGAGTGTAAACTAGAAATAAACAAAGAGCGCTTACCATTATTTTCTCCGTGCTTGTTATTATTTCAAGCTTGCCGTCATGCTGATGTGAGGGTGCGCCTGGTTATGAAGAACAAGAAGAGGTACCGCCTGGTAGCGCTAGCAGGCGGTGGCTTGGCGTAGCCCTGTTCCTAAATGAGCAGATGAGCGGCAGTCCAGCAGCAGAGGTGAAGGTTGTGTGTCGTGTGCAGTTCATACAGTAAAGGGCGGATCTACGCATCGAGCATCCTTCTCTCCAAAGACCAAAGATAATTACGACGGTCATTCGCAATTTGAAAACTGGTGTTAATAGTTTATTTTTTTTACAGTGTGACCCCTGCGGCTGCCCTCCAGGTGGACCTTGAGCAGCAGCACGTCGTGGGCATCATATCGTATATGGCATCGAACCCATCTTCAGATGTTCAGCTAGGTCTTCGAGGTGCTTCAGGATGCTCTCTCTCTCTCTCTCTCTCTCTCTCTCTCTCTCTCTCTCTCTCTCTCTCCTCTCTCCCTCCCTCTCTCCCTCCCTCCCTCTCGCACATTCAGGGCTGCGCTAGCCCGCGGGGACCAACAGCCGGCGGAGGAACAAGCTCCCGAACTGAGCTGGACCCCCCGGCGGGATCCGTGCGGAGGCTCGTCCTGAAAAAGCGTGTGTGATAATTACATTAGGCTTTGGGATGTGTAAGGGAGCCCAGCGTGACACCGGGGGACGAAATGATGTAATCATTACATAACGTACAGCCCTAACATCAACCTTGGGCGCAGTTATCATAGTAAACCACAGTTTGTTAGGTTTTTCAAAACATTTATCTCATAATTGTTTCTCTGTACGGTAAAGTAAAAAATTAAATTTAATACGTCCTGCTTAAATCATTAAAAGTCGACAACTTTACACCGTGTTGAATCCTCCGAACAATTGCGATTTCTTGGTGCTGCTTCGTAATTGAATGTTTTACTTTTTGACATGAAGGACCTTTAACTAAGCACTGAACACTGAATTTTCACCCTGTATCGAGGCCAATAGCAGATTGCTAGAGTGGAGGCTCACCAGCTAAGCAACAACTTTCTTCCCCTGTTCTTTCCACTGTTACTGTCAACTAACAACGGCATACCGACTGTCCCAAATACATTTTCCCCAGTAAGAGATAATTGTTTACCCTAACGAGAATATATTATCCCTCCACGATTCTACTTTTACTTTCCGATCAACTTTCCCCCGATCGTTATTCACCAGATTACGTACGCTCTGCTCTTCCTACCTCCACCTGTGAATAATCTCTCCCCCCTCCGCAACCACTTCTCCTCCCTCCCCCACTCCGATCCCCCTCCATACTGCTTTCCCCGGGGGCCTCCCGCGCTGCCCCCCCGCAGCTGCAACCGATCAGCCTCCGCCCCCTCCTCCCCTGCGCCCTCCTGTCGCTCACCCCGGGGGCTTTGTGACACGGCCCCCTCTCCTTTCACCTCCCTCTCTCCCCCATGACCGCGGGCTGCGCGCGCGGGGCCCATGGCGTCCTTTCCGCCGGTGTCAGGGGAGCACTTCCAGACGCAAGCCCGCGGCCCTGGGATCAGTCTCCGACCGTCAGGACTGTCAGCCGTGGGCCCCGGGCTCCCGGCCCCCTTTCCCCTCGGCTTCCTCCTTCTCCTCCTCTCCGGCCCTGTCACTCCACTTTTGTTCATCTCCTCCGTCGGACACTGAAAGCCCGGACCTGTTTGCCTCCATACCTTCCAAACGGTCACCTTCAACCGCGTGGAAACTGGTGGCAATAGGCCGACTGACAAATCAGTGACCGCACGTCACTGAGGCTGGTCAGGCGGCAAATAATTTATTCAGACAAAATTCTGGTAACTATTTTTTTGTGATCCTTCAAATTTTGCAGATATTGCTTTCTTAAAATACACACACTGAGAAATCCTTTGCGAACGATTACAATCACAATAAACATGCGTCATTCTAGCGATTCCACTGCAGACCAAAGCGGTTATGCCCCAGGGAATTCCCGTTTCTCTTTTGCACACTCACCTTTTTACTCGCACGCCATTTCTCTGTCCATCTGGGCCTGCGCCAGTCGTGTCCATTCACCATGCTCCAAGCCTCGCACACAGCGTAGTCTGATAAATAAATTGCAATGACGTTGACGTATTCTCTTTGAACCCCCCACCCCCACCCTTTCTCTTTCTCTCTCTTGCTGCCCTCCTCTCCCGATCTTTTGTAGCCGTCCTTTTTTCAGCCGTCATCCGCAAAATTCTTCAATTTCCCTCTTCCTCGATAACAAACAAGAGTCGGAGCTCTTTTTGTTTTTTTCATACGTTCTCTACACCAGTGTTTTGCCCTTCCTCTCTCCCTTTAAATCCTTTTACCTGTTCGCAAACATGTCGACTACTGACGACACTGTGATCTTTCCTCGTTTTTCTCGTAGCTTGTAACATTAATGAGATCCACAGATCCACGCGCAAGTGTGTGTGTTCGTAGGGTTGAGGGGACGGTGGGAAGGCGTGCGTGCTTGTGTGCGTGCATGTTCGCGCGTTCCGCAAAGAGCCTTCCAGACGCACGAACACGCTTGTACACGCAATAAAATATTATGGACTTTTTAATTCAAAGTAAGCGGTGCATGTTGACAGAAATCCGTTCGCTACGAATAAAAAAGTTCCAAAAGTTCATAAGTTTTACTGTGTAAAAGGGAACAGGGAGCATGGAGGTATGTAAAATACCTCGTCGCACTCAGAAGTGGCCCAATAAAAGCAATTTTCTTAAGTTATACTGGAATGTGGGTTCTTTACGTCTAACTTCGCGACCGGTCGTGACCAAATTTGCGCCCGTGTGAAATACGTTAATCGATTAAAACATAAAGTTGCCCCACAGGCACGCCCTGCTCACATGGACTAGGGTGGAAATGGCTGGAAGAACACTCACCAGCGTCCGTTATGTAAAGTCACGCGGCTTTCATTTGATTGTTATTGTTATTGTTTCCCGTTTGGCACAGCCGCGTGACCACATCCTGCTGAATACCGCGGGAAAGTACAA
>NW_026267138.1:1681806-1683258 GCF_000697945.3 Frankliniella occidentalis | reverse complement strand
TAGGAAAAAATGGAATAAAGTAAAATAGTTTTCTGACACAGGGGGGAGATAGAGGAGGGGAGGGTCGTTCCACTTCAAACAGACATAGGAACCCCCAAACATTAGAAAACTACCATCAAAAAAGGTACGATCAGTTATTTGTCTAATTCCTAATAGAAAATGGGACGTTCCTGATAGTTTTCGGCCTGATGGTATTGTTTTGATAGTAAAGTTGGGCTCTGATGGTAAAATTCTGATGGTAATTGCGTTCTGGTGGTTAGTATACTACTGGTAAATTTCCTTGATGGTAGCGTCTTTAACGGTGAAGTCAGCAGCGGGCCGCCCAAGGGCCAAGATTCTACGTCACCTGTGTAAACTTTCAGCGCTGAGCACAATGGTGGTGTCAAAATTGACCTACCTTTAGCCGTTCTCCTAGAAATCACAGGGTGATAAAGGTAATTTTGTTTTTATGTAAGCAAACGATAAAGTATGTGATCCTCTTACACCACACAAAGCCGTTTTACCGTGAGACACATAGTTTCGTCAGGCCAATTATTTGCTAGATCGAGGCGATCAGGAAAACATCATTCTGACGGTACTAAAAGTAACTATCCGAAAATGTCAAATAACCATCAAAGATGTTTGTACGATCAGAAAAAAAACCCATCAGAATATAAAAATTATTCTGATGGCTTACACACCATCAGAAATTTTGGGTCTATTAGCACACAAAAAGGAGGTAGGACAAGCTGACTGCACCGGAAATTTTACGATCAGGGAAAAAATACCACCAAAAAATTGAGATAATACCATTAGGTTTTGAAGGAACGATTAGAAAATAACCATCAGAAACCTTGGATACGATAAGGAATCAGGGCATTTCGATCAGGAAATCCTGATGGAATTTACACCAGTGGGGGTCCCTCCTGCCGGCCTGACCACATTGTGGTCATGAAATGCCGGTCCCTCCTGCCGGCCTGACCACATCGTGGTCAAGAAATGCCGGTCCCTACTGCCGGCCTGACCACATTGTGGTCATGAAATGCCGGTCCCTCCTGCCGGCCTGACCACATTGTGGTCAAGAAATGCCGGTCCCTACTGCCGGCCTGACCACATTGTGGTCAAGAAATGCCGGTCCCTACTGCCGGCCTGACCACATAGTGGTCATGCAATGCCTGTCCCTTCTGCCGGCCTGACCACATTGTGGTCATGAAATGCCGGTCCCTCCTGCCGGGCTGACCACAATGTGGACATGAAGTGCCGGTCCCACCAGCCGGTCTGACCACGATGTGGTCATGAAGTGTCGGTCCCAGCTGCCGAGCTGGTCACATTGTGGACATGGTCCTGACTGTCCCGTGTGCCGGCCTGACCACACTGTGGACATGGCGAGGACTGCTGCACTCCCCTCCTGTCGGGCTGACCACATTGTGGGCATTTCGGCCGCTTTTTATGCCCTATGCGACCGTCAGACCC
>NW_026267138.1:1670068-1672753 GCF_000697945.3 Frankliniella occidentalis | reverse complement strand
GGTTAGTCAAATTGCGGTTGCTGTTACCGAAAGTTTTGTTGCTGTAACCAAAAGTTTAGTTCCTGGAACTAAAAATAATTAGCCCTCGTGGCTGAAAAATAGACAGTCCCCCCCGACCAGGCCACAGAGCACATTTCCCTTGGTGATTAAGTCTGCTGGGTGCATCTTAACAGCGCATTTTACCGTCCCAGTTCATATGTGTTACACTGTAACTCCCAGCCGCCCTGTCAGACAGCCCTGCGCCGCCCGCCCGCGTCCAGACAGGCTGGACGGACAGGCGACGCTCCTGTCGCACACGGCGTAAACTTTGTCGGGGGTTCGCTAATTAACGCAGCCGGCTTATCTTTCTCTGACGCCCCGCCACGCTCACGCTCTGCTCCGCCCCTCACGCTCACGACAAAACGAGCGTGACGGACAAGCGGCGGCACGCCACCCCGGCGGCGAACTCACGCACGCGAGAGAGTGGTGAACGCGGCCGATGCATTCTAGCTGGTAACTAGTCGTCGTCATGAGGGACAGGTTCCCATGATCAGCCCCGGCCATGAAATACTTTCAACCGCTGCGGCCCACGCCCTCCCATTATGGCGTGTATGTATGTTCATCAGAGTCATACTAAGGGTCAAAGCCTGCTCATCGGCAGTTAAATCAAATGGCGAATTAGTTTTTATTTTACCCTGGGCATTACTCGCACTTTAGTTGCACTGCAACCCATCCACACTCTTCCCGCTCTCCGGCCGCTGCTGTGCTACTGTTTCTGCGCTGCTCTGCGCGAATTTCAGCGAATTTCACGCCGCGATGGATTTGCGAGGACGCAGTAGAGCCGCGGCGTGGCGTGGCGCGCCGCCGCCGGTTCGTGCGTGCTCCCGCATTCTGTGCCTGCGATGATTGGCTGTTTGTCGTTGCTTATGGAGCGCGCCCGCCGCCGTCAAACATTGCCGCCGCCGCCGCCGTTCTCGCGAACTGTTAAAAATGTTCCTCCGCGGCCCCTCAGCTCGACGGGAAGCGGCGGAGAGCGCGGCGGCGGGCGGGGGGCAGCGGGCGGGTGGTGGGAATGCATTTTTCAGTTGCTGTCACGCTGCTGCTCGCCGGCCCAGGCTGCCGCCGCCCCTCGCGCCGTTCCACCTGACTGCCCTTCCTCCTGAAACACAAGAAGCGGCCGCGATAAGGGAAGCGCGCGGCCTGCCGGCCGAGCACGGGCCAGCCACCCTGTGTGGGCAGCGGCCACACCGTACCCCACTACTATAGCGACTCTGAGGCAGGCGATACCGGCCGCAATCCGAATCGGACCTGAAAAAAGTGCGCTCGGACTCACCAAACACTACGCCGCGGGCACTGTGTCGGGGAAGGGTACGTATAGGTATATTAAAGGTACAGGCTTACATTTCACCAGAATCAACCTCATAGCATTCTGTATTAATCCAAGAAACCTGCCGCACAATAAAAATGCAAAACCAAAAGAACATGTATGACATAACAAACCTATAAAGGTACGAAAAATTCACTGTCCATTTCAAGTGCATTACAGATGGATCCAGGTACACGCGACATTAGCTTCGCGCACCCATTCGGTGTCGTTGGTGTGATCCTCTGGGGACGGGCAAGTGTCAGGATCATGAGAGTAGAGGCCTATCTTCTCTACTTCGTGCCACTTCACACCCGGGTGGCACCCCCGCTCACACATCTCGCACTCTTGGGGGCAGTACCTGAGGTCAGTTCTGCACCAGATCTGGACGTGCAGCAGGGGGTTCGCCGTCAGCGTGGCCTTGACTGCGGCCCCGTGCACCCAGGCGTGGGGGCAACGTCCCACCCCAACCGCAACCTCCAGCCTCCGCAGCGCCGGGGCCGTGACGGGCGTGATGCCCTGGAGCATCTCCTCGTCAGGCTCGGCGTCCACGTCCAGGTGGCGCAGGGCGGGCAGCGAGGGCAGCGCGCGGAACAGCGGCCGCACGTCCTGGCAGAGCAGCGGCCGCGCGGCCGTGAAGAGCCCCTCCAGGCCCAGCGTCTCCAAGCCGGACAGCCCGGGCGAGATGAGGGCCTCGACCAGCTTGCTGAAGTCTCCCACTCCCAGTAAGTTCGTTACGATAACATGTCGCAATTGTTTGGCTCGGCGGAGTAACTTTGCAACCCTATCTAAATCCACTCCTTGCGAAATGGATATGTAAACTTCTCTGAGCGTTTTGCACTCCGCCACCGACTCTAGCCCGCTAATACTACTGTCGCATCGCAGAACTCGGAGCCTTGGCAGGGCAGCTAACAGCTCTC
Source organism: Frankliniella occidentalis (assembly GCF_000697945.3). Taxonomy (NCBI): domain Eukaryota; kingdom Metazoa; phylum Arthropoda; class Insecta; order Thysanoptera; family Thripidae; genus Frankliniella; species Frankliniella occidentalis. Next base: position 1,670,491 of record NW_026267138.1, on the reverse strand, counting down.
CCGTCATTGTGATCTTCGCCAAGTTGCAATATGTGTCGATCGCAACCTTCTCCAGGGTAGCCGCATGCCCGGCCAGTATGGTGTCCACAAAGAATGCCGAGTTTCCGCCGATCGTGCCGATGAAAGACGTGAGAGACGCCCTGGGCGGCCCATGTACATCGGGGTGGGTGGTTTGAAGTGGAACATCGACATCGAGCGAGTCCAGGCCGGAACACGTCGCGACAGTCCTGATCAGCACGTCGGCTTTAGTTTTCTCTAGGGAGATCCGTCCTATACGAAGCACAAGTCTCCTCAGGCGCCCGAGTGACTCCTGGTTGCGCACGGCCAGGGCGTACTCCGAGGCGTTAAACGCCTCCTCCATGTGCGAATAGAGTTTCAAGCATGCTACAGCGCACCTGGTCGTGGCCGCCGCCAGCGTCGGGA
>NW_026267138.1:1667490-1670018 GCF_000697945.3 Frankliniella occidentalis | reverse complement strand
CGCAAAACTCGGAGCCTTGGCAGGGCAGCTAACAGCTCTGCCGTCATTGTGATCTTCGCCAAGTTGCTATATGTGTTGATCTCAACCTTCTCCAGGGTAGCCGCGTGCCCGGCCAGTATGGTGTTCACAAAGGATGCCGAGTTTCCGCCGATCGTGCCGATGAAAGACGTGATAGACGCGCTGGGCGGCCCATGTACATCGGGGTGGGTGGTTTGAAGTGGAATATCGACATCGAGCGAGTCCAGGCCGGAACACGTCGCAACAGTCCTGATCAGCACGTCGGCTTTAGTTTTCTCTAGGGAGATCCGTCCTATACGAAGCAGAAGTCTCCTCAGGCGCCCGAGTGACTCCTGGTTGCGCACGGCCAGGGCGTACTCCGAGGCGTTAAACGCCTCCTCCATGTGCGAATAGAGTTTCAAGCATGCTACAGCGCACCTGGTCGTGGCCGCCGCCAGCGTCGGGACTCGGCCCGTCACCCTCAGCTTGTCGAGGCACGGGGCCAGGTGCAGCACCGCGCCCGCGTTGGGGTGGTCGTCCCGGAGCGATCGGTGGCGCCAGACGTCCCGGTGCAGGGCTAGGCCACTCAGCCTCTGGCACACGAGGCGGCAGGCGAGGACGTCCTTAATGGAGACGAACTGCATCGCCATCACCAGCATGTCGTCCGGCAGCTGCTCCAGGGTCAGGGCAGACGCAGACGGTGCCATCTGGACAGGCAAACTGCGTGCTAGGAACAAGATGCAATGCAAGTCGTTACTGCAACTCTTGAAACCACACGAAACATTGCTGCTTCTTTCACGCACTGTCGGTCGGCTCACCTTGGTGGTAACTGAGGTATGGGAAGTTGGGTTGGTGGCCTGGTTCGAGTGGCACCCGGCCTTGACACTGGACCCGGAGGCACACTGCGAGTGGAGTGGAGTGGTGAGTGTGGTGATCAAGGTCCTCCGAGCACCGCACCGCCGCTCTGCTGTCAGCGGCCGCGATCAGGGTCCTCTAAAACAAAACACGGGGTTGCTTTACATTCACTGGCTTCACCGAGTCTAAATATTTAATTAGATCTAGGTCGCGGCATCTCCCTCAGCTGTAGTTCAAGTCCAGGGCCAGGGAGGCAAGGTGGCGCCAAAATCAAATGCATTCTTGACCCCCCCCCCCCTTTCCTCTCCGCTCCGCCCTGGGACGACCCCTGCGACTCGTCCGTGCCCGTAGGCCGATCCCGGTGATCCGCTGGGAACGCTGTCGGCCTGCCAAGGGACGCGGCGGCGACGCCCGGGGCCCCGCCCGGCCGCAGCCCAGCCTTTTCCGTCTGGGGCGCGGGGGCGCGGGGTCCCTCACCTGTGCGGGGGAAAGGGGTCCAGTGGGTTGATCCCCCCCGCCCCCACCTCTCCCCCACGGGACCGCAAAAGGTACCGCAGAGCTCGCCGCATAGCGGCTGCAGAGACTACTTGGACCCCCCTCCTGCCTCCCGAGCACACCGGCCCGTAGGGGCGACGGGGAGATTTTAAAAATGGACAAGATGTACCCCCCCCCCACCCTCTACCCGACCCGAGGCCGCCCTTCACGGCTCACTAGCACGCGCGGCCCGGTAAAGCTGTGCGCCCTGCTTGCCTGCACAGGCGTGCACTGCAGGCAGGCCGGTACCCGGTATCCATCCCGGAAATAGAAATAGGGGCACTGGGATTTCCGAAGGGGGTACAGATGAGGAAGCTGCTCGACATGAGGAACAAGAACACACTAAAAGCTTATGAAAGTTTTTATTCATAGCTTACGCGCGAGTCGATGTGTGATCATTAACCACGTTTTATACATTTTATCGCAGTAGTATTCTTGTGTCGATAATAAGTATGGTTTTGTAAAGTTTGGCTTCGAAAAACTAAGTTTACACAATCCTTTAAACCATCCCGGCGTTTTCGTTGTCTAGGTTAGCGTACAAACATACTACATTGGTACAATTTTAACTCAATGTAAACGACTCGACTGTCGTAATAAACCTGGGTAAAAGTAGTACCACGGTGCTATATGCATAGGCCCGTTCGAAACTGTTTGTAATCTAACAACAGGCAACCTAACCTCTGCTATTGACTTTCGCTCATCTTCTACTTTATATGGTGACGGCGACTACGTCTCGCCATCCTCAGCCCTACCTCCTTCTTGTTCCTCTTGCCGAACAGCTTCCTTATACACCTGTCGCCACACAACAGTATGTTGGTATCAAATCGAAAACGTACTCGGAAAGTAATGTAATGAAGCGACGACACGTAGCCGGAAAGGTGCAGACATAACCTAAACTGCATTTTGTAATATTGCCGCTCTTGTCATGAATTCAGTGTTTCGTGTGGTAAAGAAAGATTGGTTTAGCAGTTTTACAAGATTAGACTGTTTTGGAAACAGAGAGGGTCTGAAAATCCCCACAAAATTTAATCAGTAATTACAGGGTGTTTTGGCCTCCGCGATGTAACCTCTTTACATCTACTCCCGATCCAGTGAAAGAACTTACTCTGAATGAGAAGTTGCGGTCACCTCCGGTACTTTCC
>NW_026267138.1:1660058-1666225 GCF_000697945.3 Frankliniella occidentalis | reverse complement strand
GGCGGCGCTGCGGGGGGCTGATGAACTGGCTCGAGTGACTGCTCACTGCGCCGAGCGAAGCAGAGCAGAGCGCGCCGCACGGCTGCACAGCAATATGAATATGAATCCAAATCCACTGGGGCGGCTGGGAGAGGGAGAGTACCAGTCGCGCGGTCGGTACCTAAATTAGTACATCGTCCTCGCCGACCAGTGTGATGAGGGGTGGGAATGGGCGATGCGCTGGCGTGGGGGGGACTGCATGGGCGGGGACCACAACGGCCAGAAAATTGGTCAGAGAGAGAGAAGAGAGTGAGTGAGCAAGGGAGTGGGAGCAAGCGAGAGAGAGAGGAAGGGAAAGAAGAAGGTCGGAGAGAAAAGGGGGGGGGGAGGAGGCTAGCCCCTTGGGTCGGGGGCAGCCCCCTCTCGGGCGCACATCCCCAGCTTCACTAGGACCTCACTAGGGACCTGCCGGGCTGGCCCCCGCAGCCCCGCGCCCCGGCGGGGTGGGCCGTGGCCCCACATAGCTCAACGGGGCACGCATCCCTCACCACATCCTTGAGTTTGCATAATATTGCACGCCCTCTGGCCAAAGCGGCCCGGCCGGGGCGAGGCCGTAGTGTGGGGTGGAGTGCTGGCCGGGCTGAGCGGGGGTTGGGGTGCTCTGATGAAAAATCTTAAAGTGAACCCTGCAGCACTATGGAAGTCTCTAGATAGTGAATACTTCAGGAAGTTACACTGATGAACAGTGCTTCGTCTCATACATTGCTGTGACATTCACCGTAGCTTACCTTACGGTGGGAAACAAACAATGATGCTGCATGGCTTCCTTCAACCTCGCGGTAAAGCTTATTGTGTCATCTTTAGGACGCGGCATCCGACAGGAATTGGACACAAAACTAGGAATATCTTTTTAAAGTGCCACACCAATAATTCACACACGCGTTATGACGCTGTGTGCGGCTGTCTAGTTATATTTCTTTTGCGGTAGTGCGTTTCGGCTTCGTCCGGGCGGGGCCGGGTGAGCGAGCACTCTAGTCCGACAGCGATGATGATGTATCGCCGCCTCGGAAAGAGCCAATGAAAATCAACTGCTCTATCCCGGCTGGGGCTGGACACAGCCAGGACGTGCCGTGGCAGGAGGGAGGAGGGGTGGCAGGTCGTGGGGGGTGACACAGCGTGGCCGAGCATGGCCCCACCACCCACATGCGTCCCAGAGAGCACGAACGAGGGCGCTGTCATGTTCCTTGCAGTTGTTGCGCACTGGGAAACTGCTTTCAAACTACGAGCACCACTACCTCCAGACAGCATCCCGGGGTCCAGGGTTTTTCGCTTCTTCACTATAGTTGCGGGAAAGAACCACACGAGCACTACATTTCAAAAGCAACTCCTCACTCGGTTCTAATTGTCTTGTGCTGCGCCTTCTCTTCTCGCATTGAACCACCCCCACCCCCTCGACCGCCTGCCACCTGTAACCTTGGGGTGCTGCCCCTCCAGCGACGTAAGCATTCCGTCCCAACGTGTCCTGGCCCTCTTATCCCCCCTCTCCCCCCTCTCCTCTCCCCCAGCGAGTCTGTAATTAAAGTGACGCTGGCGGGGCGCTTTTTCCGACACACGAGAGGAGTGAGAGATAAAAGAGCCCGCTGCCGGCGGCGTGCTCCGCCAGACCCATCTGTATCGGGACCGCGAAGCGGCGAAGCGGCTCACGGGCAGGCTGCTGCCGCTACAACTACTCCTGCTGCTGGTGCTGGTGCTGGTTGGTGCTGGTGCTGGTTGGTGCTGGTGCTGGTTGGTGCTGGTGCTGGTTGGTGCTGGTGCTGGTTGGTGCTGGTGCTGGTGCTGCTGCTGCTGCTGCTGCTGCCGCTACAACTACTCCTGCTGCTGCTGGTGGTGGTGGTGCTGCTGCTGCTGCTGCTAGTGCTTCTGCTGCTGGTGCTGCTGGTGCTGCTGGTGCTGGTGCTTCTGCTGCTATTACTGCTGCTGCCTCTACTACTGCTGCTCCTGCTGCTGCTACTGCTGCTGCTATTACTACTACTACTACTGATGCTACTGCCGCCGCTGCTGCTAGCGAATTTTTCCGTTTCGCGAGTGGTCCAATTTTATACAAACATCAACGAGTCTGCTATACAGTCTTGGCGAAGCATATAAAAAACGAAGAAAAGAAGAAGGAAACTGTGCAAATGCACGGCTTTTATAAAACCTATGGGGGCCCTTAAGTCATCGTGGGACAGGCGGGCGGGGCCCGGGGCTACTGGACCGCTGGCGCTTTGTTGTAACTAAGCATTGAGAAGAATTGGAACAGCCGCAGGAGGTAAGAGGAGGGAAGGAGAGGGGGAGGAGAAGGGGAGACAGAGAGAAACAGAAATGAGGGGAATAAGGGCAGGGGGAGGGTAGCAGTCGGGAGAGGTCGGCGGGAGCAAACTTCTCTGAAATTGAATGTCCCGCCATCCCTATAGCCAAAGCAGAGGAATGAAGGGCGTCGTTTATTCCTCCCTTCCTCCTCCTCCTTCTCCTCTCCCAGCGGCCGGGCGGTGTTTGCAGCGCACACACAGGCCTTCTTGCGCCCTCCTGGCCCTCTGGCCGTCCCGCCGCCGCCAGCCCGTCTAGCTCCGTGGCCGGTCGGCTTATTTATTTGCAATTTATTTGTTCTGCAACGCCCAGATTTCGAGAAAACGACTCAAGGGGGATGGATTCTAAACGTTGTAAAAATCAATTACAAATGTGGTTAAGACCTAGTTATACGTAAAAAAAAGGTTGGTAAGTTAGTTTTTTGGGAGGGTTGTAAAAGAAAGTGGTGCTATTATAACTGATTAAAATTGGACAAAACTATTTGAAAACAATAATGTCACACTTCTGTCACGGCGTGTTACGGCATGTTTCAGGTAGGTTCTTTGAGAGCTGCTACTCCCGAGTAAACCGCTCGAAACGACCCGCATCCCCGTTTTAGTACTGTCATGATTCCTCTTACTTTGTTTCTGTTTTGGCGGGAAAGTTGTAGAGTGCCGCTCGGGGTCTAAGTGCGCTTGGCGGAGGAAACCTTGCTCCCAGATTTTCAGTAGCAGTAGCGTCGCGGCGTCGGCGGTTCCGCCGCGCCCCGCGCCGCCCCCGCTGCGCCCTCGCATTGCGTAGGCCGTTCCCAGCGGGAGATGAGAGAGGGGATGGGGGAGGAGGGGGACGGGGAGAGGGGGTAGAAAATGAGCATGGCGTCGTGCGTTGCGGGCTGTGGCGTTGGTCGTAGCGAGATTGCCATACCGCACGGTACCAGGCTACGCTACGCCCCGCCACGCTCTGCTCCGCCACGCCCCGCCCCGCCACGCCTCGCAACGCCACGCCACGCAGCGCCCCCGGTGGAATGTAGTAGTCTGCTTGCCAGGCAGCGGCAAAACTGTCGTCGCAACGCCCCGGACGGTCGGGCCACCCCCCACCCCTCCTCGTAAAAAGTCAGGAGGGCGTACCGTAAAGAGTGACAATTAGCCCCTCTCTCCCCGGCATAACGAGTGCACGAAGAGAGCACCCCCCCCCCTGCTCAGCTTCCCCCCCCCCCCCTCTTTCTCTCTCTCCGCAGCTACTCCCCCACCCTTTTGCCTGTCACCCCTTTCCTTCTATTCGCACGTAACTTTTCGCTGGCGCTGCCACCGCTGCTGCTGCTGCTCCAGCAGCCCCTCTGGCATTAAGCGTACTATAATCCCCGTCGTCTGCTGCAGCAAAGACAAAAGCACCCGGGCCGTCGCCACCGCGATGGCTTTGAATCATTTCCACGAAAAACTCGGCGAAACCCCCCTCTTTCTCTCTCCCTCTCCCTCTCTCTTATACATAAATGCCAAATTTTCTCCCTCTCTATCCGCCATTCTCTCGCCCCTTCCCCACCCGCAGCATACAATACATACCGGATGTTTCAGCAGATCAGACACTTTGTTGCGGGACTGCGTACTCGCTGGACCCGCAATGGCCGTGGCGCCTTAAGGGCGAAGGAAGTAGGGAGAAACCTGAAACACAACACTGCTCTATCGGCTCTAAAACGCCGGGTACATGTAACTGAAGCCCCTCCTACGATGGCACACGGCACACCCCAACACGCCTGTGTACTTGCTTGTTTGAGTTGTTCACCTCGGTTCACCGGTTCACCTCCCCATGGTATATCACTAAAAATTGTTTCTTGTATCTCAAGACCTGGTCTTGGATGCCATTGGCGTTCTCCACAAGATCCAAGACCGGGTCTTCAAATACAAGAATACTTTTTACCGTGATGTGATTGCTTTGGTTTTCAAACAAAATTAGTATAGTTATAGTTTCCAAGCACCTTTTGCTTGCCTGAAAATTACCACATTATTTGCTTGGAATCGACTTGGAATTCAAGCAGTCGCCTTAACCGGGTCCCGTGCGAGGGAGTGGCGGGTGCGACGCAGCCCTGTGCGCACGCGAGGCTCGGCGCCGATCATGTGATACCCTGCACCTGGCCCACCGACCTGTTGAGCCGCCCTACCCCCTCTCTCCCGTGTGCCATCTCCTTGTGCAGCAAATTAATTAAGACGCTGAGCCCTCGCGGCGCCGCGGAGCCGGTCGGTGTTTTATTCAGGATCGGGTTTGGGCCTATCTGCGGGGCATCACTTATTCAGCGCGGTGCGGTGGTGAGAGAGGAGCGAGGATAGTGATCCCACGCGAGCCGTGTCTCTGCCGACGGGCGGTTCTCCATAGGGTTCCCTGTAGGAGGGTTCGCTGTAGCGCCCATACGCTGGCCCCGGAAGGGTCTCGCCGCAAGACTGTAAAAAAGGCTCGAGAAAGTGGATGAGCGAGTCGGGCGCTGCATGAAACTCCCATCACTGACTGAAGTAGTTCTGGTCGCGATGTCGTGCAGAGTGGTGTTTGTTAAAGGAGGCTTCACGCAGCGCGCCCCGTCGCTTTACATCGGTTAGGGCTGGAAGCCCTGGAAAGTTTCCAGAAAATTTCAGTAAAATTTGTGGGCGAAAATGAAAAACTTCCCAGAGTTTGGACTTTTTCTGTTATTTTCCGAAAATTTTCGGAAAAATTTTCCGCGGAAAATTTTGAAAATTTTCCAACTCTAGTCGTTGTTTTGGACCGTTCCGACCGGCGCGACTCCACGCACGCAATGAATAGGTCCCGGCGTGCGGCCTCCGGGGTCGTAAAGCAGGGCGCCACCTGAGACCGCGGGCGGCCCACAGCGGGCCTGCTCACTCCTCTCTCCCGCCCCGCCCCGCCCCGCCACGCTACGCACCGCCACGCCCCGCCGTAAAACGACTGTAAACGTGTCCTCGCAACTCCCTATCAACCCGTGGCCGCCGCCGCTGCTGCTCGGTGCTATGCCTTCGTCTTTTCATCTGTCATTTTACTGCAAACCGAAAGTTTTGGGATGGGAGAATTCACCGACCCAGGCAAGATTTGTTCTCGTATTGCCTGTGTTTGTACAGTGGATGAATACGATATTGTATACTGAAAATACTATAAAACAGAAACGATTCACCTGGCGTTCCACGCTTTTCATGCCTGGTGAACCTTTTTACGTTTGAATCACACGAATCCCCTCTCTCGTGCCTCCGATTTATTGAAAATACGAATGTGGCCGTGGGGTTTTGGCTCGCACGCTCTCGTTTCTAGAATCCGATAGCCCCGTTGACCGCTTAGCAGCGCGATAGACGGGCGTGGTGAAGGGGGGGAAAGAGACGAGGGGTAGGGTGGCGGTCGAGGGGAGCAGCGGGGATCCTCTGTCGTCTCTTATTTTGTTGCCGGAATGTATCTGGCTTGCCGGGCAGAGCATCCTCTGATCGAGAGGAATTTTTTTCATTTCGTCGAACAAACGCGTGGCGGTTGGCCGCTGTCAGCCGCTCTCCGGCGGGTCAAATAACACACACGCACACTCACGCACCTACGCTCGGGCTGACCCCTGCTTCCTGACTCATCATATTTATTTATTCATGTATGTGTTTATTTATTTATTGGTGTATCTTTATTTCTACAGTTGTTTTTTTCGATCAGTGTAGATTTGCAGAATCGGCGGAAACGGAATACTGTATGGTTGACGATGTATTGTTCACTGTGAAAAGGTGAAATGAATGGAAATTATATTCCCAAACACTACAAAAGTCATCCCCGGGCTCCAACTCGGCCCCAATCCAGCACACCGCTAAATGAGCGCGCTATGGTCCTGAGGCGGGGCGGGGCGTGGCGGGGCGGGG
>NW_026267138.1:1656567-1659720 GCF_000697945.3 Frankliniella occidentalis | reverse complement strand
GTGGCGCTCAGGTATCGGTATCCGTGTCCGTTCCATCCGACTGGGCGTCGTGGGATGCGTTGCGTCGCTGAGTTTTCCAGTCTCGGTTCGAGTTGTTGTCCGGGGGGAGCGCAGAGGTAAAGGAAGGGAGTTGTGGGGGGGGAGGGGAGGTGAATGCAAACATGGCCACGGGCACGTGACGTGCGGAGCGCTGGTGCTGCTTCTGCCCCATGCCTTTCTGTTTATCGAACACACCGCGCACCCGCGGCCCATTTCTATTTGTTTTTCGGTTTGAAGCGCGCGCTCTTGCCACGTGCCCGCGGTGGAGGCTGCGGCGGACATGTGAGCAGCAGCAGCGTGGCAGGCAACTCCTGCTGCTGCCCGACCAGCAGCCCCGCGGCCGTCACGGGCTCTCCGCCAAAGTTCAGAGCACGAGTGTCGAGTGGCCCTGCGTCAGGTAAAACCCTAAAATGTCAAACTTTCCACCCGTGTCATGAGTTGTTTCCGCGACGCTTTTGGCAGTGCCGGCCGGAGGGTTTGGCCTGCTCGGCGCGCACACGAGGGGTGTTGTTCATGCTTCTGTGTGTTGTTTCCACGGAGGCCTCGCGGGAGTGAGCGTCGACCGATGTGTTGCACACAATCCTCTACCACTACCCCTACCCATATTTTTTTTTCGGCCTGGGAGCTCTTCCTCCTCTTTCCCGTTTCTCGCTCCCCTTCGCCTCACAACACGCTCGCGCAGGGGTGGCCGGCTGGTTCCAACCACTGCATGGAGGTCCGCCCCGGGCGGCCCCGGCCTGAATAAAAGAGAGAATCCCCCTCCCTCCTCCTCCTCCCTCCTCCTCCCCCCAGGCCCCGCACCCGGGACGTTACCACTTGCTCCTCAGAGATTGCGCGCGCGCCCGGGAGAGAGAGACGGACAGACGTAGTAGTTTTACTCTCTGACTTTGGGCGTGCCAGAGGCAGCAGCAGGGTGAACCGCTCCGCACTTGTGGATGTCTGCCTGCTTGCGGCGGGCGGGGCCGGGGCAGGGCCGAGGCGGGGCCGCCGTGGCGTGGCGCTGCAGCCGGCGGCGCCCGGAAGGTGTTGGTGTAGCTCTCTGCCGCTGCTCTCTCCGCTTTTGTTTGCCCGCCTGCTCTGGTTACACACGACGCGGCACAAAGACTCCCGCCCCGCCGTGTCTCCTCGGGTTCAATACCCGGACTTTTAGACGACATGCTGCTGTTGCTGTCACCCTTTCGCCGCTATTCTCTGTCATCCTTCAACGAGGCACCTGTGACTGAGGCCGTCTAGTTCTTAATTGTAAGTAACAGCGAACACTGATAAATTAAGTGTTCAACTGGCTTGGACATGCACGTTCTCAACTCTATGTTGCACACTTTCAAGTGTTTGACTAGGTATTTGAATACTATAAAGTATTAAACACGAAGTGTTCAACATCAGGGTTGGCTATGAGGCCTGTGACACATTAAAGTGTTCAAAGTTACAGTTGAACTTCGAAGTATTTAGTGTGAAACATAATGTTGAGCACGTGCATATGTGCACGCCTTATTTATCAGTGAAATCGCGAATAATTTAAAAGGGCCTCCAGACACTAGGCCTATAAACGTTATGGTCGTGCTGAGAATTTTTGCCTTCCTTTTCGACCCCCCATTTTTGGACACTTTTTGGCCTCTCTCGAAACTTTGAGTAACTCACATTTTAAAGAAAAACTTCTCTGATCTCGCCTCAGATTTTGAGGAATCTTCTCAAAAAATGAGGAAAAATTCTACATTTTTTAGGAAACTTCTTCAAAATTTGAGAAGTTTTCCTCAAACCTAGGGAGTTCCTCAAAGTTTTCCCTTTTCCCCTCAAGACAAGAGACACCGGTTCTACCGTGCTGTTCTGGCCACCGACGACGACGTCAGAAGCTCTTTTCAATGCGCAGCAGCCCCCAGCACGCCGCCGCTGCCACACGCCGCTCCCCGCGGGCGCCTGCGGAGGTAGGCCGGCGGGGCGCAGCCGCGCGCGCCGTGCTGCCTATCCAGCTCTTCGCGGGCGCTTCTGCCCCGGCACTTTATCCTCCCGCAGCCGGGGCTGGGCGGGGTAGGATAAGACGTGGAGGCTGGGGGGCTGGAGCTCGCGGGGCGTTGCGATGGATGCCATTTTGAAGTTCTAAATTATTTCCTTTTCCAATCGGCCAGCGGTAGCAGCAGCAGCAGCAGCAGCAGCAGCAGCAGCAGCAGCAGCAGCAGCAGCAGCAGCAGCAGCAGCAGCAGCAGCAGCACACACGCATGCCGCCGCCCGCCCTCTCGCTAAGCCACGGCGGCGCTGGCATGAGAAACAAAAGGCGAGTAGGTCTGGCGACGGCAACTCGACCAGAAGAGCGCCTAGGTCCCGCCTTTCTCCTCCCCTGCGATCTGCTTGCCTGCCTGTTTCTCTTGAATGCCGGCACTTGTTGGACGGAGAGCGAGCGGGGTACTTCCATCTGCACTCCCATCTCAACCTGCTCTCCCCCCCCCCCCTTTCCCCTCAGGCTCTCCCTCCGCAGCTCATCTGCTATCGTGTCTCTCACCTCCGCAACACGCGCCCCCGGAGGCGCCCGCCATCTCATAAAGCGAGAGAAAGAAGAGACGGAGAAGGGGGAGGAGACGGGGGTTAAAATACTTCTCTCTGGTCCATTCGCCTGTAGCACCTGCCATCAAAAGTATGCTCTTTCCCAGAAATCCACGAGTGCCTCCTTAATGTGTATGTATATGTACTATATGGCCAAAAAGGGTGAAACAAATCCTCACTATTTTTCACTCTAAGAGCAACCATATGTTTCCATACGAAGCATGCTGAAAGCAATTATTCAGCTCACTCAGAGCTCAGAGCAGGCTGCACACAGCCGACGATTGTGGCTTGCGAATAAAGCTCGTCCATGATTATTTCCGATTGGTGCAATCTCTACGGCCTGGCTGTCGCGCTATTCGCAGTCGAGCTCTCTACCCATTGATCGGCGTGATGGCCGCGGCGAGAGCGCTTGCTCTATCACAGCCTGGGTGTGTAAAAGCGGACCGGGGTTAATAACAAAACAGCAGCAACTGCCATGAAGAGCGAGAGACCCCATGGGAACAGTCCCATCGAATCGATATCGATGAGACGTGGGCGTCAACCGTGGATTCGATAAAGACCATCGAGTCGATCATCCAC
>NW_026267138.1:1648637-1649772 GCF_000697945.3 Frankliniella occidentalis | reverse complement strand
TAATTCTTCTATATAACACGGTCTTCGAGTCCGCCTAGTAGGTAGGCAACCCGTACTACGGCCCCCCCAACTTTTTTGTCGTGGTTACGCCTCTGCATCTTCCTCTCTCTTACCTAGGAGACACCTTCCATCAAGAAGACAACAATACAAGAAATGTAGTGCCCAAATTACACCATTACACCGCATTGACCGCCACCATTCATCAAATCGTACAACTGTATGCTTGTTACTGATTTTTCTTCATTTTTCCTTTAGAATTGCTGTATAATATTGTATGCTATCAAAACAGTTAAACATGTAAACGTTTGAGAGAGTGAATAACTGCACACTGCTGTGTGGATTTTAAGCCTCGTTTTTTAAAAATTTCTGAAAATATAAAGTTCAAATCAGTTTCATTCTCCCGCTCTCGCCCTTCTCATAAAGATGTCATCTTATAGAAGTTGATCGATTCCTCTGCCAGAAAAGGAATTTCCAGAAACCTATAACATGAAGAATTTTGTCGTCCACATTTGAAGTGGAGCCCAGGCTAGTTGTGCCCCGCCCCCTTCCCCGGGTACCCTGCTGGCTGGCTCACTCCCGTCGCAGGCCCACTCCGGGCCCCACTCCGGGCCCCCGCTCCGGGTCGGGTCGTGGCCCGGCGACACACAATCACACCACTTCCTCGCTGGCGGCGTGCCCGACCCGCGTCCAGCCGTGCTTCCTCCAGCTGGGTCGCATGCATGCGGCAAAACTACACTGCTGGAGGGAGAGGACGTTGGCTGGCTACTGTTTCGAGGATTATGCAGCGCTAATTTTGGTTGTACCCACCAGCCCATACCCATATAGTTGTGGAACACACACACGGTATTTGCAGAGAGTCTTCTGTAGTGCTCGAATTAAAGAAAAGAAACAGTTGAAACATGACGTTTTTCTTGTCCTATTCGTTTTTTGGAGCACTTTTCCTACATGCACTGTTAAAACCTCACATCATTTCGTTTTCGTTTGTAACCTTTCAAGGAATCCGATAATTGCTCATCGTTGAAAAGCACTAGTCCTTATCAAATACATTTCGCGTAATTTAAGCAGTTCGACATAAGCTTTAAATTAGCCGGTTCATTGTAATACGATGCTTCTGTTTGCTTCGTAGCTTATAAAG